>NC_137461.1:145746707-146168593 GCF_964235325.1 Thermobia domestica | reverse complement strand
GCCTTCTGACACTTTTTGTACTACTATCTTCTGCCTAGTTGCTTCGATACATGAAATAGGTTGTTCATACTGAAATATTTACGATCATACTTCTGGACTAACACAGATTTATAGCACTAGTGGTGTTATCTTTTATCATTTCTTGAAATTTCTTACCAGTATATATATATGAAAGAATGGTTTAAAGTAGATATCTACCTTAAGGGAGGTACAGGGTATGCCAAGAAATGAGCATCTCGCAAATCCCTGAAGTTAGGGAGCTGAAAGGTGGTATATACATTCTTCATTAAAAATAAAGATAATATTAAGTGTTTTCGAAAATTCTGCAGCTAAGAAGGGTGAAGAGTGACAGTTCTATAATATTCAGATTTTCTTTTCTTTATTAAGAAAGCGTCGAATGTGAGGATTTGCTAGTTGAAGGTGTGAAATGCCATATACAGACTATTAATTAAAAATAAGAAAATACATTTACGTAAATACTTGCAAGCAACCTTTTTGTCCGCTAAGGGTATCATTTCCCAAAATTCTGCCATATATATACATAATGGAGTTTATGGACAATGCTTATAAAATAAGTTGTACGGAGAAATAATTTCAAATTGCCATTGGAATGTTTTGAGAAAATTTTATATTAGTGACAAGCTGCAACAATGCTAAATTGGCACCGCTGCAATTCAATTGATGATCACTTTGTTTCTAAAGTCTACCCATTTGAAATAAGAAAGCCTCTTAAACATTTAAGGCATCCATTATAAGAAGCACTCCTACTGAATAGCTCTCGCAAAGCTCTTCTGATATATAGATATCATTTGCTAGAGGAAAGGCGGAACTTTTTGAAGTCGGCACATATTTTTGGGTTGAATGAAACATCTTTGAAAACATGAAAATTGTTACAAAATTGGATTTGATAATGTTCAGTAATGCAAATAAAATTAACTGGTGAACCATTACGATACTACTGTAGATAATTTCACTTTTCTTAATAATAATAATAATATACTTCTACACTATTAAAGAAAATAGTATATTTGACGGACTCATCATTGGCCAGGTCATGCAACTTTGTTTACAAACACGAAATTTGAACACAATACTCCTCTTGTCACGGTAGCAAGAAATAACAAAGAGTTTTCTAAAATAGATATATTAAGATGGTAAAGGAAGTCCTAAATATCCTGCCAAGAATTAAGTATCTCATAACACATTGAAATGAAAGAGATAAAACTCATAATTAAATTTTACATTAAAACTAACGAAAAGTTTCAATGTTTTCGAAAATTCCGCATTTAATGGAGGAGAGAAGGGGAAACATTTATATAATATTCGAATTTCCCTTCCCTTATTTAGAAAGTGCTCAGTGTGACCAAGGGCGCCGATTTCTCTGTAACTTTGGGGGAGGGGGCAATCAGATGTGGGTTTGTATAGTCATAGAAAAATACATATAACAATACATATAAAAATACAAATTTATAAAAATACATGGAGGCCCAGATGAACTTTGGGAGGGTCAGGCCCCCCAGGATCGGCGCCCTTGAATGGGAGCATTTTCTCAAGTTGAAGTTGTGAAATTCTGTGTATAAACTCTTAATTAAAAATAAAGAAATACAGATCTCAGCGTTTTTAAATATTTGACTCCTTGTGTGGAATGAATAGTGGAGTCGTTTCTATAATGTACACATTTAACTTCATTTATTCAGAAATTATTCAATGTGGAGATAAAATTAAGTTGAGGTGTACAATTCGGTACAATTTTCTTCATTAATAATATTCTTTTACAAATGTTGGATGTATGTGAGTGGCACAAAGTGCTTTCAAATGTGATACATACTGTGACGTAGTTAATGAGTGGATAAAAAAATAAAAAGATAGATTTATGGGATAAACAAGATTACTGTGAAGTTGACCAATGTTAAGTAAGAAGATTTAAGATTTAGATTGTGATACAAGTAAGATAACTAGATTATTTGATTCGAATAATTTAATGAAACTCGGAGAAAGTAATGGTACAGATTCAGAATAAACAGGTTGAACTAAATAATTGTTATTGGATATTTACAACAAACAATGATATTAACCTACCTACTTTAAAAAAACACTAAAATGTATAAAACAATAAAATTGCTAAAAAGCATATACTAACAGTAAGAATAAAGCTCGTAAAAGCAGAAAGTAATTCATTACCATTATCTGTAACACATTTTAAATCTGTTTCCCAGCCAAACAAATTAACGTCTCATAAAATTATCAACGAAACTAATTACATATTATGTATTAATTTGTTCGGCTTGGCACAGCCTTCATTCTATTTTTGTAGAGAATGTGTTTCCTTTTAAGTTATTATTATTATTATTATTATTATTATTATTATTATTATTATTATTATTATTATTATGTTTTTAACGCTTGTGTTATTTTGTAGTTTTTAAGGATTTTGTTAAAATTGGTTATTATCGGTTTACAAGTTATGATTTTCAGCTTTTTACTGCGTTATTGAAGGTGATTATTTTCCCCTTAAGTTTATTTAATTATTCCAGTTGTTCGTTACCCCAGTAGTTTAGTAAGATAAATAAACTAAACGTTGGACGCTAACTTCCTATAAAATGAATTAGGAAACACACACACACACACACACACACACACACACACACATATATATATATATATATATATATATATATATATATATATATATATATATATATATATATATATATATATATATACAGTGAAATCTCTCTAAAGCGGACAGTCATGGGAAACTAAAAAATATCCGTTATATAGAGATGTCCGACTTAGAGAGGTTTGAATATTTTCTTACGTAAATTAGTAAATAAAGTAGTATTCAAGTAATATATTATCTTAGGTGCTTGTGTTTTACGGATACAAAAATGTTCAGTTACCATTCGCACACCACAGTTTTCTTTCTTCGAAATATCAATTACTTCGATTTTTTCTTTTAGCGCTTTTTGTGGCATTTCGAATGCTTACAACATAATTCACCTTATTGCATATTCAATGCAGAATCATTTTTTTAAAAAAATCTTTCTACAAATAAAGGCAGTGAGACAGTATGCGTACCCGCGAGCAAAAAATACCAAACTTGTCTTCTGCTTGGTCAGAGATTTCAGTGGGACAGTAGAAATACGTGTCATTCCAAAAGGCGAGCAACTGTCAATCACTTTTGTTTCTAAAACATTTTGGGTCGGAATGGAATGCAAAAGAAAGTACATGAGGCTGTTGTTAAACTGAGAAGCTTCATCTGGGTTGCTGAACAGCCAATTGAGGAGGCAAAATATTATCACAATGCTTCCTTGGTGACACATGTATGAATTACTGAAAATGTACTTTCCAATTTGTTTCTAGAGAAAGTAAAATGAAATGAAATATTTGAGTTTTACGTCCCACGGATATGGCGATAGGCTAAAGGAGACGGTGATGATGAGTGATGAATTAAATGGTGGAATGAAGAAAGTTCTAAAGAAAGTGTCCGTAACACGGAGGTAATAACACCTATAAAATACAGGAAAGACTTCCATGTCAGTATTACTGAGTGTTCGCTTTAGAGAGATTTACCAGTATGCTTTTCCCCTATTACAGTGTTTCGGGATTACAAAATATGTCGGTTACGGGAGTTGTCTGCTTTATAGAGGTTTCACTATATATATATATATATATATATATATATATATATATATATATATATATATATATATATTATAGCTCTACGGAATTATAGATGAATATGACGGTATTAACAGTATCATCTGTTGAAGAGTTTTATCGTCTAACTCAAAAGACTTTCATTAATTCATGATAAAATTTATGTAGAATCTGCGAGAAAGTTCGAAACTTAAAAAAAATAATCAAAACCCTTAGATCTATATTGGTGTTATGCGTGAACATGCCCACAATGAGGTCGATTTCTCACGATAGTAATACCGTCATCCGTTGAGGAATTTTATAGGTCCAACTCTGAAGATTATTGTTAGATTGTTATGAATTTCACATAGGACCAGGGTCGTGCTGGGATACTAACGAGGGCGGTGGACAAGTCTACTAAAAGGGCGCCCATACAAACGGGAATATATATATATATATATATATATATATATATATATATATATATATATATATATATATATATATATATATATATATATATATATAGATAGATAGATAGATAGATAGATAGATAGATATAGATAGATAGATAGATAGATAGATAGATAGATAGATAGAGATAGAGATAGAGAGAGAGAGAGAGAGAGAAATATGGGTGCCATTTTAATCTCGAATCGAAATCCTCTTTACTCCAGAAAAACTTTTTAGTTCCTGTAATAACATTTCTGTCAAAAAGAAGCCAAATGTATCAACCACTTAATATAGCACGCCTATGGACGCAGGAGGCTCATTGCCGGTTTACAAAAGCTCTCCATTGATTTCTGTCCTTAGAAAACTGAACCCAGTTTCTACTTTATATTTCAATCTCTGCGAGAACCATTTTAATATTGTACTCCCATCTGTGCCTCGGTCTTCCTAACGGTCATTTTCCTATCTGGATTTCCAATTACAACTTCGAAAGCGTTTCTAATTTCTTCCATTCTGGCTACATAAACTGACCATTTGAGCCTCCTAGACTTGATGACCCTAACAATGTTTGGTAAACGATATAAAATTATGCAGTTCCTCCTTATGAAGTTTCCACCTTTCCCCATTCCCGTTCCTTTTGGAGTTCGAATATTAGTTTAAGAATCTTGTTTTCAAATACTTTCAGTCTGCGATTTTCCCTCAGAGTCAGTGACCATGTTTCGCAACCATACAGCACAACATACATGATTATCGTTTTATATTTTGAGCTACAAATTCCTCAACAGAATTAGTGACAACAAAAGATTTTTAACTGAATAATAGCACGAAATCCCTGCTTTCAGTTGACATCAATTTTTTTAGTGATTATGGTTTCGGTCTGTTAATAATGATCCTAGATATTTGAAAGTATCAACTTTGTCGAAAGAAAATATTATTTGGAATTTTAACGCATCCATAAAATGCAGTATTACGATCCCGACAAACTTCCATTTATTTAATTTTCTCTGCATTTACTTTTAAGCTTATATCCCTGCAAGCGTTAATTAAGATGTCTGCATTCCTTTCTATTATTCTATCATTGCCTATTAAATTTACATCATCAGCATACGCCAGAACCTGACAAATACAATTATTCAGCTCTAGGACCTGACTGCTGTCTTTGATTTTTCATACAATGTTCACCAGAGCAAAGTAAATAATAATGACGACAACGCATCTCCTTGTTTCAGGTCATTCTCAACGTGAAAGCTCGTGAACAAGAATTTCTCTACTCGAACCTTACTGTGGGATTCATTTAAATGTATTTTAATTGATCTACCTTTTTCGGTACTGCAAATTCTGTAAGCATGTTGTACAATGTTTCCCTCCTACCAGAGTCTAAAGTCAATAATTGATGTGCCAGAATGTTGTACTCTCTCATTTCTTTTCAAGTAATAGTCGAATGGTAAATATCTGGTCGATAGTTGATCAATTTTACCTAAATCCCTTCTGATAATCTCCAACAATTTCATCTGCGTATGGAGCCAATCTTGCTAATACAGTACAATGTTTAAGAGGATTTATTGGATGTTGACAGAAGAGAAATGCTTCGATAATTATTAAATCTGTTTTGTTGCTTATCTTCTGAACTGGAACAATGATTGATTCTCTTCACTCTTATGGTAATTCCTCCTTGTTCCAGATAATGGGAATGAGTTTGTGTATCTTGCTCTACAATTTTTCCCCTCCAGCTAAAATTAAGTCAACCAGAATTTCGTCTACATCCGGAGATGTGTGTTTTAACTTTTTTAAATAGCGATTTCTATTTCTGTCTGCTTAGGTTCTGGAATATACGGTTATGCTGCATGCATTTCACTTTCTCCACGCGCATTAGTTTTTGGCTATGTGTTAAGCAAATCGTCAAAGAAATATTTCCATCTATTTAAGATGCTATCTGTATCAGTGAGAACTGTTCTATTAGGTTTTTTTATATATAAGCACGAAGTTAATAGCCTTTCTTAAGTTCGTTCATGCATTTATACATGTCCCGAATGTTTTTGTTTTCACTATTATCTTCAAGTTAATTAATTTTAACTTTTAAAAGTCGCGCTTCTTTGTTCTAAAAGTTTTAGAAGTTTTCTGCCAGATGACAATGAAATTTTATGTAGTTATTTCGTTCGGATTTTGTAGCCAACACAGTTTCTTCTGTTTTCTCTTCTCTGCTACTTTAGTACATTCCTGGTTGAACCATGGTTTGTTCCTACGTATTTCTGCGTACTCCAATATTTCTTCTGCTGAAATTTTAATGTTATCTCTAATTTCAACCAAGTATCTTGAACACTAGTGCACTCCGAACCTTCTAAAACCGAGAATCTATTCGACACTTCAATCTGGCTCCCCTCTCACCTGACTCTCCTCTATTTAAAAAAAAAAAAAAAAAAAAAAACACTCCGTTTTCAGATATTGAATATTTCCTTTATTCAACGATAGTCTCTCTCTTACTATCACAATCAACTCCTCTGAACGACCAAACATCAGTTGTGCTAGACTGTTCTTTTCTGTCTACTAAAACATGATCAGTTTGAATATGTGTTTTTCCATCTGATGAAGTCCAAGTATATTTAGGAATGTCGCGATGTCGGAATTTTGTAATCTTCACGATAAGGTTTCTGGATATTGCACAGTTCACGAGTTTAACGCCATTGTCACAACCTTCCTTATGCAAACATTTATTCCCTATAATCGGTTTGAAAATACCCTCTGGTCCTACCTTCGCATTGAAACCGCCTAACAGAATTTTCATATGGTATTGCAGAAGATGATCAAATACCCGTTCTATTCTTTCATAAAAACTGTATTTTTTTAATCGCCATCCTTATTTT
Organism: Thermobia domestica; assembly: GCF_964235325.1. Taxonomy (NCBI): domain Eukaryota; kingdom Metazoa; phylum Arthropoda; class Insecta; order Zygentoma; family Lepismatidae; genus Thermobia; species Thermobia domestica. The sequence goes on along the minus strand of NC_137461.1, from coordinate 146,161,643 downwards.
CTGTTGGGGAATGTGCATTTAAAACAATAATATTACACAACTGACCCTTAAGAGAAGTAAAAGAAAATCTATTATTTACAAATTCAACCTATGCAATTGCTGATATTACGAATTCGTTTGTTACCTGTTTCTAGTTGGTAATTTTTAATTTGTTCCCCGTAAAAGAACGTAAAATTTCCCGACTTGACTCCTCCATTTCCTTCTCATCTAACTTCCTGATATCCCAGTAGGTCCAACCTCTATTTCCAAACTCATTTTTTACAAATTTTAACGCGCCTGCCCTATAGAGACTTCTTATATTTCATGTTTCAAATTTCATGTCGATTTTACTTTGCGGAGTTCGTGCCAAGTTATCAGTTGATCCGAGGATTCTGAACTTATCTGAACATAAAAAAAAAAAAAAAAAAAAAAAAAAAAAAAAAAAAAACACAATGAGATTGTTAGCCTCATACCAAATTCTCAAGCTGGATTATCACCCCTTGTCTGTCCGCGACTGCTTACTCAGTATATTCGCAGCTAACCTCTATATCCCAGAGGCCTTCTCCTCGATCCACAACCTGAGGACGCGCCGTGCCGTGGTGACAGGAAGACCACATTTTACGGAAATTAATACAGCTATATTTCAGAAATACAATAGGTACTGATTATCCGAACACTGCTTTAAAACACACAGGAAAAATGAATATGCTCGTATATATGGATACATATTAAGATTGTGAAAGCTTCGATGCCGTAAAAATCGTAAATTAGAGACTAGTGTCAGTGTAGTATTACGTAAATGCATCGTACGTTTGACTATCCGAACTATTCTTGATGCATCACATTATTTCGCTTTATAGCTATATAACTTTATAAGTGATTATACTGTTTACCTGTTCTCTGCCAATAGGAACTGTATAAATTTACAATACAAAACTGAAATACAGAAGAATGAAATAAAATAAAAAGTGATATTTCGCAGGGCGTCTTATGTAAAGGGCGCCTTGTATTCTTCACAGGTTCTGTATTACCAGTCAGTATTTGAATTTATTAAACAAAGCTGGTATACAGGATAACTAAAACCACTTATCTATAATGTGATGTTTCATAGGGCGCCTTATGTAAAGGGCGCACTGTGCCTTTCACGGGTTCTTCGCCAACAGTAACTGTATGTATTTATTGTACAGAACTGTGGTATACCAGAAGAGTAAATAAAATCGTTCATCTTTGATGTGGTCTCGGAAGGGCGCCTAATGTAAAGGGCACACTGCACCTTTCACGGGTTCTTTACCAATAAAACTGTAATAATTTATTACTAAAAACTTGTACCTTTATTTATACTGTGATATTTTGGAGGGCGCACCGGGACACGTCCCGGTGTCCCGGTGGGCCAGCACGGGCCTGCATAGGACTAAAACTAAAGAGTATTCTTAGATACGAAAAATAAAAAATAAAAATTGGTGTTTCTATGTCGAAGTTATGCATTATCATACATACAATTATAACATGAACATTGAGGATACAAAAATGATCGTTAGTTCATAACGAACTTTACATGAAACCACAAGAAAACTATATTATTTCAAACAAAGAAAGAACGGGGATGCGGCACAGGATCGACACGGCATACGACCGACAATTCAGCTCAGAAACCTGTTTCGGTCCTGTGCCGTGTCGATCCTGTGCCGTTTCGGTCCTATGCCGTGTCGATCCTATGCCGTTTCGGTCCTGTGCCGTTTTGCTCTCACGCCGCTGCTCTGAAATAATTTAATTTTTAATCATGTGCCTAAAAAAATAATATTTTTATTATCTGTTTAATCTTTGCTCTTACAAATTATAAACTCCTGTCGATTCTATGGACACGGCATAGGACCGAAACGGCACAGGATCGACACGGCATAGGAACGAAACGGCACAGGATCGACACGGCACAGGATCGACACGGCGCAGGACCGAAACGGCATAGGACCGAAACGACGCACGATCATCGCCACTGCGTAGGATCTATAAAACCAAAGATTTATTTCTCATAAAAGCAATCAGAGCCCTGTCAATTGATTTTAAAATATAAGAATTATAAGATATTTACTATATGAATATTAATAATTGTGAGTGACAAAAGAATGATAGTGCTAAATGGACAAAATATAATTTCTTGTGTGCTTGGTCAAAAGCATTTCTATATGTATGGAATACTTATATTTATTATTATTATTATTATTATTATTATTATTATTATTATTATTATTATTATTATTATTATTATTATTATTATTATTATTATTATTATTATTATTACGTTTTAACTCGTTTTGAAATCATGGCCTGATTACACTAGAAAGCGAAAGCCATGAGAAATGTAAGCTAAGTAGTAATATGGAATACTTTTAATGTTGCTCACTAGAGGAAACACTGCTCGCATGTCTTCTCGTCTCGATATCGAGACCACAAGAGATTTTTTAATAAGAAGCACAGTTGGGAAGTAATAACTGAGCCGATGGCTCGATCCGGCTCGCTTGGGGTGAACCATCGGCTCGAGCTGGCTTGGTTGGGATGAGCCATCTGCTCGGTTCGGCTCATCTGGGCCGAAGGCTCTAGCTGACTCGGTTCGGTGAGCTGTTGGCTCGGCTCACTTCTCGGTTCGGGTCGATAGTGAGTGCACTGTGAGCCGAGCTGCTCAAGTTGTTGACAACTGTAAACTCGGGGCGAACAGTTTTGAAGATATTTGGCCAGTGCCCTATAACTTTTAACAATATTTGGCTTGAGCCCGAATACTCAACCTAAACCCTCAACCCAAATTCACAAGCTCGTGAACAATATCCTTGACTCCTAGAATTCACGACTACCGAGGTTAGCAATCAACTAGTTTTTTAGTATTCAAATACAGACCGCGTATCTTTCATGTTTAATCACAGTGTTGTTATAATTATAATTATAATTATTATTTATTATTATTATTAATAATAATAAAAGTTGTACTAGTAGTAGTACTAGTATCATTGATAACCTATATTGTCTATGCAAGATACTTGAAGAGAATACTCGAAACTACACACCAGATTTGGCTCGACTCGACCCTAACGCTGGTATAAAGGAGAAACCAAGCTCTCTTGAAGCAAAGGAAAAGAATTCTAGGTGTAAATAGAGGAACCGGGCTCTATGTCCCGCCTGCACACTTGATTATAAAGAATTCTCCACATGACCCAGGGATTCCAAATATTGTGTGAATACATATGGGGCAAAAGTAAGCTGTATTAAACGGTTTCCTCCTCGTAATATGTAATTCCGTGGAATATGGTACGTCTGTGCACAGAAGCAACAAAAGTGGAGAAACAAGGGATGTTGTACACGTTGCATAACGATACCAAGAAGTGCGCTGGAACAGTATACTTGATTTATCCGTTAGGTGAATCTTCTCCCAGGAATACTTTTGATGGCGTTTTCCCCTTCCTTCGAGTTGGCAAACCTCAACTTTTCCCTGAGCTATGAAAAACTTCATTGCTATTGTGAATATACCAAAATACTATCCTAGTGTAGACCACTTACATTTTGATTTTGTCATTGCTGGAGAAATTTTCTAAAAGGAAGCTCGTTGAAAGTACCTTTAAAAAAAAAAAAAAGGATAGTCTTTTTTCGACATTCTAATGTACAGATGGTGATCAGAAAAATGGAAACACCTGTAGTTGGCAACACATCAGATGTATGGGTTGGCAGTGGTGTCGTGCGCCCGCAGCGCCGGACCGCTGGTGGTGGTGTGTTAGGTCGGTCTCCATACTACGTCAGGCGCAGTGAAACAGCAGTGTCCAGTGGCTGCAGCAGACGGAGGTAGTGTAAAATGTGAGACCTCTCAGATTTTCAAAGAGGGCAAATTATTGGTGCGCGATTATGTGGAGTGAGTGGGTGACATCCAGAAGTCCTAAAGTGCAGAAGTCCTAAAAGGCAGAAGTCCTAAAAATATGGGCACTAGACCTAAATTTTAGGACTTCTGCACTTTAGGACTTCTGCAGTTTAGGACTTCTGCAGTTTAGAACTTCTGCCTCGGTATGATTTTTAGGACTTCTGCCGTTTAGAACTTCTGCCGTTTAGGACTTCTACCGCGATATGATTTTTAGTACTTGTGCCTTTTAGGACTTGTGCCTTTTAGGACTTCTGCCTTTTTCATTCACTTGTTTTAGTTCTGAAATTCGCCACCATCACACGAAATTGGGACGATGCAGCAACTAGTTGGCAATAATGTTACGAACGTATCTAATTCCAACAGTAACAGCTATATTTGTACTACTAAGATTATTATTATCACTATCTGTTCTGCACTTATACATGAATTACATAATACAACCTATTTCATTTTAAGAATTAATTACATAATTAGTTAAGAAATTCGTTTCTTTCGAATGGAGATACGAGAATCCCAAGACAAATTCCTAAAACATAATTAAATAAATAAATAAATAATAAAAATGTTTAAAAAGCATATTTTACCAGACTTCTGAAATCAAGCAAACATTCAGAATTGCAATATATACTGTGCGGAGCGTATTTTATTAAGAGTAGGACAAAAATCCACCAAAATTTACTTAATTAGAACAAAAGCTCACTAGACATTTCACGAGTGAACATTAAATACCAACTGTATACATAAAGAACGCAGTAAATTTAAAATTGAGCAAAGAACATTTATTATGCAATACAGTGGGTGACATTCATAAGTCTTAAACTGTACAAGTCCTAAAAATATAGGCACTAGACCTAAATTTTAGGTCCTGTGCCATTTTTGCAGAAATTACTACATAGTCATTTAGGGATGTAGCCTGCAAATTTTTCTAGGGGAGCATGATTTTTATATATAAAAAGCAAATCAAAAGTTTATTTCCATATTACGAAAGCTTCAATAAGACAATAAATTTATACATATTACACATGTACACAAATACATAATATTATTATATTTCCAGTTAGTTCCTTTTTGAAACCTGGACCTTGACAGAGCGTAAATTTAAAATCACAGCTTGTGGAAAATGTACGAATCAGGTAGTTATAAGAAATCGGAAACTGTTCATGGAAATCCATTTGTTTGACTGTATTTATCTTCTGTACTCTTATAAAAAAGAGTAAAGATGGGTGATTTTTTGGGCATACTACTACAAGTAGAGTCGTTAAATTTTAATTACAAAATATAATTTTCTTATGAAAGCAGGACATAAGAAAGAATTTTTGAAAATAAGTATCGTAAAAAGGGTGGGGCAAGATTTTTTAAAGGGTAGTGTATCTCGCAAGTTTCTGAAGCTAGTAAAATGAAACTTGGCATATAAACTTTCCTGTTTAAAAAAAACTGAAAATTGAACACATAAAAAGAAAAGAGCAAAGGGAGCACTTGTTTTAACGTTCGAATTCCCCAATTACTTACTCAGAAAATATGTAAATAAATTAAGGAAGGATTTGTTTAAGTTAGATGCGTAAAACTAGATATTTGAACTTTTAACTAAAAGTAATAAAATACTATATGTTTCAGCATCTTGAAAATTACACTTCTAAGGGGAAGGAGAGTCAATTTCTATAATATTAAAATATCCCACTGCTTATAAGATTTGGGCAGAAAACTCTTTTCCTTTAGGCCTCGGTTCACCCAGTTAAGCAAACGAGAGTACAAAGTGGCTAATTAATTAGGCTCTTTTAATTATTTTAACATGTTGACGTAGTTTAATTCTTTTAAAACTATTCTTTCACATTCTATTATAAACATCCTTCATTTGCTATAATTATTAAACACGTTTAGTAAACATAAAAAAGACTAACCCCCGGTCCCGGCCAGGAATGTGTTTTTGGTGTTAAGCCATCATTTGCCGTCCGTAACATAACCTCTGATTTTAACTTCACGTACTCTCAAGACTCAAGTCTCAGAAATGTAGCATATATGAAATATACTACCACTACTTCTTCTACTACTACTACCACTATACTAATATTACTACTACTACTACTACTACTACTACTACTACTACTACTACTAATAATAATAATAATAATAATAATAATAATAATAATAATAATAATAATAATAATAATAAGAAGAAGAAGAAGAAGAAGAAGAAGAAGAAGAAGAAGAATATGCACTTCTGAAATACGTATGTATCTATGCGTTATTAATTCTTTCATAATCTTGAAAGAAAGTTTGGATTTGTTTTTAGTTTGTAAAAATCAAGGTCCTCTAGAATTAGGGATGGTACCGAGACCGAGACGGACTTTTATATACCGAGACGAGACCGAGACCGAGACGGACTTTTACATACCGAGACGAGACCGAGACCGAGACAGACCTCTATAAATCGAGACGAGACCGAGACGAGACCATGCTCAGTCTCGAAAGTCTCGGTCTCGTCTCGAATATTGATAGTTATTTTTCCTTTACTCAAAATTTGTTTCGTTGCTGTATGAGATAATATGGGAACAGTTGATTGATGTACAGTGGCGTATTTAGGGGGTAGGTATCGGGCTCAAGCCCCTCCCGAAATAAATTTATAATAATTTTTTCGCATTGCACGTACAACACAAATGTTTGTTACCCGTTCCTCAAGCTTCTCTCAAAACAAAATCCAATGCTGTTGTATATTATCTTCTCTCTCTCTCTCTCTATCATATATATATATATATATATATATGTAGGGCGTATATAAGGTTGCCCATTTTAATCTTTCCACGGAAATATCTCGAAAACGGTTGAACATAAATGAACTGAACAAAAACTCAAATAAGAAATACCATGGGGCAAATCGAACGGCGATGTCATGCTGCTCCCCAGGGCCGCTTTTCATGGGCGCCCGGGGCCCAACTTTAAAATCTTAAATGGAAACATGAGTCGAGTAACACCTCGTTCGATAGGTCTTTAAAAAATAAAAAGCGATGTGGCAAAAGATTTTTCATATCTGTCACCGTATTCAAAATAGCCCGCAAGATATGTTACCTGCATCAGATAAAGGTCTAATAGCACTAATATGAAAACGGTTAAATATAAATGAACCAAACAAAAATTCAAATATTAAATTCACGGGGCAAATCGAATGATATTGTCGCGGTGCCCCCAGGGCCGGCTTTCATGGGGGCCCAGGCCCAACTTAGAAATTTTAAACGAAAATAAGGGTCAAATGATACCTCGTTCGATAGATCTTCATACACTAAACAGCGTTGTGGCAAAAGATTGTTCATATGGGTCACCGTTTTCAAAATTGCCGCCAAGACATGGTGTCTGTATCAGATAAAACGTCCAGTACCACTAATATGAAAACGGTTGAAGATAATAACGTATGAACGGAATAAAATTCCTATAGGAGATCACAGAGGGTATTTATCATTCCAGGACTCGAAAATGTTGCAACAGAGGAGAAGATGCTTAGAGTAAAAGTGCCATAATGCAAAGGAGGAAATCTAGTTTCTAGAAAATCATCGTTCCAACGTCCTCCGTAAGTGGGTGAAGCGGGACGGGAAGAAACGGTGAAATTGCAAATGAGAACCTTAGTTTTTGCAAATTGTATCTACACAATAAAATTATCTGAAATGTGATTTTATAACAGATAGGTGTCTGTAATAGAAAAAAAAGTAAGTAAAATACTTGTTAAATATTACTTTCCATTTTGATCGCAGGCAATGATTTGTGCAAAAATGAATCAACTGAAATGCGAAACCAATTTGTCGAACAATGCAATTTTAGAACAACGTGTACAAATGTTGGTTTTGTTCAAAAGTCGTCTGAACAATATTGGTTCATTACTTCATTACAATAACAGTCACTTGTACACCCAAGTGTTTCAGACAAACCATACCTATTGCAAGTAAAAGTGGGGTTCTCATTTGAGATTTTACCATTCATTTCCGCTTCACTCATTTATGGAGAGAGATCGGAAAGATAATTTTCTAAGAATTAGATTTCCTCTTTAGCATTATCTCACTTATACTTTAATAATCTTTTTCTCCGTTGGATTATTCTCGAGGCATGGAATAATAAATACCTTCTGCGATTTCCTATACGAATTTTATCCTGTTCATTTATCTCCAAACGTTTTCATATTAGTGGTACTGAACGTTTTATCTAATAAAGGCACCATGTCTTGGCGCCCATTTTCAATACGATAACCGATATGAAATTTTTTTACCACAACACTTTTTACTTTTTAAAGATCTATCGAATGAGATGTCACTCGCCCCTGGTTTCGAATTAAAATTTTAAAGTTGGGCCCGGGGCGCCCTTGAAGAGAGGCCCTGAGGGACACCATGACATCACTATTCGATTTGCCCCATAGTATTTTCTATTTAAGTTTTTGTTCAGTTCATTTATGTTTAACCGTTTTCGAGATATTTCCGTGGAAAGATTAAAATGAGCCACCCTATATATATATATATATATATATATATATATATATATATATATATATATATAGGGTGGCCCATTATATGTGAGCTAAACCATACTTTGCCTCTTTATCCAGTGTAAAGCAGGATTGAAGCTCATTTTATTCAGTGTATACCTGAACGTTAAGTGGGGATATAGCCCCTATAACCCTTCCCTTGGATCCGCGCCTATATACAGCGGACTTTTTTTTTTAATTCGAACTTGGATAATTCGAACAAAAGCTTATTCCCCTTGGAAACTTTATTAAAAACAATAGTAAAAAATCGTGGGTAAATCGAACATTTGAAACTCCTCTTTGGATAATTCGAAGTACTTGCAGTGGAAAAATTTGTAGTGTTCGACAAATTGTAAATAGATATAGAACAATGTAATTTCAACTGGTTTTTATTTATCTGTTATCTTATCCAGAAGCGACCATGGGAAAGAGACATTTTGTTGATACTACCTCAGCTGGACTCCCTCACGTTATAGAGAATCCGGCAGAAGATGGTTGGTACGCATCTCTCCACCTCCTCAATAACCTGGAAGTCTCCATCTCTTCTGTAGAAATGTCAATGACATCGAACCCTGTCCTCCACTAGCCAATGACTTACAATAACGAGATATTTGTGCAATTCTTTTTAACTAAACTAAAACAGTGACAAAAAGGCAAGCAGATTCGTTTGTGATCTATTGGCTTGCATTATGCACAATGTCGAATCGCGGCGCCTATTCTAATTCCTTACAAAAATGTGGTCCTTTATAGGTAAGGTGCATTGCATGTTAATTAGTTTTTCATATACAGTACAGTTATTTTGTTCCCTTGCTTTTACTTTAAAATGAGAGTTTTTGGTTAATTCGATTTTTTTTCTTGTCCCCTTGCACTTCGAATTTAAGTTCTAAATACACCCTAGTTACATTTCACTTGTTTTAGTTTCACCACCGACCACCTCAAACTCGATCCACATCATATAGCTATATGCAATTATTCAAGGACTTACAGTTAGTAATACACATTGTGTAGATTTTTGGTTTGGTTTCGTTTGGTTTAGTTTAACGTCCCATGATTATGCTAGGGCGTCTAAAGGAGACGTGGAGCTAATGATAATTATAATTGAATCCGAACTAATTCGGTCATTCAACTGTACCCCCACCGGAAATCGAATTCGGGACCACTCGAACCGAAGCCAACCGTGCTAGCCGCTAGACCAAATGGAGGTCCTCACATTGTGTTGATTTAAATCATTGAGTCAGTGTTGCCAGATTTGAATATCAAAAAGTAGCGTGTCTGTGCTCCAAAAATAGCGAATTTGAACTATTTGTAGGCCAAATATATACAGTAGAAATGAATTGTTTGGCAACTAATAACTGCTACTGATTGAATAATTTTTAACATGGGCTGGAAAATGTGCTGGACATATTGCAAGAAATTATGATCGATGAACAAAAACAATTCTAGACAGGATTCCACGAGATAAAAACAGCCTAGGAAACGTTCTGATACAAGAAGGTTTGACAAAATCAAGAACAACTGGGGGTTAACCTGAAAAAGAATTGCTCAATAGATAGTTGAGGAGAAGATTTGGAAATACTTCATCCAGCAGTGGATTGACAATGGTTGATTATGATTATGGCTATGATTTTATTAAGATATCTGAACCTCAGAGGTAAAGTAAACCAAGTCATAATTTCGTAATTTCACAGGAGAAGCGAAGAACCATTTACTTAAGTAAGACCTTTAGTACTGTTTTCAAACTATACTAAGTAGTTACAAAGTAGTAGGATGCTTTTAGACTTAAATTGTTACACCACTAGAAAGAACATAGTCTATTAAAAAGGTATTCTTAACCAAAAAATGACTTAGCATTGTCTACCTCTAAAGTTCATGTATATATATATATATATATATATATATATATATATATATATATAATATAACTTTTACTAGGTAAGGTAGGGTAAAAACAGATCAAAATTTAACGAAATTCATACAGCGAAAAACAAATTTGATCCTTCATATTGCATCAAAACTACGAAAATTAATACAAAAGAAAACTAGAAAGTTAAGAATCACTTGTTTTGCCGGGACAGAGAAAATAGATACATATAGCTCGAATTACCTATATACTTACATAATATGTATGTCCATGTTTTGCAAGTAATTTTCAAGCAATATAAAATTTGAGCGTAATGAACGCATGATTAGTTTTCTCGAATAAAGATCACATGCACCGCTGAGAAAAATGAAATGAAATCTTTGAGTTTTACGTCCCACAGTTATGCCGGTTAGGCTAAAGGAGACGGTGATGATGAGTCATGAATGAAATGGTAGAATGAAGAAAGTGAGAGGAAACGGAGAACCCAGAGGAAACCCACGCATACGGTGTTTGCCCACCACAAAATTCACTTGGTGGGGATTGGAATCGAACCCTGGACCCCAAGCACCAGAGGTGAACGCTCTACCACTGAGCCACCGCGGCCCGATGCACCGCTGAGAACTCAGGAATAAGCTTAATCTATGTTACGGCACTGGATATATCCTTATACATTACGACCTTATAAACTTGTATAAGAAACAGAATGTACTTAAAGTGAGACGCGAACTATACGAAACATAAGACTTTGAATCTAACTTGTTTGGTGGTCCAACCCGAGACCACAGATGCAAAGATGAGTGCTGTAGCTCCCACCATAAGGTTAAGGAAGTGCCTGTGTTTAAGTGTCAATTAAATACAGATGTAAAACGGTAATAAAATATTTGATCGATTTGAAACAAAACATATGGTAGTAATAATTTACTCTATTTGTTAAGATAATGAACGTTATATTCTGTTTTTAAAATGACAATCAAAGCAGAGTGTTTTTGGATAATAACTGTGAAATTGTAAAATTTCAATTTCGGTACGATTAAATACATTCGTGCTGCTATGTGTTGCGTTATCCGTTAGGAGGTATTGAACAATTCTGATTCAAAGGAAGTACTGTATAGTACTGCAGTTAACTTAATAGAGTTTAATTGTATAGGCCCTACTGAGGCTATTTGAGACAAAGTTTATTGCTGAAAGTGAAATATGGGTTACTATTAGGGTTTTATCCCAGGTATGTTATACCCACTGATGATTGAACCCGGAACACACCCATGGAAAGCATTAGCGCTAGCAAATTAGCTACGAAGAAGTACAACATACCATAATTCTGTCAAGAATGAAGGCAAAAAGTAAGAACCGGACACGACAGACTGTACGATAATAATGCTTTCACAATTTTAATTTCATACTATTTATTTCGAGACTTTCGAGACGAGACCCGAGACGAGACCGAGACTTGGCCTTCGAGACCGAGACCGAGATCGAGACAAGCATCTGTTGACCGAGACGAGACCGAGACCGAGACGGCGAATTTTGACTCGAGACGAGATCGAGACCGAGACCCCTACTTATCAACCGAGACGAGACCGAGACTGTACAAAGTCTCGTCTCGTCTCGTCTCGATACCATCCCTATCTAGAATAACTTGCTGGCTACTCCCTGAATGACTATGTATTGGTTTCTGTACACGTATTGTGTTATCACTTGCTAGTCTAGTGTTATTTGTAGAACAAGACAATGGTTCTTGTCTTGGAATATTACTAGTTTGGTGTGGTAGTACAGTGATAGAGTGTGACCTATAATTTAATTTCCCTGTAGGGTATGCTATCTGCAATGCAATAAACTGTATATGCTTCTTCTTCCTAACAAAGATGGGCGATAAGCCCCTGCAATTCCATTACAAATAAGGACGAAATTATTTTATAAACTACTTGGTGAACCTTTGTTAATATAGCGTTATTAGTTCTTACAAACTTTTGTTAATCTTATTTAACAATTGCAAAATGGAATAAGAGAGAAAATATATAATGATGATGATTGTTTATTTACATAAGATATACATACAACAAAAGGGAATCTGTTGGTCACTACTGCGTATCTGCTAAACCAGGGTCAAACTCTGTGTGTCACAAAAGTTAGTTTAACAGAGTTTAAAATAACATATTATATATTTTGTTCCAAAGCAAAATAGGCTTTGGAACAGTGGGTGAGATCCAAAGCTATTGCTAAGAGGTATCAATACCCTGGGACAAGACGTTTTCACTTAAATTGTTGTACTTTGAACATAATGCCAGACTCCCTTCCTATTTTCAAGTCTCACCATTTCCGATTTATAGGGGTGACCATGGACTTTTCAATTAAGTTTTTGTTTACATTTTGACCCCCCCTCATTTTGCACATGGTTGTTGTAGAGAGTCGAGACTTGCTGCATTTTCTTTCATTTTACAACAGCTTTCAAATGATGTGCCACTTAACCCCCCTTGCCATTTGAAAATTTTGAGTTGGATCCCGTCTGGGACCCTGCGGGGGACCCTGGGACAAAGTTTTTTACTCCAAAAAGGTTGTCGTTGAAAATGATGGAATACGTGTTGGTCGAGTTTTCCACTTACTCAACCGTTTCCGAACAAATGACTCGGTTCAAACTATTCTGCCATGTAATTTTTTTGTAGTTCTTACATTACAAAATATGTTGTAACTCACGATATTCCTCCCAGTGGCACGTATAACTTTGGGATTCATCTAGTTATAACATTTCAAATGCAAACACAATTGTCTCGTTTGGATCTCAGTGACCCTTCCTTGTCAGTATGATGTGCTTAGTGCCTGAAAAATACGAAAACTCGATTTAGGAGCCATTCAAAAATTCTGTTGCCCTTGATCCAAAAAATCTAATATATTTCATTCAATAAAAAATAAATCTTGTAGTCTTATATCTGCGTATAGTGCAGCCAAACCAAAACTATCACTTAACTCAGCATGATGTGCTTATTCCGAAAGAAATACGAAACCTTGATTTAGGGACCGTCCAAACGTTTGTAGCCCCTGATCCAAAAAGTCCAATATATTTCATTCAATCAATAATTTTATTGTATGTCTTATATATGGAGAACTACATATATTGTAACCCAACCCAAGATATTACTTAACTCAGTGTGATATCCTTATTGCGTAAAAAATATGAAAAGTCGATTTAGGGACCGTCCAAAAATTTTGTGGCCCGTTATAAAAAAATCCAAAATATTTCATTAATCGAAATTTTTCTTGTACTCCTTATACCTGGAGAACTACATATCTGGAGAAAACTCGATTAGGAGACCGTTCGAATATTTTATGGTAACTGATCCAAAAATTAATATTAGCCAAGATCATAATATTTTGGTCCATTTTTAGATCATTCCTAAAATTCTTGTTTTTATCCAATCTTTCTTTTAAACAGTATCACTCTTTATTCTCAATTTGAAATGTATCAAGCAATTATAAAGCATTGCTTATCCAATTTGTATTCGGTGTAGAGCTTCAAGTTTCTCAAAGTTTCAAATAAGATAATGAAATATGATTTACTATCGGAATTCGTGTCAGGTATTATTATTACTTTTATTGGTGTTTTCCTTTCTTTCAATTGTTAAAACAAGAAACTTCCTTGCAATGTCATAAAATATGTGCTGTTTTCCAATAGCATAATAAGTGCTCATATAATTTTAAACTTTGAAATTAAAAATTGAATCAGTACAAGAAGTACAATTTGGATAACGAATGATTTATAATTGATGTTTAGTGGCGTACTGAAGGAAAGGGATTAAGGACTGTAACCCCCCTTGAGCAAGGTATTATGCAAAATTAAGCACGTTTATCATATTAGCACGTTTTTATATATAAACACTTGATATTATATAAACTTGTGTTCCTAAAGCCCCTGAACCCCCTAAACATTTGCGTAGAGTACTGATTGTGTTTCTCTTATTATTTTAACCGTTTTATGCTTTGAACGAAATTTGAGGTGCAGGGACCCTGTGAAGGTGACCACCTTTACAATCAAAATCTCTTTAATGGTTCTCAGTTTTTCTTCAAAACAATCAATAACGAACGAAAAATAAATGATTGAGTTTGATTTTGAATCGAAATTTGAAATACCACCAAAAAGTTGGCCCACCCAACCTTATTTTGTAAATGCCTCTTAATAATTTTCAAAACAAACTATTTTCTCTTCAAACCAATCAATAAGAAAGGAAAACACGTTATTAGCTTGAGTATTGAATCGATATTTAAGAGCAGAAAAAACAGTATGAAGTTGACCACCAAATGTATCCTGCAAATAGATATATTTTACTGGTTGTTTTGAAACAAGTGAGTTTTTCTTCAAAATAAGCAACCCGCCCCGAAACAAATCACCTTCATCAACATTATTTCTTAATTATATTCTTATGTTTTCGAATCAAATTACTTTTCTTCCAAACAAGCAAAACAAATCCATATCAAACGATTGATTTTGGTCTTGAATCGAAATTTGTAAGTAAAGGAATCAGATTGAATTTGATCACATTCTAAATTTATTTTGTAAATCTCTTTCTCTATTTTTTCGAAACAAGCGATTTGCTCTTAAAAACAACCAATAAGAAACGCTTGGCTTCGGTTTTGATTCGAGACTTTAAAGTGGAGCCAATATGAAATTCCATCACCCATTTCTCTTGAAAAGACTCTTTATGTTTTTCGAAACAGACTATTCTTTTTCAAAATAATTAATAGCATAAGCATATCAAACAATTGATTTTGATTTTTAATCAAAGTTTTAAGTGGAGGAACAAGGGTAAATTTGGCCATATACCAACTTTATTTTGTAAACATCTCCTTATGTTTTAAGAAAGATACGATTTTTACTATTTTTTCTTCAAAAAAGTCAATAACAAACGAAAAACAAACGATTGGCTTCCGATTTCAATTCGAAATTTGAAAGGAGGCAACTTCACATAGGTGCATTGATTTTCTTAAAAAATTCCAAATTTCCAAACGCAAATTCTAATCCTACAGTTTTAAAATTGCAGTTACATGTACACACTTCAACTTAGTATACATAAAAAATTACAGCATTATAAAAATATCAGACAAATAATATTATTTATTCGGTATTGAAAACCTCGAATCAACTATTGGAGTTATTTAGCGTCTTTTTTTTAATATCACAAAATTAAAGGTGTGGGACATGGATACATTACGAACAGTATTTTTATACAATTTGTGTATATATATATACATAATTTTTTAAAAATAGACCATTTAGAAATATTTATCCTTACAATTTTTTATATCCACAAATTCAAGGTGAGGGATATGCGATATTGATATATTCAGAAAGCGTTGACCACCCTACAGAATGTCGATCCTATGCCGTTTCGGTCCTGTGCCGTGTCGATCCTATGCCGTTTCGGTCCTGTGCCGTGTCGATCCTGTGCCGTTTCGGTCCTATGCCGTGTCGGCCCTGTGCCGTTTCGGTCCTATGCCGTGTCGATCCTACGCCGTTTCGTTCCTATGCCGTTTCGATCGTATGACGGTTCTCTCCTATATATCCTTAAGAAAATAATTGTTACTTAATATTGCGTAATTATAAAATAATGTATTTTTTATTATTTCGATCGTATGAAAGTTCTGCTGTCGATCCTATGCCATGTCGATCCTGTGCCGTTTCGGTTCTGTGCCGTGTCGATCCTATGCCGTTTCGGTCCTGTGCCGTGTCGATCCTATGCCGTGTCGATCCTACGCCGTGTCGATCCTATGCCGTGTCGGCCCTATGCCGTGTTGGTCCTGTGCATGTAACCCGAAAGAACCACCAAAAGCAGTGCATCTTTGTTTTAAAGTTATAATAGATCACACAAAATTATTAATGATGAACACAGTCAGCCATTTAAATTTTTTATGGTCCTGCTCCGAAGACTATCGTTAGATCCTTCGAAATTTGTATGGGACCAAAAAGGAAAGAACATTCTTTTAAACGAAAACGGACAATCAAAGTCGGTGCAGTTTTGTGAAAGCTATGAGTGTTTATACACAAAATTAATAATGAACGCTATCATTCATTGAGAAGTTTCATGGAATAGTTCCGAAGAATATTGATAGATCCGCATGAAATTTACAAGAGACTACAAGAAAACAATAGCTCTTTTAAACAAAAAGTATTATCAATATTGATGGACGTATGTCGAAGATATGCGTCAACATATACATATTAAAATTGATAAATTACGATTTTCACATTATACTTATTGAGATGTTCCATGGTGTAGCTCCAAGACTTTCATTACACCATCATATAATTTATATGAGACTACCACAAAGGTATGCTCTTTTAAACAAATAAACAAACAAGAAAAGGAGAGAGAAAATTATTAAAATCGGTGCACGTACACTATATCGAAGTTACGTGTGAACATATATATATATCGACATGTGATTAATTATACTACCTAGTGATATGCCATATCTTGCCTTCTAGAAGGTTGTAATATTTCGCTTCAGTTATATCAATTTGAAATTTTAGAAAATATACAAGAGGAGAATAAAACAAAATCATTCATTGAAACACCCCGCCGAACAACGATATATGTTACATTTTAGTGATTTCGAGAAAAACGAGAAAACTTGTTGTATAGTTTAGAAGTACAAAAGGAAAAAAATATACTACAAGTTTTTCTAGTTTTCCTCGAAAACACAAAAATGTAATATATATCGTTGTTTGGCGCGGTGCTCCAATTTAACGTCCTACAGTTGTGAGTGTGTGTGTGTTCATTTTTTTAGGTTAAGGAAGACTAATACTATGAGGTATTATACTTTTATGAAAGGTATACTGATATTATGATTAGATTAATAAGAGTTGGTGAAATGAGAAAAGAAGATGAAAGAACTCCGAGAGATCTTACAGCAATGTACTACAGCACAGCAAGAGATCCTATAGCACAAATTCATAACTTGGGATTGGAGCAGTTGCCCTCCGCATCAGAGATGCATTTCAACGCTGAGCACAGTGCCCTGAACAGTGCCCTCACACAAGAAAAGAAATCAGCGAGGACTTGTTTCATTTCCAAATTATAATGTTAAGTGCTGGAAATCTGTATGTTGATTTTATTTATATGATCCGAGATTTTGATTTTCAGCAGAATGCTTACTTTTATTGGTAAAGACAGAGACACACACAAAGGGAGAAAGGGATGGTTCTTGATGTAAACTATGGTATTCAGATTTTAGAGTAGCGAAAAAAATAATATTTTTATTTAAACCTGCTAGTAAGTAGGTCTACAAATATCTTGATGAATTATGGGGATATAGAACCATTGCATTAACATGACAGATGTGTGGTACGCAGATTTAACTATGTTCGAATAATGGAATGACATTACTGTCTCCTTTCTATTTTTTCATTCCTGTACAATTAAAAGACTGTACATTATATAAAAAATGACCTTCAAAGCAAATCAAAACTGATTTTGAAGATAAAGTCAAACTTTGTGTAGTTAGACATATTTACGGGACATGCATGTTCATGTTCATGTTACATTCAATAAAGCTGGATCCTTTGGCTGTGTGCGTGTCATCTGGCTTTACTTAATTAAATTCGAAGATTGTTTTGTAATGAATGCCTATAGTGCCGTTGACAGGACCGCGTGTAGAATCTTTCTTACCAAGGACTTATTAAATAAAAGACCCCCCTTCCTCATTCAATGAATATGAGTTAAACTTAAAAGTCTTTTGAAGGAAGACTAGCGAAGTTTTAAGGTACGAGAACAGCACATTTCCGCAATTACAACAGATAGAGGACGATAATAAATCACTGCTTCTGAATTTAATTATCTGCTAATTACCTTTTACAAAGGCTAATAAACATTCGCTTAGAACCGTAATAATCGGCGGTGCAAGTGTTTGGTTAAAGTATTGGTTATCAAATCTACGGATTTCAATTCATGAAACATTCGATATTCTAAGCCTTCCATTGCTACTATTGTTATTGAAACTTCGGAAGGTGGAGAAGGTATACAAGCGTATTTCATTGCATCACAAGTGGAAAAAGTAAATGGTAGAGTATTGCACTTTTTTTTTTTTTTTTTTACAAAATCGCTGACTGTTTTGTGGTTGGAATACATAAAACAATAGTTTTTTTCTATGCCATAAACAGAGCTGCATACGTGAAAAGTGCAACAAAAGTCTATTCCCAAGTATGTTTTATGTCTGGCACACGCACTGCAGAGAATTGCAGAGAAACTACATTCTAATTTCCTCAATGTTGATCTTCTCGTGTCTAATGTGAAAACGGTATTTCAGAAAGGTCACTCGCGAATCATTGCATTTTGTAAATTTATCCATGAATTTTCCACCACACCTCGTCTTAACGAGTGGGGTACATAGATTACAACTGTTTTATTTTATGCTAAGAACTTTGAATTTATCAAACGAATTATTGGTACATTTGATGAAGATGATGCGTCCTTAATTAAGATTGTTCAAAGTTTGTTTAAGTTGAATTCCGTAGATGAAGAGACCTAGCTTTCATTGCAACACATTTTGTAAAGTTACCAGATACTATTATCAAGCTTGAGAAAAAGAACAGACCTTATCTTGTCTCCTGGAAATCTTCAATGATGCTGTCAATGATCTGATTGTTGTTTCCCGTGACAAGATCGTACTTGTTCGGCGAAAGTGAGATCGTGTTCTACCCGCTAATCGAAGTTTGGAAAAATTGAGGAACATTGCTAATATTATGAAAAATGATGGTCATATCATTGTTGACGATGACGAATTCATCCCAAGTTAAGTTTCCAGTATGCTCCTGTAACATTTGTAGATGTGGAAAGATTATTTTCAGATCTAAGGGGAATTGAGGAGTTTGATGCGATAAGGGCATAAGTCTGAAACGTGCAGTTGGAGAAAAACTATGTTGACAATTTAAGTAGTATTTTATTCTTACATGTAACAATGTAATATGCAACATTTTATTCCGATATTGAATTGAAATGTTATCAGGAGGCTAAACAAGCATGGCAAAAGCCACAAATGCGTCTGATGCAAAAAGGATGTAAACTCGCTTAAGCCCTTATTACATCAAACTCCTTAATTCTTTCTCACAAGAGACAAAGTCTTTTGTTTGTAAATTTTAAGAAGTGGTTGAAATGAAAAAACGATCTTAAATGAAAATAATCTGTTAGCGTATTGTAAAACAATTTCATCTTAATATTTCTTGCGTGTTGAATATTTTGTAATTGCTAATGGAACTGTGAGTGAATAAAGTGTGATAATATTTTTGAGTTTACCATTTTGTTCATTGCTAGTACTGAAGAATGATGAATAGATTGTTAGACCTCGTCCCTTACAGGTGTGCAATTGACAAGTTTACAGAAATTTTAAATTGTAATCACTAACTGCGCAATGAAACATTTTATTTCTTAGGATCCATGATTTTTATTCAATTAATAAATCAGTTATATTTTATTATAGTTTTAAATTTTAGCACCTTTATTTCAAAAGTCTTTGTTTGTCTGTTTCATTTTGCCATTTTTGGGTTTCTGTTTCGCAATTTAGCCAGATATTTTTGGCTTTATATTTTGCCATAATACCGGGTTCTACAGATGAAACCAAATGATTAATTTTCATCATACGTATTTATTCATTGAATTAAATATTAAAATATTTACTTCGTAAAATATCTTTGCCGAAGTGTATAAAAATGTTTTTCAGTTTTTCTTTTCAAATAGACAAATCCAACATCCGTTTCCTTCACGCATCTATGGAAATTATCTTTTCACCAGGGGAGTCATTTAGGAAGGTCAGAAGAGCAATTTATTTTGTTAGCCCTTTTAACTTTTATTAATGAACAAAAAACTTTGAAACCTTGTAAATATCAGCAGGGGCATATTCTTTAATACCATGGAGTTAACAGTGTTGCCAATGAAAATAAAGTTGTATTTTTTTTTTAATGGCGCTATGTCAGGCTATTACATGTTTCAAATTTACGTAAAACGAAAACATGCAATACCACATTTGTCATTCAATGTTGCAAACTACGGACGCTACAAAATACAAACATCGAAAAAAATTTTTTGAAGGTTCTACAGCAGTAACAAACCAAATGAGAGGGGTATGGCAATGTACATCTAAAGTACTTAAATGCCGTATACTACTGTCGAAATATGACGTATTTCGAAGGAGAAAGATAGCTTCAAGGAATTGAAGATTCGACTTTTTTCAAAGGACTGTATTTTGAGAAAGTGTAAAGATAAACATGACAGCTAATTAAGTACATGATATGGTTTTCAATAGACATAAATATCAAAACATCTTTTACAGGAATTTGATATTTCAAGCCATTCATGAGGTATGAATAGTGGCCAAATTTGATATATTTCTTTAAATTGCGTATTTGTTTGATGCTTTTGAAAACAATTTTTTATTGACTTTGCTTTTATAGCATCACAACAATATTTATTAGAAGGTGTAGTTACAACTAGTTGTCGAAATAACATAATTTTAAACAGTATTGCTTTAAATGGCATTCTTACTTTCACATTTATTGAAAACCATCTATGCAACTGGATGAGGTTCTTACCTAAGCGGCTTTTCGAAATAAACTCCTTTGAAAAAAGTCGAATTTTTAATCTCTTGTAACTTATTATTCAAACCTCATATCATGATTATCGTATTAAACACTAAAATAGTTTGATGTACATTGCCTCCTTTGTGTCTTTTGTTTTGTTATTGCTTTAGAGGCCACCAAAAATTTGAATATTAGTTACATTGTATTATACTTAGTTAGCAACACCGAATGACAAAAGTGATATTGTATGTTTTCGTTTCACATGTAAATTTGAAATATGTAATAACCTGACGTAGTACCATTTGAATCAAAATACAACTTTCTGTTGGGTTTCAGCACTGTCAACCCTACTGTACTACGAATATGCCAGGCGATGTTTTCTTGCCAATATTTGCATGGTACAAAATTTCAACGTCCATTAGTTTAAAAGTTACAAGGGCTTATCAAGATAAATGGTCACTTTGTATATTAATCACTAGTATAATAAAAAACTGATGAAAACATGTAACCACTTATATTCAAGTCTTACCTCCACCAAGAAAAGCTAGTGTTTCCCATGCGACGAGAAATAATGTTTTCTTCTATCGTTCTGTAAGTGTTCTAGAAGTCCCGTCTAGACTCGTTTTTCGAAAAGTTTTCCTTGACTCGTTACGTCATTTATGTACCTGACTTTTGGAAGTAACCATAGTAGAATTTCACATTTAGAAATAGGGAATTCAAATAGTATCTACGGATACCTGTTGAAATTAGCATGAATAAAGAACACACATATCACTCAAATTCCTTCATCAATGTTCAAGTTCAAATTAACATAAAGATCACTCACAGCACAGAACCCTAGTAAATGGTTTTAATAAGGCACATTTTCAGAGTATATTTGAAATACAAAGTTACCGAGTAAATTTATGATCTCTTACAGATATAAGTAACGTAAGAGAAACATTCATACAATTATTCAAATATTAGAGAAGTGTTCCATTAAAGGTTACTTTCTGTAGATAGAATGCTAGTTTAACTTTTAACATGGGAATAATTTTCCTAAAAGTAATTGAATATCATATAAGTTGTTTAAGCTGTTTAATGTTAAATACTGTTTTATAATAGTTTAAACCTAAACCGTTAAATCATGTAATAGCCTATGAAAAGGGTTTAATTTCGACTTGCATTATTTCTTAGTTAGTCAATTTACATCAAGAAACTAAATGTTCAGAATGCATTATATATTCAGATGACATTAAATTATATAGAACATAGAGCACAAGTATATTGCATTCAATTGCAAGATCTACATTTGAACAATTTTTATAGACTAGCGCATTTTAAAACATAGATAAACTTTCCCTCATTGTATTTGCAAACACTTTATCAATTTATAGACCTTACACTATGAATCATGTAAACTAAAACAGCGTTTCAAATCTAATAATTGGCTGAACTATTGTTGTATTCTTTAAAACTTTAGTTTCATCTCGAATTTAAAAATCTACTTCTCGTTTTGTGGACAACATTAATCAAACCTTCAAATGATGCTATTGCTTTCAACAACTGAACAGTCAAATTGTTCATTTTAATATCATTACATCATAATCTCCACACTTGTAATATATCCAAGGCTATTCTAACCGTTTTAGATATAATGTTGCTATTTATCCAAAATATTTTTATAACTTTGGAACATATTAAATTAACTGACATCGATAAACAAGGTAATCTTCAGAAATATTACTTTAATTACATATAGTACTAATTTAAATATCTAAGATTAGGCTTTGTCCCTAAGATGATTAAGCTTTAGCCACAGAGGGATGATTAAAGTAAAACTTCACATTTGGTATTATATGGTATTCTTTTTTCTTTCTTTTACATCAGTGTTAAGTAGCTTTTACTTGAAAAATATGAGTGAATATACCGTATCAGACAAGACAGTTCACCGACATGCAAAGGCGAGCGAAATTGGTACATGGTACAGTCTCTTTTTAAAATAGAAATTCACACATGTTTTGGAAAATTTTCTCTAAATTTTGTATCTGTAATAGCATTCTAGCCTAACAATTTAAGCAGACAATAACACATCATCTCTATCGCATACCCGATACCGTTTTATATCATATTTCCAAAATTTCGAATTCTAATACTGAGGATTCTGATAAAAGATATTAATTTGATAGAATTGCCTGTGCTGATCAATTATTTATCATATTTGTTATTTTCATTGTGAAAAGTTTACGTATCTACACTTCATGTGTATATTTCATCAGTATATCTCCTTTGGTGATTTAGAAAGCGGGAAGTTATCTTTTGAGTATTTGTCACTCTGAGAAATTTTGATGACAGTGAAGCTGTGATAATGTGAATTGTAGTCTGATTTAGCCTTTGAGGATTTTGATGAGAATACATTATATAGTGAAAGCTAGGAACTTTCACTAATTCAAATGTATTTTTGACTCTGTAGGCTAAAGGGAACGGATGATTAATGAAAACGAGTGATTGTGAAAGAATTGATGACAAGGAAACGTGGGAGGAAACGGGAGAATCCCAAGAAAGTTCACGTACATGATGTTGGCCACCACAAACTCATATGACATGAGATCGTATCAGAGACATGGGGAATGAAATATACGCCATATTTGTCAAACTCAAGTGAAGCAGGTGACTAATGGTCAACACATGTCGTAGGTCATGCGAAACAAAATATGATGAAACAAACACTGTTCACAACATCTATTATCAACTAAAATGTTAAAGACCTCGCTCCTTCTCATATAGATTATAGAACAGTTCTTTTAACATATCAAAATACGTATTGAGGATGTAAAATATGGAACCAAAAGACGAATGTAATTTTACTCTCTATATACTTACATGTTGCAAATACAATTACCAATTAAAATTTAAAAATCAAGAGAAGTCTGTAAATTGTTTCCTCAGGCTAACTATAACAAAAAACAATATGATATTCTTCCCCTTCAGTAGTATTCAGTAATTTTCTTTAAGCCTTATACAGATGTAATTATTTATACATACAATAATTTAATCCCGCATTAATGTTAATGTTTAATCTCGAATTTATCTCATCCAAACGCTAGTATATGGTTTTTAATGGTTGTATGTTTTTAGAGATACGTATTATTGATTCAACAATAGTAAGTACTATTAATAGCATAAAAATATATCTGATAAGAGTATAAACCATTCGAATCACAAGTCTACTTTAGATTATGTTTACCTCAGAGATGAAGCGAAATGCGAGTTCTTATCGTCGTCTAGAAACAATGCAGGAACTCCATACTGGAAAAAGATAGAAAGAATACGGTTTTACCAAAGCTTGACATATTTTATCCATACGATATATATATATATATATATAGCAGTTCATTTTGGATATATTATTTTTAGATTGTATTGTCCATATGGATAGTATTGCATTGTCCATAAAAATTAGGAGAGAGAAAAAGATGCAGACAGAAAGCACTGTTATTCATGAAGAGACTGTCGAAAATAATGTAATCCAACACAAAGGTAGCAGCTTATACTAATAGGCAAGCATTGTAGAAAAGGAGGATTTTTTTCCTAAATTTTTGTAGTTGTTTATTACATGAAGGATACTATTACTAATCCATAATAAGATAGAAATCACATAAATAAAACAAATGATTTAAAACTAATCTCATAAAGTGAAATACATATGTAATAACTATAAGATAACATGCACAAATTAAGAAAATGAAGTACATTTAATTCTATTATCTGATACAGAAATAACATCCATTTAACTTATGATCCGTTAAATGGGTTTTCCATTATATTCTTTCTTTTAATGTAAGGGGAAGGGGTAAAGTATCATAAGTTCCAAAGCTATCTTCTCCGTAAATTAAAAATGTTTATTCTTCTGGATTTTTTTCATTGCTTGCATTCATTTTTTTATGTAACTTGGTATGTGCTACACTGCAGATTTGTTCGTTTTGACTTTAGTATTTTATAAGATAGTTTTGCATTACCACAAGAATTTTAGGAATGATCCAAAAAATGAATGAAAAGATTGCGATCTTGACCAATAACACTGTTCTACAAAAAAATAAAATAAAAATAAATAAATAAAAGAGTTCTATTTCTGGGTAACAAAGTAGTGATTCTGAAAGGATTTTCACTCCTGAATTCAAATCTGATTTTAGTTTTTTCTGCATCAGGGATAGTTTTGGAGTAATCAGCACGTAATGTTTGTGTTTGTAAAGCATTACTATATATTGTTGACACTATATATTACATAGAATTGTAGGTATACGAAACAGCTGTCGACCGTACATAATGGTTTGCTTTTTTATTTTGTACTGAGTTTTTCTCTTGTCTCTAACGATACACCAGCAATAGTCTGCCAGCATGGTGGGCATCCACTTCCCTTCATAGCGTTTTTCAATGGTGGATATATCTTTATGAAATTTTTCTCCGTGTTCATCGGAAATGGCACAGCAATTACTGGGGAAGTAATCCAGATGTGAGTCCATGATATGCACCTTCAAGGACATTTTGCACCCTAAATCCTGATAAGCTGCAAGCATTTCATTCACCATCTCCTTGTATTTAGGGTCCCGTCTTCTCCCAAGGAAGTTTTGGGTTACTTTCCTAAACCTCATCCATGCGCGCTTTTCTTCCTCTGTGAGACATGCCTCAAAGCCTCTATCTTTTTGCAGTTCTCGTATCTGCGGACCCACAAACACGCTCTCTCTTATTTTTGCAGCTGACATTCGAGGAAATTTGTCAGCAAGATATGCAAAAGCTGGCCCATTGGGATCCATTACCTTCACAAACCGTTTAATGAGTCCAAGTTTTATATGTAGAGGTGGAACGAGAACATTTCTTGGATCTACAAGCCTGTCGCGTTGCATATTATTTTCACCAACTGTCCAATTGCGTTTAGGCCATTTCTTTTTCACATAGTGGGAAGTTCGTTCCCGACTATCCCATCCACACAAAAGCATGCATACTTCGTGTAACCTTGTTGCATTCCTAATAATAATGCTATTACCTTGAAGTCACAACACAACTTCCACTTATGTTCACTGTACTTAATTAAGGTCAATATCTTTCTGAAAATTTCATAACTCTCTGTGGTAAAAGTGGCATATGCAATTGGGATTGAAGGCAATTTTTTCCCAATATCCAGCAATACATCTTTTAAGCTATTCTTCGAAGCATCCAAAGATAATCTCCATTCACCAGGTTCGTAAGTTATGTGCAAGGCTGTCATTAATCCATGAACATCATTGCAGAATGTCACGAAACAATCACTGGCAAAATAAGACACAAAAGCACGTTCTCTGTTCCTGAAGGTTATGTTGGTTGTTTCGTGAAAAAGGTTATATTCCTGTAATCGGGAGCCTAACAATTCTGCTTTTTGTTTACTGAGTCCTTAGTCTCGCACTAAATCATTTAAATCATCCTGCTGTAATACACGTGGCGTGGGCGTACTCGTGCCTTGATACAGGGGATCCGTTCTTTTTTCCGGAGAAGATGTAAGTTCTGTAGTGCTACTTCTTCACTATCACTTATCTCTTCTATATCTGTGGGCCTTGAACGAACTGGTAAAGCTTCAGAATGTGTCACAGGTCGTCTTGCTGGCGGCAGATCCGGATAAACAATATGTTTCTTTGATTTGCTGTTCGTGAATCCCTGAATTTTGGTTAAGCAGAAATAACAGTCTGTCAAATGGTCCCTTGGTTCTCTCCAAACCATCGGTACAGTAAATAATGAAACATTTTTTCCTCCCCACCACTTAATTAATTTACAATAACATGTAGCACGACACATATTAGGTGACCACTTCTTATCAAAATCACCAGCTCTGACGCCAAAGTACTGCTTATATGCTCTCTTGATGATGGCGTGAGTTTCTTCCTGTTCCTCACGAAGGTGAACTCGCCACAAACATAACAGAAGTTGTTAGCTGCGTACTTACAACCACGAGTGCGAGACATTTTTTTTTTTTTTTTACTTCACTTAAACACAAACAAAATTAATCCACAGCATTCAGTTTACATACAGTAAGTAGTACTAACGCCCGATAAATACCAGATTCACACGCTCAGTTTAACTCACAAACTACTTCCAATGTCACATTGCAATAACAAAACACTGTCGGGCAAGTTTTGCCAACCTCTGAAAAATGAAAGCTGTCAATGTTGCAAGGTCTTACTTTCCAAAGTCCCTTTTGTCACCATATACTGTGTTTGGCATGTATATGAATATATGTAGTACATGAATGCTTAAATTACTCGTAAACTATCCCTGACGGATCAAATCGGATGTCTCATTTGAACTTCCATGTCACATTCCTTTCATAGTACAAAATTAATTTCAGAAATACAACCCTTGTAAAACAGTGTAATTAGTTTATGGATCTGGGGCCACAAAAGTTTTGAACGGACTCTCAATCTAGTTTTCGAATTTTCTACGAAATAAGCTTATCATACTGGAATAAGTGATACTTTGGTTTGTTTGGCTACACTATATAAAGTTCTCCAGATATATATATATATATACAGGGTGTTTAATAAGTAATGGTCATAAATTAAACCGTAGATAGTACACACCAAAACTAACAAAAAAGTCTTAGTAAACATGTGTCCGCAAACGCTTCGTAACGGACATAGGGGCTGTTGAAAGTGTGGGAAAATGAAATTTAGAGAATGAAATCTCAAAAAGTATGAATCGGACAGAGGGCGGTCCAATGAATAACTATCGAAGTCAGACCTGCGCTATGCAGAAATGCATGGTTGATAACTATGCAATGCGTGCGCAAGGGATTCCCCAAAGAAACAGAGGGATTCCCGGAACGCGTGCTATAGGCAGTGGACGAAAACCCAGGAACGAGCACAAGACGTGTGGGACTTGCCGAAGGCGTATCCAATACTTTCGTATGGCACATTCTCCATGAACAGCAGTTGTACCTATACCATCTGCAACATGTCCAACCTCTGACCCCCACAGACTTTCCGGTGAGAATGCAGTTTTGTCAGTGGCTCCGAAGACAAATTACTGGCAATCATCAATTCACTGATGACGTCCTATTTACTGATGAAGCACAATTCACCCAGGATGGCATTGTAAATTTTCACAAATTTCATATCTGGGCCACTGAGAATCCACTTGCAATAGTGAAATTAGGACATCAACGTAGGTTTTCCCTAAACGTGTGGGTAGCACTTAGGTGATCAGCTCGTAGTGCCATTCTTTCTTCCTAATGCATTAACTGGAATCCCATATTTGAGATTTCTCCAACACGATTTGGCGCTTCTACTCGAAGATATACCTCTCGATAGGCGTTAGCGACTGTGGTTTATGCATGATGGAGCGCCAGCATATTTCTTTAACCGTGTCAGAGAACATTTACATGCCCGATTCGGACGAAAGGGGATAGGACGTGGGGGTCCTATTGCTTGGCCACCGCGCTTCCCGGACTTAAATCCTTTAGATTTCTTTCTCTGAGGCCATGTGAAATCGCAAGTTTATTCTACCCATGTTGCAACATTAGAAGACGTTCGAGAAAGGGTTTAACAATGTTGCGGACATATTCAACAGGATGCCAACATGTTATCACGAATACGTGGATCTTTGCGAAGACAGGCACGAGCATGCATTCGCATGAATGGACGACACTTCCAACATTTACTTTAATGATTGAGTAGGTTAATTTCTTATGCAACTCTTTTGTATTTATAGTTACACATCTGGGTATTTACTGTTTACCTTATGATTAATACAGTACACATATAACGACTCACCAAGGGTAGTCGTCAACCTGGTTCGATCGAGGATATATAAATCTTGAGTGGTAGTAATCATTTGCATGTAAAATTATCTTTAATAATTTTATATACTATTATTCTCACCTTTTCGATCAGAATTATAAAGTCGATGAACGGTACTAAATGGTTTATTAGTTGATACACTTTATAATATATTTTCATTCAAACTGTCATGCACACAGACATGATGATTAGGTATCCATAAACAATTACATAGCAACTCACTACATAACACTATCTATATCTCTTACAGATATTAAAAACATTCTTTTTTTGTTAATATTAAATTAACATTCTATTAAGTATAGTGCACATGTATGAGCACTTTCTGCCCAAGGTACAGGTAATTATTAAACTATCCAAAGTATTTCGTTATATAAAATGTCGCCCGACAATTGGACTGAATATAAAAGTCATAAGCAAGCTTGGCTTTTATCTTCAAGAACCACTGGTCCGTTTACAATAATGATCTTCCATTGATTACATCCGTTACATTTTGATCAACCCTCGTATATATAATATTATTTATTTTCATTCGTATAAATACATTCACAATAAATCTTTTATTCCATTATCATTTATCTTTTATTACATTAATATTTATCCTTTATTATTAAAAACGTCGACGGTTATTAATATAATTAACGAGGGTGAAACACAAATTACCATGATTAATAGTTTCAATCATTATTGAAACGGTGATGTTACAAATAATGTTTGATCTTTCAGGGCGCATAGAATAACAAATAAGTTAGATGGTGTATTTTAATGTATACATCGTAGCACTAAGATGTCATAATAAAGAAGAATCTTGTTCGAATAACATATAGGATAGCTCATAAAAACAGTCGTCGAATAATGAGCTTAATAAAAATGGACCTTATTCTTAACATAATCTTTGACAATTAAGTTTTCAACACAAATCAATCTAATATAAATAACCTTTGCCTTTTAATCAATTATGAATCGAATTATAATTCCTCATATTGTCTGTATAGCGAAGTTATAAGAATTGTTTTCATTATTGATATTAACACATAAACTTAAAAATAAAAGTTCACAAGAATCTATAACTGATATGGGTTTAACCTAATTTCATTAACGGTAATCAGCTTACATTCATACTTGCATATGATTCTAATAAAGTACTACCATGAGCAAAATAAATGACGCGTCTCTTTATTTTGAAGTTTTTTGAAAATATCTCCGTTTTCTTTATATGTTCGAAATTTCGGAAGGTTTCCCCAGCAGGACAGGTTAATAACAAACCCGTTTTTAATATTTGTGTTAGATATTAGCTTAAAATAAAGAAATTAGAAGCAAAAAACATTAAATCGACAGAAATCTCGAGAATTACCAACTCTGCTAAAGTGGGAAATTTTCAAGAACGCGAGGGAATTCTGGATTTCAACACGAAGCAGCGACATCTATGTCATTGAGAGAAATGTGGATTAAATCTACAAACTAAACTTTTAACGAATATTTCTAGTATGTCTTATTATATGCATTATCTGCAAACTCCAAATATATGAATATATGCTAAGTATTAACATAAAGATAGAGCAAATAGTGGTTATTATCAATGGAAAAGGACGAATTGGTAGGACGATCGTAATGAAATATCGTCCTTACCGGAACAGGCTCAGTTCACGTAAAAAGCAAATAGCTCAGTTAGTTAAAGCAACGAGTCTGTATGCTGAAGGTATCGGGTTCGATCCCCTGGAAATACCGTTGTCATTTTTATCACTACACTACGGTTATTTTATTTATTTTTTTATGAGGGAAAGAATCAAATTGTAACGTATGTGTAAAACTCATGACGATACCAAAAAAAGAAAAAATGCCGTTGTCGCAATTGCACTAGCGTCACTAATTTTGTTTGCAAACAGTTTCGTAATTATTTCCCCTGTGCTCACTGCTCACCATATGCTCGCTGGCGCATAACGAATGTTTCCCACTAAATGTTAATTCTAATTTGGAGAATTTTATAAAGTTTCACAATATTTCTCACTAGATAGTCTTCTATCTACGTGTTTGGATATTTTGATAACAGATGTCCCTATTAAATGTTTAATTTTCCCTAGATGTTTAATTACGGAAAAGTTTTACAATGTATTTGTATTGAATTGAAATTGTTTTGAATTTACTACATAAGGTAAGTAGACCCAAGGAGGAGAACTCAAGTAATTGATATTCTACGTAAAAGCAACCTATTGTAGAATGATGATGCTTCTTACCTTCAGCACATAATCTTTACGTTAGAGAGTCAGACAGAGAAAAATCCTGTTTTTCCTCCTCTATGACCACCCATCTTAAACCTCTACATATCGTTGTTCGTCTCACAAAATTTCGGTGCTCCAAAAACATTCAAATAATAATAATAATAATAATAATAATAATAATAATAATAATAATAATAATAATAATAATAATAATAATAATAATAATAATAATAATAATCCTGAATATGCCATC
The DNA here is from genome assembly GCF_964235325.1 of Thermobia domestica. Classification (NCBI taxonomy): domain Eukaryota; kingdom Metazoa; phylum Arthropoda; class Insecta; order Zygentoma; family Lepismatidae; genus Thermobia; species Thermobia domestica. The sequence continues at coordinate 146,130,566 of NC_137461.1, read as the reverse complement.
CTTACATAATGTAAGGATATCTTAGTTTCCTAGTTTAAATCTTAAATATCTTAGTTTAAAATGCTTTCTTTAGTACTTATTTGAGCAACCATGTAGGAGGGGGTACGACTTTTTATTTTGCCCCTCTCATTTCAGTACCCTTCCAACAGAAAGTAATTTTTGATAAGCAGGACAGACAAAATGAATAAGAAATATATTTACAGCATCCTCTCCCCTTTCATGATTGGAATATCACGTAATATTTTTTATTCTATGAAAGATGGCCCTGTGCGGTTAGGGGTAGGTAACTAAAAGAATACCTAATATATAGCGCCCCTTGATTGTAATATTACCGCTTCTTTATTTGTACGAAGGAGCCCCTACACAATCAAGGGTGACAAAAAGAATAGGAAGAGTGTCTATTGATTCCAGTGGTGGATCCAGCACGAACTCCTGGGGGAGGGGAGGGGAAGTGAAACATTCTTTTGATGATGTGAAGCTGTCACAAATTACCACTTAACTAAACTAAACAATAGTGGGGGGAACCGAGACCCAGTCAGTTTAAATTGATGTAAAAGTTTAATTTTTGGCTTCATATTAAAGTTTTGGTTTCAAATGAGAGTTTCAGTCCAAGTGGTCAATGATCAAATCTCGTGGGGCTCTTCAGTGTAGGCTAATACGGCCCCCTTATGAGAAAAGGCAAAATTGTTAACATGTTTATAACTTTCGAATTTTTCGTCTATTTTAAAGAAATATTTTGCTTCGTATTAAAGTGTTGGTTCCAAATAACAAATTCAGTCCGAGTGGACAATGATCAAATCTCCGGGGGGGGCTCTTCAGTATAGGGGGCTACGGCTCCCTTATGGGAAAAGGCAAAAATATGAAAATGCTTATAACTTCCGAATTTTCCGTCTATTTTAAAGAAATTATTGGCTTCATATTAAAGTCTTGGCTTCAAATGACAATTTCAGTCCGTGTGGACAATGATCAAATCTCGGAGGGCTCTTCGGTGTAGGGGTTTCGGCTTCTTTATGGGACAAGATTCACGTAGTTGATATTGCAAAATTGTTTTATATATATAAGTGGAAACTTGCACCATTTGGTTAATTTTACCTCTTATGTTTTGCAGATTCATATTCCAAGCAATAGTTACTCCGCAGAGCTAAAAGAAGGCACTTACTAGTTTCATTAAAATGAAATGTCTTTTATGAGAGGAGCAGACGAACGAACAGGCACTCAAACGTTGGTTGAGTCGTACGGTTGAAACTCGTTAAGCTCGCTTCAATTATTATTATTATTATTATTATTATTATTATTATTATTATTATTATTATTATTAAAGCTTTTTGCTCCTAATTTAGTTATTTTACTTTATTATTTAACGAATATATTGAAAATTGTCAGAGACACGTATGCAGTAATTTATTTCGGGAGGGGTCCGACTTCAATATTAGGATAAATTATAATAAAATTTTAAAAGATAATCCCCAAAATTAGGCTAAATTTACAGAAAAGTTGGGGTTTCAGAGGGGGTCCGGACCCCCTGGACCCACCCCTGAATGCGTCCTTGTTTGTCAGTAACATTTCCTCATTTTGAAACCCTCAAAACTTCGGATAGACTATATAAAGGAAAACGAGTTATTTTCGATAAAATATCACTTCAAGGAGACGCGACAGTTCTATTGCACATGGTGGTATCCAACGTTCACAAGGGCAAGAATTCCTTCCCTTTTATTCTTTTGCTATTGTCTTTTGCAAACTGTCATGCACACAGACATGATGATTAGGTATCCATAAACAATTACATAGCAACTCACTACATAACACTATCTATATCTCTTACAGATATTAAAAACATTCTTCTTTTGTTAATATTAAATTAACATTCTATTAAGTATAGTGCACATGTATGAGCACTTTCTGCCCAAGGTACAGGTAATTATTAAACTATCCAAAGTATTTCGTTATACACATTACCAACATGACGATTTCTGTTTGTTGATATGGACAAACACGACATGTCCATCATTTTTCGCTTGTTGTAATACACTTACGCATTCAACATGCGGAATGTTTCATATTCGCCTCCCACATACACGCATGTTGTATGCTTTTCCCATTGCAACCCAGTTTCCGGATATTCGTTAACTGCTTAGCACATAATGCTTCATCATTGCCTTGCATACCGTTTGATTTACCTAAATGCTGCTACACTTGTACGTATGCATTAGTTGTCGGAATTCTCCCTGGAGCCATTTAAAATGTACATCACCACACTTCGATTGCCTCCCTCATTTCCTGCTGGTTATGCAACAATACACGGCCGTAAACATTGTCCGCCATTATGTATCTTTTCGAACTTTCGACCTGGTACCACGACTTATGAATTACTGGTGGATAAACTCACTCTCGATGTTCATCTCGAGCCCAATTTCCTTGGACAATTTTCCGGGAATCCCTCCTTTTCTTTGGGGAATCCCTTGTGCGCGCATTGCAGAGTTATCAACCATGCATTTCTGCATAGCGCAGGTCTGACTTCGATAGTCATTCATTGGACCGCCCACTGTCCGATTCATACATACTTTTTGAGATATTCGTCTCTAAATTTCATTTTCCCACACTTTCGACGCCCCTATGTCCGTTACGAAGCGTTTGCGGACACATGTTTACTAAGACTTTTTTGTTAGTTTTGGCGTGTACTATCTACGGTTTAATTTATGACCATTACTTATTAAACACCCTATATATATATATATATATATATATATAATATACAAGGTGGCCCATTTTAATCTTTCCACGGAAATATCTCGAAAACGGTTAAACATAAATAAACCAAACAAAAACTCAAATAGGAAATACAATGGGGCAAATCAAATGATGTTGTCACGGTGCCCCCAGGGCCGCCTTTCATCGGGGCCCAGGCCCAAATTAGAAATTTTAAACGAAAATATGGGTCAAGTGATACCTCGTTCGACAGACTTTCATCACTAAATAGCGCTGTGGCAAAATATTGCTCATATGGGTCACCGTTTTCAAAATGGCCGTCAAGACATGGTGCCTTTATCAGATAAAACGTCCAGTACCACAAATATGAAAACGTTTGGAGATAAATGAACAGGATAAAACACGTACAGGAAATCACAGAGGATATTTATCATACCACGCCTCGAGAATAGTCCAACGGAGAAAAATATTATTAAAGTATAAATGGCATAATACTAAAGAGGAAATCTTACCGGTAATGGTTAGAAAATTATCTTTCCGATCTTCCTCCGTAAGTGAGTGAAGCGGGAATGAATGGTGAAATCTCAACTGAGAACCCCACTTTTACTTGCAATAGGTATGGTTTGTCCGAAACACTTGGGTGTACAAGTGACTGGTACTCTAATGAACCAATATTGTGCAGACGACTTTTGAGCAAAACCAACGTTTGCACACATTGTTCTAAAATTGCATTGTTCAACAAATTGGTTTGGCATTTCAGTTGATTCATTTTTGCACAAAACATTGCCTGCAATCAAAATGGAAGGTACCATTTAACAAGAATTTTACGTACTTTTTTTCCATTATAGACATCTATCTCTTATAAAAACTCATTACAGACAATTTTGTTGTGTAGATACAATTTGCAAAACCTAAGGTTCTCATTTGCAATTTCATCGTTCCTTCCCGTCCCGCTTCACCCAGTTACGGAGGACGTTGGAACGATGATTTTCTAGGAATTAGATTTCCCCTTTGCATTATGACACTTTTATTCTAATCATCTTCCAGTTTTATTCTGTTCATCCGTTATTATCTTCAAAGGTTTCATATCAGTAGTACTGTACGTTTTATCTGGTACAAGCACCATGTCTTGACGGCCATTTTGAAAACGGTGACCCATATGAACAATCTTTTGCCACAGCGCTGTTTAGTGTATGGAGAACTATCGAACGAGATATCATTTGATCCATATTTTCGTTTGAAGTTTCTAAGTTGGGCCTGGGCCCCCATGAAAGGCGGCCGTGGGGGCACCGTGACAACATCATTCGATTTGCTCCATGGCTTTCCTATTTGAGTTTTTGTTTGGTTTATTTATGTTCAACCTTTTTCATATTAGTGGTACTGGACGTTTAACTGATCAGGTAACATATCTTGGCGGCCTTTTTGAATACGGTGATAGATATGAAAAATCTTTTGCCACATCGCTTTTTAATTTTTAAAGATCTATTGAAAGAGATGTCAGTCGCCCCATGTTTCCATTTAAAATTTTAAAATTGGCCCCGGGCCTCCTTGAAGAGCGGCCCTGAGGGCACTGCGACATCACCATTCGATTTGTCCCATGGTATTTCCTATTTGAGTTTTTGTTTAGTTCATTTTCAACCGTTTTAGAGATATTTCCGTGGAAAGATTAAAATGGAGCACCCAATATATATATATATATATATATATATATATATATATATATATATATATATATATATATATATATATATATATATAAGGCGCATTTCAAAAGAAAGGGCCGATATTTAATGGGAAACAGGTAAGTTTAGCAACATTGCTTTGTTGGGTAAAAACACGTACATATCCACTTTGTTTTTCAACATAGTCACCATTATTTTCCAAGCACTTTCTGTACCTTGGCACAAGTTTTTTTATACCCTCTCCATAGAAGTTTGCCGCCTGGGAGTTCAGCCACTTCAACACTGCCGTTTTCAATTCATCAGGTGGTTCAAATCGTTGAGATAAAAGCCACTTTTTAGGTGCAATGTTGTTGGTGAAATCTCTGGAAATTCGATGTGTAGAGCGCTAATGGTGAAGCGACGATTTTCTTTAACTTTTTCATTCACTCGCTGCACCAAGTTGTCAGTCTGAATGCTTGGTCTTCCACTCTTCTCTTCGTCGTGGATATTTGTACGGCCTTCTTTGAATGCACGACACCATTGCCGTACCTTTCCTTCACTCATTACACTGTTGCCGTACACTGCACACAATTCTCTATTAATTTCAGCAGCACTTTGTCCTTTAGCATAAAGAAATCTAATCACAGAGCGGACCTCGCACCTGGCAGGATTGTGTATGCGCACAGCCATTTTAACACGCTCCAGCACACACGAAAACAAACAGATGACTGTCGAAACTATGGTTTTTTGATACCCAATGAACCAAGTGATGTTATTGCGCAAGCGTGATCCGACCACTATTGCCAATCGGTTATAATAAAATATCGGTCCTTTCTTTTGAAATGCGCCTCGTATATATATATGTGTGTTTGTGTGTGTGTGTGTGTGTGTGTGTGTGTGTGTGTGTGTGTGTGTGTGTGTGTGTGTGTGTGTGTGTGTGTGTGTAAGTCGACAAGAAATATTTTGGTTGTAATACAGGGTGTAATAAAATGGTACGGCAAAATTTCAGGAGTGAATTCCTTGTGGGTAGACAAGTTAAAAAAGGTTTATATGACCATATGTCAGGAAATACATCGTTACATAGTTACGGCCATTGAGCCGTCTGATGCTGTGAAATAGTCACACTTCTTATTGCCCCTTAATGTGACTCAATTTAAACCTCAATAGCTTATCCCTTAATTAAGCTAGGAAAGTAATTTAGGTATTAATGTGTTTTCAAAGAATGAAGCTTTCGACGGACATATATTTCATGTATGTGAAGGGTACCATGGTAGGTAACTATGTTTGTTTGTTTGTTTGTTTGTTTGCTTGCTTTTTGCATCAGGATTTTGGGAATGACATTCCTTCTCCCTTAGTGTACACTCACAAAATTTGGTGTGTGAAGCAATAAAGTAGTCCAGTATAGATACCCCAAAGGGTGTGGCTTGATGATGCCAACTTGCATTCTTGGCTCTGATGATTCACAACATTTTGTGTTCGTGGTTGTAGCAATTTTCACAAAATCGTACTCTCATGTTGGGGGTCCTGGTGACACCCCTAACTATCATCATCGTTAGTTATGATTCATACATCGTTGGAAAGCTTATGGAACACATTTTCAACTTAGTAGCATTTGTGCAATTCCCTCCATATTCGTAGACGAAGTCTTATATGGAGCCGGCCTGAAAATAAATGTAGTTTACATGAAAAACTGAGACTCAAAAACTTGTCTAATTTTGCCCTCCACCCTCCTTCTCATATAAGTAACAAGTACACATGCCGGGGTATTACCATATAGTGGACTACTTCATTGCTTCATACACCAACTTTTATGAGTGTACTCCCAAAGGGAAAGGAATTCCATCCTCAAAATTTGAATGCAAAAAAAAAAGAAAGAAAAAAGTTCCCCTCCTCCGCCATGAAATCCCCCACATACATGAAATACATAGCGGCGGAAAGCTTCATCCTTAAGGAACAGATTGATAGTAAAATTATCTTCGCAGCTTAATTAGGGGCGAGCTTTTGAGGTTTAAATTGAGTCATATTAAGGGGCAACCAGAATGTGACTATTTCACAGCATCAGACGGCTCAGTGGTGCAGCTCTGTAACAATGAATTTCCCGGCATATGGTTATATGAACTTTTTGCTTGTCTACCCATAAGGAATCTGCCCCTGAAATTTTGCCGTATCCTTTTGTTACACCCTGTATGTTGGATCTTTTGATCCAATAACAATAAACGATCCCTTCATCCAAAATTAATTATCACTAGCTCAGTCTAAATGTATATAAACGTGTGTTTACAACGCTTTTAAATCTACCAGCACTTGCTAAACATAATTAGTATACCTTTTAACCAAACAATCAACATTATGTTAATTTCGCATCAGCTACAGGAAACACAACATGTAGGCGTTTATATAATTGTCTGTATTTGACTTTATTGATTCTGTTTCTGAACAAGACAGTTGGATGCATACATGATGCTGCCCAGCTATCAACACAAGAATAATATACTCTCGTTTCCATGACAATTGATACTGCTTTATTTTTCTCTCTCATATTGTTTTAGAAATTACATAGATAGATAGCTATATGAATAAAGCCTCTCAACAGACCGTTTTTTTTTTTGTTCTACTTTTAGGAGTACTTGAGAATCAAAAACCATTCAATATGATTACTATGGTCATAGGAATAACCAAATCCATAGAAAGAATTAACTTTTTTTAATCCACGACTTGTATATGTAAATTTCCTAAAATTCAGGATTCAAAAGAAAGAAAGAAACAATATGTGATATTTAAGTATAAGATCAAATGTCAGTTTGTTGAAGCTGTAGTTTCATATAGATATATTTAATGCAATACTCCTGAATCAATACTAAAAGGTTATAACTATGCATTTGTTTTCTTCAGTTCACGCCTAGAGCATGCGTAGATTATTGCAATGCATTTTTACTCTTTTCTCAATAAATTATCGTTATTTTGTGTCCGGAATTTTAGAAATAAGAAGTGAAGATATCACAAAGTCGTAAGATTAAAAAAATTGGTTTCTTTCTTTTTTTTTTTTTTTTTTTGCACTGTATAGCTGCAAGGTTTGCCGAACATACAGAACTGATGAACGACATCTAACCTAACTTTTTTCAGCAGTGGGATTCATAAAACATGCATGTTCAACAGAACCTTGAATTTGGGTTATATAAACATGCAACAATCTTCAATATATCTACAGTTTTTCTCGCTGTTCTAGTGGAAAGATCGCCTGCCTTTGATATACGTGATCGATTTCCAATATGAGATCAATAAACATTTTGAACTCACCACGGTGGTTTAGATTCCAACCCAGTCTGTACATCCACGCCTTATATAGCCTCAGTGCTGAAAAGGAAGAATACACTTCAAGAGATGTGTCTACTATATCTACAGTAGCGTTTGATATTTGTTGAAGGATGGTTTCTGTATACAGATGGTTGTGTATACTTAAGGATTAATAAAGATGATAGAGACTCAACACTATGACGGGAAATTCTTTATTCCGTTGTAAATTTTACGAGTAATCACTAGAGTGCTATTGTCTCAGTATTTGAGTATTTGAGTACGCAACATCATTTTTGATAATTATAAGTTTGCCAATGCTTATGAATCGTTTAACTGTGTCAGGTATATAGTTATATGAATTGTGCTAAATTTTATGGTTGTATACTACTCGTCCTCTCTCTTGTTCCCGAGAGTTCTCCATCTTAGTGGTGTCTTTACGAAAGCAAATGATTTAACTTGCGTTGAAAGACGTGGCAAAGAAGAAGCATCAATATACGTTTGAGAAGTCATCGTTGGAAACCTTCATCAATGCTATAAAATAAACAGAGAAGAGATCTGAAATAACGCAAATATTTAAAACAATCATAGTGGCCACAAAACTGCAAGGTAAAATAAATTTTCAGCACTTGTCGTGAAAATATGTTTCAAGCTATGATTTTGGGAACATTTTATAATTCCTTCTTACTGCTAACTGAGTGTTGACACGACCTTTCTTTGTCCTTGCTACCTACAAGGGAAATTTACATATCTTCACTGTTGGTAGAATGTGTCATCTTGGCTTTGTCTCACACATGGAAAAACACGAAATACGGTCCAAAAGTGTATACGGTGGTCCAAAAATGTGGAAACGTCCTAATAGTTAATAAACGTTGCAAAATATAACCGCAATAAAAATATAGGTGGAATACGGATGTGGAGAAATGTTTGAGGACAAATCACAATATATCCCACTATCATGCAGTCCATCGTCTCGAAGTTTACACAATTGGGTTAAACCATAGCATAATTTTAGTAGCAAAGTTTAGTAGAAATTGAATGACCATTATTTTTGCTCTAGCGATAACCATTACGAAGTTATGACTTCCTTTGTTGTGCCACCAACAAGAAGAGATTAGAAACAGAAATGATCACCACACCGTCACGTTGGAGCCCGCCATCTTAAATATCACTTTATTTATTTATTTATTTATTTATTTATTTTGTAAATACGAAGGTATGCGATAAATATTTTATATGCAGTATTCTCACAGGGAGGCAATGACGCTGATTACGCTGACGTCCCCTATAACATACGCTTGAAATAACTACTATCTGCAAGAATGTTGTATGCCAAACGCCTCTTCCTTTTCCCATGTGCGGCAGGTATAAATATCTCGACTCGCAGCAGGAAAGGTATCCTCCATTCGCTGCACGAAATACTGTAAACACACCATGGCATTAAGGTAAGTAGCTTAATAGGTAGAAGTCCAGTTGCGTGAGATCTAGAAAACGTAGCGGCCAGCTCATGACATTTGATCCACCACCTAGGAAATTGCTGATGCGGGAAATTCCGCACATCATATTTGCAATGGGCGGTATCCATCCTGCTGAATGAACGTTGGGTATAAGCAATCCTCCGACAAAAATGATGACAGGATCATCTCATCCTGAATACGCAGGTGTTGGTCAGTGTTCAGCGTGCAATAGATGAATAATGGAATAATGGTACCTCGTGCCAAAATGTTGCGCCAGATCATAACCTTTTCGCCACAAACTATCCATGACGAATCAATCCATTGTTTGTTGCTGTCACTCCAGTAGCAGTAGCAGTAGTTTTGTGGGTTTAACACAATTGTGGAAAATGGACTTCGTATGTTGATGAAATACATTGAACTCTGCAGCTGCAATACACGAGTTGCGATTTTTACAGACCAGGATTTTCTCCACACGTTCCCCAGTCGTCAGCAACATTGTTATCAGTGACACCTACAAAATTAAAAAAAAAGTCATAATTAGTAAACGGTAGTTAGTGGTGGGACAAAACAATCGGCATTGTTCAGTAAATAACACTTACAAACACAGAACGGAGCATAATTACTGAACGGTTAGTGGTCAGCGGCATTTCATTCGTGTGAAAACTGCCTATAAACATGTATCATATGCTGACCTTTGTATTTAAATCATCAACATGGTATCCAATATGGCAGTTTCTGACATGCTTGGCATAGTACTATTCGCGTCTGGTCTGTCGACCTATCTCATATATACGGGGGTGCCGTTCTTGCCCCGGGCGCTGATTTTTCAGTGTACGGTACTGGTTGTTTGAAAATGAATTCAATTTTTGTGGTCTATTAAGCATTGATTATTAATTTATATTTTGTGTTCAGCATAATTCACTTTGTCCTCATTTGTCAGGAAGTTTAACATCAATTTTCTCGAATTATTTTTTTGGATTTCGAGTTTAACGTTTTTAGGTTTGATAGTATGAGAAGAAGTGTGTCGTTGGACGTTTGAAAACGATTTATTAAGACCCTGGTATGGAGCGTGGCGCTTTATGAATCAGAGACGTACACATTGAGAAAAGCTGAAATATCCAAGCTGGAAGTGTTTGAAATGTCGTGTGGTGCAGAATGCTGCGCATACATGGACCGAAAGGAGAAGGAATGAAGACGTGCTAAAAGAAGCTAATGAAGGACGACAGATCATGAAGATAATGGGAAAAAGAAGAAACATCATGCTTGGCCATCTTATTCGATCACCGTGTTGATAGAGGGAAAGGCAGAAGGAAAACCAGGAAGACGAAGACCAAGGATCGAATATCTAGATGCAATTACGAAAAGAAGATCTTATCAAAGCATAAACAGCTCTCCCAAGCAAGAGAGAAGTTTTAAAATGTCCATGTTGCCCACCAACCTATGGTTGAGGTGAACAAGAGAGAGAGTATGACAAGAGATATGTAACTAGCTAATTGTTTCTTCATTACCTTATTAGCATGTCGTGAGGTTCTCGTGTTAGAATCTAAATTACATAGAATTCAACCATGAATAGAATTCAATTCGTGTACACCACGAAAGCCGAAAGTGCTACGAGGAAGATTTATAGCTCAAAGCGTCCGATATATAATTAGAATTACTTCTCGTCTGGAAACACACAGTCGTTTATAATCTAAGATTGTGCATAGTAAATTAGATAGCACTAGTAAACCGAGGGAACATAATATATTATTTAAATTACCTTATTTCTCACGCTTATAATTTATGGTCTTTACATTGACACTGAGAATCAACTACGAACCGAGCTCCAGAGTCCGTGAAGAAACCAAGCTAACCTGTTTACATTTGAGTAGACAATGATGTTCTGTTAATTATATTTCTCTAATTTCCATTGAAATTAAATTATGTTCATGATATTTTCTGCTAACTAGATTACTATGTTTTACGGTTTAGCCTAGTTGTTTTAGGTCTCTCCGTTCAGCTACTTTCATATTTCTACACTTGACGTGCATACACCGTGCCAGGGGATATTTGGTACATATATTGATATCGTTAATATTATACATGATAAACCAAGATACGGTAGAGTTATATTGATACTCGTGATACTTTGTTCCCTAGAAAATTGAGGCTTTTGGAAGTGGAGCATATTGATATAAGTTGCTGAGATTGCTGGTCTTTATATAAACAAAACGTGGTATACGGCAGACTCAGCAGAGTAAGTTTTACCTATGAGGTAGTAGGGTGTTGTGCAGGTTGATTAAAGTTTAGCGTTCCGTTCAGCAACGAGACTACATGAGACGTGAACCTACAGGTTAAAGTGGGATCTGAACTCCCACTAGGTGGATAGCTCCACCAGGTATTGAACCTGGATCTGTTGCACCACAGACGCGTACATCAACCATATAGTTACGAAAATGCTTTAGTGTACATCTTGAGTATCTTGAGCAAAGAAGATATATTCAAAATCTAATGCTCTGAAAGTTGAACGATTCTGGGAAGCATATACTATCCGATACATGCTTCTTCTTTTCAACATATTCAAACAATACCAGAAACACGAATATGCTATTTGATGCTTCACTATGAAGGCAATACTTCAACGATATCTAGCGCAATTGCCTCTGTACTGTGTATTATCGGTTAAGCTATATCAACAGTGGACCCAATTGAAGCTTATACTAACCAGAGCTACGAGGAATTTAGATATCGACAGCATCGGAGAATCCGTCAAGACAGCGTACTATGGCCACCCGATTCCATGTGTTCCAACACTCATCTACGATCTACCATGCCTTGCAGAAAAGTTACGCTTTAAGGCAGTCCTTAAGGCAAATGTTTATGTGCTGAAAAACAACTACGTCATGTAACGGAAAACCAACTTCAGAAGAATTTGTAGTAACTGTAAACGATGAGAGGATGTATATGATCGATGATGGAAAAGTTTGAACAAGTACATAAAGAAGTGTCGATGTCAAAGAACAAAGCAATTTTGTTCGTCAGTGCACCGAAAACAACCATACAGTTTCACGGTTATAGCCGGATTTTGTTACAGGGGAAAATTAAAATCTACCTTGCGCTACCAACAACGTGAAAATTAATACTGCATAATATCGGGAAAATGTGTTGATGGGTATTGACAACAACGAAGTTCCTACGCTGAATTATGCGGAGATCAACCGTGTGCAACTGTATCAGAACGAGGCGCTCAGTGACACACTCAGATAGAATTGATCTCTAGACGGATGGATGCTAGAACTAGAATTCGTGTTATTACCTTTATAGACATTCCAATGAAGAGTCCCGATGCGAGCCCCACAAACTGCTGAATTTCAGAAATACCTTCTTTGTTCTTGGAAGGTGCACATAGTGTCCGTCCTCTGGAAAGTCTCCTAAATGAGTGGAAGAAAATGATCCTTGTACACCTGCAAAAGAGTGTAATTCCCTGCAAGTTCTAGCGAATTTACGTAAAATGACTAGGGAAATCTACTAAGTTATTATAACAGAATAGAGGTGTAGTAACATATCTCCCCCTGGTTTAAAATTGAGTAGCTTGGGGTGAAACAACGGTAAGCGCCCCTTCCAGAAACTGAGTTATCACGTGGAATGGGTTGGGGTGGTTCCACAGAACAGTATGCAGGTACTTTATTTTCTCAAATATACCTGCAGATGGGAGGCGAAGCTTGTTTGGCATTGCATTTCATGGGGATATTAAACTTCATTTCTTAGTTTATTTGAAAGTTAAAAAAAATATTTACTATGGATTTTCCCCGTATCATACTTAAAAGAATTAGGTACCATGACTTCTTTACCTAATATTCATTGGCACTCGTCATTTAATGTTCATTTAATTATCAGCGTACGTGTCTTTGGCACCGAAAACTCAGGTTTCATTTGCAGTTAGTGCTTATATGAACGATTTCCATATTAAACTGTAGGTTTACGCCTCATATAGACTCAGTGTCGAAAGGAAACCCCGAACTAAAACAACAATACTTGGATTTTTAATTGTACCAAAATATCCTTGATTGATTGATTGATTGATTAAGGTTTAATGAGATGACAACATAAAGCCTATTTGCTCCTGTCACGAACAACACGACTGCTCTAAAAGGACTACTATAAATAAAATTATAAAATGAGCATAGTGAAACATAAAAAACAAAAAAGCGCAGTAAAATAGAAATAAACATTTCTAAATAGCTAAATTTCACTACTAAGACATTAACGTTGAGCATTTGACCTTATGTTTACACTACTTTAAGAGGTCTAATCATTGCAAAATTAAAATACCGCTAATTTTACAGTGATTATGTGATATCTTCAAATAAATAAAAGATAATCGAAATGTGGAACAAGAGCGCCCTAGACAATACTATTTTATATGAGATACCGTTATCACAACTCACTTATCTAATTTCATTTCCAGCCATTTAGAAAATCGGCATTTATTTTCGCGTTTCTAAATGGCTGCAAACAGAAAGCTACTAGGTGACTCGTGATAACGGTAGACTATGGGAAATAATGTTGCCTAGGGCGCTCATGTTCCACATTTCGATTATCTTTTATCTATTTGAAGATACCACGTAATTACTGTAAAATAAGCGGTATTTTAAGTTCGCAGTAATTAGACATCTTAAACACTTTTCAAGTGTTTGGTACCTACTATCCACTTCATAAAGATAGGCCCCTGACTTCGCGGTGCTGCCGTGACGTCCAGTCAAAACTTATACTGCATTGTCGTACCTCGTTTTAATTGTTGGAATGTTGTCTTTTCAATACTTAAGGCATACAAATTTTCTTTGTACTGTATAGTGAGAAAAAAAATAGAAATTAATGAAAAAGTGGTTATTTTTTCGTACTTTTTTGGTAAATCAATGTTTATAGGACTATATCTCGGAAAGAAGATAACATGAAATAATTTCCTGTGCACGATATGTAGGTGCATCTATTACCTGTAAGTTCTGAAAATTTCATTACTCAACACGTAGTAGTTTTCTTGTTATTCAGTAAAAAGTGAGACATCATTATCTCTGAATTGCTGCGGTGTATTAACAATCTGAAAAAACTTTTAGAAAGATCTTAAAGTACCTTTTTCAACCAATCTGTTTTTACTTGTTTTTAAAGATAAACAATCACAAATATAGCATTATGATTTTCTCTGCTTTGCGCCCTTCGCTATCGCAGTTTATACGGAGTGCTACGTTGCCACATTTTCCTGGTGCGTAGGCACTCTCAGCCGGACGGATATTTAAACTTGTCACGCACACTGTCCGACACTTTTTAGAGATATTTTTAAAATGTAATGTCTCCACAGATTTTAAACCAATTTCTTATAAATTAACAGGATATACAGTAAATGTACCAAGTGTTCAAAATTAGAAAAGCGAACTCTTATCTTGTTTGGATTTGCATATGATGGTCCTCGAAAATTTGTTGCTTTTTGTCAGTTTTTCACTTATTGCACGCAGTACAAAATACACTTGCACAGAAACAAAAACACGCACAAAGTTTATTATATGATATAACCTTAGCTGATATGTAATATTGAATTTACACTTCACAGAAAATCTGTTTTCAAATCTAAGAGCTCCAAGCTACATTAGAATCTGCCTTTGAATAGGAATGACGCGTTTTTTTTTCGGCGCAGCCTCAGATTTACTTGAAACAGAGTTACTATCTTTTTCACTCCCGCATACGCCACTGAGCACAGAATAATCAATATCCATACTATTAATTACTAACTCATAACTGTCTGAGTCGGAGTCATTCATCAGTTCTGCAATTTCATTATCGCTAAACATTTTGCCCCTTCTTTTTGTAATACCGCCGGTCGTGAAGGAATATCCATTTTTTTTTCAATCAAAAAGCACAAGATATACTCACGAAAATATAAATGCTCGTTCGTCCGTCTCATTGCAATGAACTCATATGATGTGAGTATGTGTGTAAGTTTTTGACGCCTACGAACCGAAAGGATGTGTTGAAGGCTTAATCAGTGCGAGGTGATTAGACGCAAATACAGCCCTCGTCACCTACTCATTGCATTGTTTACTTTCGTTGAAAGAAAACAAAGGACTCATTCTGTGTTACATTCGGCAGGGGAATTGATCGCAGAACTTGGGTGGACACATGATTGCCAAGGCTACAGTACATTTCTTTTTAACCTTTAACATGTTCGTAAGCTGGAGAGTGTGTATACTGATAGATCTTGAGGTAGAAATGGAGCCATTGTTTATAAATATTAGGGAAGATAGCAGGAGCAGCGATGAGTCAACAAAGCCATGACGAAAGTGAATGAAGTAAATAGATTAAGAGATGAGTTTTTGGATGTGTTACTTCAACGTTTTATTTTGATTACATTGAGATGTGTACACTCATGTCCAAAATTATTGTCGCATATCTATAACTGTCTTCTTGTAAGAATATAGTTTGATAATGATTTTGCAGGGTACTTTTAATACTGATTCTATATGTAGAGTCTTGAAATGTATATTTGTAATAAATTTCATAGGAAAAGAATACGAAAATTAGCATGAGTAAAACAAAATGTTGCTAAATGGATAAGAAAATTTTAGTTTCGTTTTATTGTTCTTATTTACTGCTCTTTTGACATGAAATTTTCCACATAGCCTACATGTCTTTGCCGATTATACACATACTAACATTATAAGAAATACCAGGCGAATTCGTTATCAAATTATATTCCTACAATAACATATTTATAGACATGCGACAATAATTTTGGACATGACTGTACATGCATTAATATTTTTATGATGTTGTGAAAGGTTATAATAAATACTTTTTCCTATTACATTCTTATGAAGTAGGCTTCGCGCTATAAGTTTCCTGAACGCGACAACACTGCAAAACAGCGTTGCCGCATTTCCATTTACTGTATGCTGTTTCTTCATATAAGCGCGGGGAATTTAAAGATTTTGCTGCAACATGGCTCACCGCTTAACGCAGAGAATATGTTGAAGTAAACATTTTTTTTTAAATAAATACTCTACCAACTAAACCCTTTTTTGTTAATAGTTCCAAATATTTGGAACACTAGACTTCCAAATTTTCGAACAGTGTTTTGTACGTTTCTCTACCTACCATGGTAAAGGAGATCAGAGCGTCGTACATTTGTTTTAATTGCACAAAAAATATCAAGTGATGAAAATTGAACTTTTCACAACTTACAGTTAATGGATGCATCTACATATTGTACACAGGAAATTATTTTACGTGATCTCTTTTCTGAGATATAGCTCTATAAACATTGATGTACCAAAAAAGTACGAAAAAATACGCACTTTTTCATTAAGTTTTATTTTTTTCTCACTACATAGTACAAAGAAAATTTTTATGTCTTAAGTATTGAAAAGACAACATTCCAGCAATTCCAACGAGGTACGACAATGAAATATAAGTTTTGACTGGACGTCACAGCAGCACCGCGAAGTCAGGGGCCTATCTTTATGAAATGGATAGTAGAAATATACAACATAATTACAAAGATACGTCTTGATTATTACTTGATGTAAATAGCAAATTATTATTAGGCTTTGTATACACAAAAATATATGTTCTATTACAAAATATGACTAATTATATTCCTTGTTTAAGATAGGCATATGCATAAAACAGAAAGACGATTGTTGAATTTTGCCTCGTTAAATCATGCTACGATACATATACGTAGTATGAAAAGTTTATTTTTGATCTTTGAATCAGTATATTTGTTCCTTTGATTCTTGTTATAAATTAACGTATACCTCAATCAGAATTCAACAGAAAAAAACTTTCATGACAAGAAAAATATATTTAAAAGGAACAAATTAACGGAAATTATCAAACAGAAACTACTAGTGTTTTTTTTTTTTTTTTTTTTTTTTTTGCTAGCTGACGCACTGAAAAATAGAAAAAGTTTTACTTATTTTACGTATTTGTATTTCGTGGTACATTTTATATAAGAAAGTTGTTCCGTTCCTTTCCTCTCCCATGACTCTGCATGATATTTATTCGAAGCTTGAAATGATATTTTCACATCAGTGATTCTGAAAGCGATTTTGTAGATTCTTTCGGAGGGAATTCCACAAACTGTATCTCTATGTCAGCATTTCTAGAAAATACATACATATAATGAAAGAGTTTGTATATTTCTCTCCTTCCGTTGTTACTCTCTATTCTTCTTTCATACTATCTTCGGGATCTGACTTTCTTGTTCTCTGCTACGTGCTGTCAACTATAGCAAACTCAGTCAGTGCACACTGTCTTTCGAAATCTTGGTATTGTTATTACAGCTAATACGGTAGGTTCCTGAGAAATTGAGTTTTGCTCAGCGAGGCATGCATAGAGCTATATAAAGATTCAAAAGCACCAAACTGTGAACCAATGAAGTCGAATATAATAGTTTTGGAACTTGATACGCTCACTTCACAGGAACCAATGAAGCATGAGCGTTTTGGCATATCATAAACCTTATTTGACTGGAAAGGGGACAATTTCAATCAAAATCGATATTGCATTTTGAACAAGTAATATGAGCTTCTGTCGATCACGACTGCAAAATTGTGATTGGTCTCGTCGGCAATGCATGTATAAATGTTGGATATCAAGCTGTAATTGGCTTGCAGTTCGATTTTGGCATTAAAAGAAAATTATCCTATCTGTATCGGTATCCTAGCAGCACAGGCAGTAGGACTATCAGGGAAAAGTGGTACGCTAGCCAAATGACAACTTTAGCTCGTAAGTTGTGAGTGGCCGCTTGTCTGAGCATTTACTCATGAATTCATCGTCAAAGTAGCCCTTATTAGGAAAGTAAATTTGCGATTGGTAGCGGAAAGTCGGTAAGTGACAGCAAATTATTGGTTGACCAATAAAAGTTTTAAAGTAGGTGTGTGGTGGGCCGACATAGTTTTCAACTGTATTTTTGCAAGTGCACACTTAGAACCATATCGACCATCAGTTTGCATGTGCTGAGTAGTTGCTGAAGCTGATGTCGAGGATCGATTGCCACTTAACTGCAGTAGTTGGCTTAGGCCGGCCTGATATTGACTAGAAGTCAGAACAGCCAAAGCCGAGAGGTTCAATACTGTCAGCAATGCAACCTGTCTCGTCGTATCATCTCATGCTTCCATCTACATTTGGTTGATTGGCTTATTATGCTCAATATACGACTAGCCTTCCAGTCAGAAAACTGACTATCTTCCTGATTACTGTACCATAGGATGAAATACTTATCTAATTACTTTTTTAAAAAATAAAGGCCTTGAAAAAAGTCATATTTTCAATACTTTGTAACTTTGTTCGTAATCATTAAAAATCCGTCATATCATCACAGTATTAGACACTAAAATCCTTCGGTTATTCATTACATCGTCTGTCTCACTTGCGCCTGCTCACAAATAAACTAAAACTTTTATTTGACGCAAACAAAATAAAAATTGGCTAAGTGGTTTTCAAGATAATACGTGTTAAGTAGTTTGAAGTGGCGGCCATATTGATGACGTCATCTCACGCGTTCTAAGGGAGCAAAAGAGTGATATCATGTTAATTATTCAATAGGAACACAATATTCAAATGTCGCAAACGGCATGTTTTTATCATCAATTTGCATGCAAACTTACAACTGTGCCCCTGCTAATTGACTTATGTTCATACCTCGAGAACTAATAGGCTGATTTTGAGTTTCTTTACAGCAAATTAAAGGTCATAGCTTACGTTAAAATCCATGTCCTGTAAAATGTTTCTTGTTAACCTGATAGTTTCTTTGAAATTTGGCAAAAGAAAACAACAAATTTGATTTCGGAAAATATTTAAAGTCCCTCATACATTTTTAATTATCGCTTATATGAAAAAATGTCACTGAACACAGGCACGTAGCCAAGGGAGGGGGTCCGGGGTGTCCGGACCCCCTCCTTCGAGACAAAAATGAAAAAAAATAAGGAAGGATAAAACGAAATGAAATGAGAGAAAGAAGAACCGGCGTTAAAAATTAAAAAAAAGAAACTACAGAAAGCTTTTGGTTACTCTTTCTTACTTGTAATACATGGTGGCGAGGTAAGTGGGATATCCTGGAAGAGTCAGGGAATTTGAAATTTCCGGAAGTTACGCAATTCTTAGAATTTCTGCTACTAGTCAGGGAGATTTCAAGCTTCTGAAAGCATAATGCCGGTTGTGTAACAGCTTGGACATTTTTGATCATAGAGTTCCCTCGTATCTAAGCGGTTAGCGTACGCGCCTTTGGCGTGGGAGACCCAGGTTCGATTCTCGGCGGGAGCTCATGTGGTTCGGATTCCACGTTAATCAGTAGGTCCACGTCTCATATAGCCTCGCTGCTGAAAGGGACGCTAAACTAAAATCAACTCAACTCATTTTTGATCATAATTTTTCGTCATCGCATCCTTGCAGTATCAAACATGTTATTTCAAAAACAATTTTCTACTACTCCTTTCACCTTTCATTTGGAACAGACAGAAGAAGGAATAATAAAAACAAAAATTTATGTGAAAAGAAAGATCTGTCAACATTTGATTCAACAGAGAAAGGAACGCAAATATTGTAAAATATTTTACAAGACATTATTGAGTTTGTACACTCATGTCCAAAATTAATGTCGCATGTCTATAAATATGTTGTTGTAGGAGTAAAATTTGATAACGAATTCGCCCGGTATTTCTTATAATGTTAGTATATGTATAGTCGGCAAAGACTTGTAAGTGGCAAATTTTGACAAAAGAGCAGTAAATAAGAACAATAAAATAAAAATAAAACTTTCTTGTGCATTTAGCAACATTTTGTTTTAGTCACTCTAATTTTCGTATTTATAACTCTTTTCCTGTGAAATTTGCCACAAATAGGGTTTATACAATTCCCGATTATACACATGGTATCAGTATTAAAAGTACCCTGCAAAATCATTATTAAATTATATTCTTACAAGAAGACAGTCATAGACATGCAATATTCATTTTGGACATGATTTTACATTTTATAATAGTTGAGGTTGTAATGAAAGGAAAATTGTTATATTTGAATGAACAGAGGAAGAACGTAAATATTGTAAAATTATTTTCAATACTTTTTTTTAATTTACTCGAGATTTCTTCGTAGTTTTGTTATTAAAATACTTACCAACAATTCCTCCAAACCAATATATGTTGATAGTATAGTAGTTTAGATTGATTGGAACTTCAGTGTTTCATGTCACGTCTCATTTCCCCCCCCCCCCCCCCGATACGAAATCATGGCTAAACGAACCAGTATATGTTCCAGTAAAATACTTTAGAATGATCAAGCCCCTGGTGTGATCACAGTATTTTATGTCACGGACCCCTCCCCCCTTCACGAAATCCTGGCTACGTGCCTGCTGAACATAATTTTTAGCTTGAAATTAAACTTTTCATTTGATCAAACAGAATAAAAGTCGGTTGAGGGGCTCTCAAGATAATACGTGTTAAGTAGTTTGAAGTGTCGGCCATATTGATGTTACCACAATGTTTGTGTCATCAAATTGCACACGAAAGCAATTTTTTCCTACAACTGCGCCCCTACTATTCAGTCCGCATTCTTTGAAGAAAGAATGCAGACTGAAAGTACCACAAAGTAAAATCCTAATGCTAATGTTCGGCCCCGAGAGGGACAAGGATGGGGAATGGCCAAAATTTTATTACGAGAAACTACAGTGAAACCTGTCTATGTTGGCCACATCGATTCCATTGAAAAGTGACCAACTTAGACAGGTGGCCAACTTACAGAAAATAAGTGTTATTGGTGTATTTTTAGAATAGAATTTGTAGCATTACTTGATTGTAAAATTTTAATAATCAATATCACGACAGCTACTTGAAGTAATGTATATAATCATAATAATATCCGGTACTACAAAAAATTATGTATTTTATGGTGGTACATTCTAGACGTATTTCTTTTATTCTTTTTGGCACATATGCACATTCTAATATTTGTAGTTCTTGTAGTTCTTGTTGATGAGCTACAAGGTTTCTCTCGAAGCAAAAGATGTTTTGAGAAAATTTTAAGGGAATTCATATCTCAAAACCTCTGCTCCTTCAGGTGTCAATAGTGAGCAATTGAGATGGTTAGCTGTAACCTTGAGAATTTTCCGGAATTATTAAAGCTCCCCATTGATGAAAGGAGCCGATATAGCTAATGGTTTTACCAAGACACGGTAAACAAATATGTACAACCATTTCCTGAATTTATATACGTCATTTCTTTTATTCATATCTTCCTTCACCACCCCTTTATCAGGGTAGTGTTCTGGCGATTGAAATCCAAAAACAAATTTTAGGAACCCATGCTTTTTGCCTCCAGTCATAAATACAGAACATCTGCTTTTAATATGGATATACGGAAGAGTTAAGAAAAATAACAAAACGGTATTTTGCGTGGCAAAGATACAAAAATGCGGCCAACTTCCAAAATAAACAGGTGGCCAACTTACAGAATAATAAGTAACGAATGTCTTATGGCAAAATGTAGGTTCAAGGCGAACTAGGCCAAGATGAGCAGGTGGCCAAATTGACATGTTTTACTGTATATAATTTATAGGTTTATCTAACATTGTTGGGATCAGTAAGCCTAGGAGGTTCAGGTGGGCAGGTCATATACCTAGAACGGAAGGAAGTTGGAAAAAAATCGAAATTTTAACTGGAAACCAATACGAATACCTAAATGAAGATGGGAGGACAAAATTATGTTGGATCTCGCAGAAGTGCGAGTACAAATTAGAAACAGGATGGAGTTTGATAATGGAGAGTTTTTGTGATTCCAACATTGAACACTTAGGTATCATAGGGCATAGAGCTAGCTAAGTTACGTCTGCTTTTAGTCGTTCGTTAGATGTAATTCTAATGAATCTAATTTCGCATTTAGAAGGATGAAACACTAATCCAATGGACTCTGATATCAAATTGGATGCACAATGGTTCAGTAGCAACGTGCTCACCGCGTATTAAAGGGTCTGTGGTTTGATCAGGATGTGTATACTTGCGGTGGACAACGTTATGTATTTTAATTTTGACGAGATTTCTTTAGTTTCCTGTCATCATCGTCACATCTCCATTTCCTCCATTATTATTCAATAGCGTTTACGTATCTTTGATATTCTTTTGTTTCAAGAACAAATACCTAAATGTTAAGCTAGAGATTTCATTTTTTCTACAATCATTACAATTAAAATTGTGTCATTTTGAGAGAACGTTGTTCTGGTTTCAAGAAGATAAAAAACAGTAGATACATTTTGCTAAGTTGATACTTGACAGTACATCGTTTTACATACACTGCACATAAGTAAATCATTTTATTTAGCGAAATAAAAATTATAATATATGATTGGAATGAACGACAATTTGCAGTACCACAAAATTTGTTCTAGATTGTCTAGAAAACTACGGACGAGAATTTATCATCAAGCATGTCATTGTGTTCAGGTGGATGTCATCAATAAATTTACACATATCTCATCTTTGCACATTATTATTATTATTATTATTATTATTATTATTATTATTATTATTATTATTATTATTATTATTATTATTATTATTATTATTATTATAGGTATTCTACTATTATTGGAAGGTCACTTGCTACAGCTAAGAAGCTTCCATGCTCCATAGTCTTCTGCTTACCTCTTCATCTTCACGTACGATTTTTCTGTTTTGATATCGTTCATTAATTATAGCATGCTTCTCCCCATTACCTGTCTTTCCTACCACCATAACCTTTAGCACGTCCATCATGATACAGTTGCTTCTTAGCCAATGTCCCAACCAGTATCTTCTTCTTAATCATTTCTCACAAATTTCTCCTCACTATTTCTAATACCCTCTCATTCGTTTTCCGCTCGACTCAGCTAATTTTCTCCATTCTTCCTCACATCCACATTTTGAAAGCTTCCAGTCGTTTTCCATAAGTTTTGTATAATATCCACATTTCTCACATATACAGCACAATGCTCCACATGAAGCATTTTATGAGTCTTTTTTCTCAACAATTTATATATTCAAGGCCCTAGAAAATAGTATTTTCTTCCTATTCATAATTCTGGACAAATGTATGTTATAGCTAAACAAAAATAAAAGTTGACGACTTATTCATAATTCTGAGCTATATCGCATTAGCCATACTATACAGTGTCGTCTTGCTAAAGCTATAATAAAAAGGGCTGATACAGGTATACTTCAGGATCAATTTCATCTTTATAAGTCAAATAGTTATCATACAGCATCAATTTTTAGTTTTATAAGATACGTATTTTTCATTTTCTCGAAAACTACGCATGATAATTTACACGTATCCGTATCATTTTGTTCAGGATCAAGATTAGTCTGTGAAATATTTTAATCTTTTGCGTTTCAGATGTCATTGTCCTATGCGTGTTGTAATATCGGTTCCAATTACTGCTAAAAGACTGTCTAGATCATTATACATCGTATAGTTATTATTGTGTACTCGTGAGGAGGGCATTCACAGTACTGATTAAAACAATTATTTGTATTGTGGAACATTTTTACTGAAAAAGGGAAATTATGATGTTCTGAAGGGATTTTATGCTGCTTCAGGTTGGCAACACTGACCGGAGATCAAAGACAAAATTTTTTCTTTTTCGATCTCGAAAAAGGTCTCGAAGTTGCTAATTGTTTATCGTCAAAACAAACATATGTGTGATGTAATTGAATGTTTCCTTAGCCCTACCAGCTACTAAGACAACACTTTTTTTTTTTTTTTTTTTTGCCTTTTCTGTCAATAAGGTGTTGTCACCTAAGGAGGAATACTAACAAATTTCATCATCTCCAGTATTAATACAGTCCTTAAATGTTGTGCGCAGGTAAAGAATCAATCCTGGGAATAATGCTCATCAGAACCAGACATTAGTTTAGATTGAAAGCAATATTGATTTTAGTACTTAAGAAATAAATTAAATGAAAGAAAAGTAACTGTCTATTTGTAATTGTTATCCACGATTTATGTAAATGAAAACAAATATTACACTAGAAATACTTTGTAAATATCAGTGAGTTCTGAAAATGGCTATTACATGAAGAGAATAATGAAGAAACGATGTTCTCTTTGTTGAACAGAAGCAAGTCATTAGTTGAGTCTTGTGTTTACCCAAAACGAGTGTTCCAACGACGTCTTTCTAAGAATTCAATTGTTGATGAAGTCGTCATTCACTCACTGCTGCCTTTATTGATTTCCTAATAGTTTCTTCTCTCTTCTTCTGCGACAACTCAAGAAATTGTAATCTCTCTTCCTTGTCCTTCTCATCTCTCATTCTCACTCTCTTCTGCTCTTCTTTGACTAAGGATTTATCTTAGCCTTTCTTCTTCACAACATTCATTTCTAAGCCTGGTCTCATCTTTCTTTTTAGCTCCTGTTTCCTGTGGTTAAAATCTGTGAACTTACATTTTGCAAATGAAAAGTAGAAAAACTACATAAGGAAATGGAGTTTCATATTTCTATTTTCTTTTCTTTATATGCTGTGTATGTATAATGTAATATGAATAAAGTATTACTTCAGAGGAAATCATCGTTTCTGCAGGTTTTCTCAAACTTCTCCCATTTTCTCCACATGATCCCATATCCTAATTACACCATAATAATTTATTTTTAATCATGTGTTTCGTTTAAACTAAGGGTTATACGTTCGAGACGTATACATATGATTAAATTCCATATAGTGATAGGTATAAATACGTATAATACATACAGATGTACTGTACAATTGAATTGAGTTGATTTTGAGTTTAACGTCTCATTCAGCAGCGAGGCTATATGAGACGTGGACCTACTTGTAAATCTGAAACCCGAAATACATTAGCTCCCGCCGAGAATCGAACCCGGATCTTCCACGCCAAAGGCGTGTACGCTAACTGCTTATTCTCGAAGGAGCTTTAGATGTACTGCATAATACACTCATGTTGACCATGTTGAATTTCACCATCTTGGGTTCAAATTCAAAATTTTTAATAGGAAGAGGACCGTGTGACATCGTTTTGGGGTGGCTTTTCACTACAAATGCATATGTGATGTTGTTTCAAAATATCTTTAATCACTTAATATTATCCTCAAGTATCTCTTTAATTTAACAATTGTCTTTCCAAACTTACACGGCACTTTCGTCTCATACTGCATGTTGTAAATACATTAAGATCTTAAGGTCATTTAAGGCACCAAGTAATGTTATTCAACTGAGTAATTTTTTTCTCACGGATTACCTTGGACAAAAATGAAACCATCCTAATGTAATGTGCCATTACAATCAAGGTAATGGAATTCTTCTTTGGAGGGACCCAATACTTTTCTAACGTACCACGCACTGTGAATTTTCCAACACATAATCTTTGGTCTATGTATTAAATTCGTTTGTTCTCTACTCAAACCAAATTAATTTGGGAGCTTCGGAATAATCTAGGAAGAATTATATTCTGGATAATAATTTCTTTATTTGCATATTATTTCCTTATAAACTCTGTATATGGGCATTTCAAATGGATGATTATTGAAATTAGACACCTTACTGCAATACAAAGACATAGGCCCGCAATTGGATAGAAATTTTTAAAATTATCCACCAATCTGATGTTTGTCAGAATAATTTAGACCCCCTTCATCCCTCTGAGATGTCCTTATCCTCCCAAAATCCGGTTTCACCCAGTTTTTACTATTTTCTATTCATTTTATACTTTCCGCCGTCAAAATTCCTTGCTCTGATTTGAGAGCTATATTCCACCTCAGAATTCAGGCGCGAATGACGTCATTTACCAGCATCAGTCATCGGGTAAGCACCTCCCGTCATAACGAGGAAGTAAAATTTAAGAAAAGTACTAAATTTCATTAAATATTCAGGTAAAATTAGTTTCAGATAACATATAAACGTGTTGGAAGCAGAAGGGAGCCTTGAACTGTAAAATTAAGCAGTAAGATCAGTCAGAAAAATCTAAAATAAGGAATTCAGCTTAGCAGGCGCCATGTTTGACTTCAAGGACAGGTTTGCAGTATTAGTGATTTGACTCCTGAATTGTAGCACCTTTTCAAACGAAGATTTGGTGCGTTGAAAACGTTTAGGATAGCCTCTCCAGCCCTAAAATTTCCTGTTAGGTTAGGATAGGCCTGTCCTGATATAGTTTTTGTCTATGTGTGTAGTATATGTGATTTTTTTTTATCAACATGGCGCTAGGTGTAAAATTCTTGGTAGTAGAATTAATTATCATTACGTCAGTTTAAACGCTAGCAGGGATTCTCGTTTATTCTTGAATTGACAAAGCTTCCAACGGGAATGGGTTGAACGATTTTTGAATTCTTTTCCCAACAGGAAAGGGACCTGTCTTTCATTTTCATTAATAGTAATTGGAAAACATGATTTAGTTAATAGAAGGGTCATTGGGCTTTGATTATTCCGTTTTCTTTTCCCAGTTCATAGAGCCGGTTTAGGATGGTGAAATTTGATGATTTGTTTGATTTGCATATAGATGAGTTGTATAATAATATGATTCAACATGTGTAGGGACATGTATTAATATCTGTTTTCTTAGTTTATGTGGGATGTAACACATATGTGTGATGTAGTACTTAAAGAGTAGAAGTAATGTGTGAGTGAACGTATGATTTATTTATTTATGGACAGTGTATCGTTGTTTGATTATTCATTTCTTTTGGTTCGTCGTAATAAGTAAAGAATGAGTCAGAAAAAACTTGGCCAGTAACTTTGACCAAAAAAGTAGGTAAAGAAATGAAAAGAAGAAAGGTCGTTTGCATATTTTAGTTGACTATAAAGTTTAAAAAAATAAACACACAAAATATATTATAAAGAACTAATTATGGAAAAATGCTCGTACATTACTCTTAATCCGCTTCATAAGAGTTCGCACATC
This sequence comes from Thermobia domestica, assembly GCF_964235325.1. NCBI lineage: Eukaryota > Metazoa > Arthropoda > Insecta > Zygentoma > Lepismatidae > Thermobia > Thermobia domestica. The sequence continues at coordinate 146,103,539 of NC_137461.1, read as the reverse complement.
TTCTTCTGTTATTTGATTGACAGCTGCAGTCCACTTGCGACGAAAAGTTTTCAAGTCAGCCGCCTTCCCTTTTGATGTTTTCAATGTTCTTTTAATGTGGGCCCAATATTTTTCAATTGGCCTAAGTTCAGGGCAATTTGGTGAATTTGCCTCTCTTCGAACTGCGACGATACCCTTTTCTTTATAACAATCAGTGGCTGCTTTAGAGTAGTGAGAGGTAGCAAGATCTGGCCAAAAGAAAACAGAGTTACTGTATGACATCACAAATGGATACAAGCGTTTTTGTAAACACTCCTTCGTATAAATTTCGCCGTTAATTGTCCCTGTTGTGATGAACGCTTTGCTTTTTTTACCGCATGAACAAATAGCTTGCCAAATCAAATATTGTTTGGGATATTTGGATGCCTTCCGTTGTTTAAATTTATCCTGCAAATCTCCCCTCTTCAGTGCCACGTACTACTCCTTTCCGGGAATTTGACTGAAATCAGCGACACAATAGGTTTCGTCGTCCATAATGCAACATCCATATTGAGTAAGGTACTGATCATAGAGTTTTCTTGCTCTGGATTTTGCCGTCACTTTTTGCTTTTCGTCTCGGTTAGGTACCTTTTGGACTTTGAAAGATCGTAAACTTTTCCTTGCTTAAATCTGTGCACTGTAGATTGGGACGCTTTGACCACACCAGCAACTGCTCTTTCCGATAAATAAGGATTTTGACGCAGCAATGCAGTAACCCTTTTCTCCAGCTTCGGTTGGCTAGTCCCCGGTTTTCTACCTGAGCCAGGTTTTCTTTCAATAGTTAAATCTTGTGCGTACTTTTTAATTACATTTTGCACAGTAGACCGAGGGTATTTTACGAGTTTGCTTAATTTATTTAAGGACATACCTGGATTTTCGAGGTATTTGTTCACAATTAGTTTTCGTTTTTCTAACTGACTCATCGTTCTTTACCACAGTATGCACACTTCACAACTGACAATCTATTCGTGAGTAAGATCGACAGTCTGCCCTTGCTTATGCACAGTGCTGCCAATGTTCATCTTATATACTAGAAAATATGGAGGGAGGAAAGTGGCCAGGTTTTTTCTGACTCATTCTTTACATTGATTCATAATGAAAATTTTTAGTAATTCCGTACCGTTATTCCATAGTATACTATTTATAGCTAACCGATCATACAGTACAAAGCGTGTTTAGTAGTGCAATAAGTTTGTTTTCATACCAAAAACGCCATCTGTCGCTCGGTTATTAACTACTCGTCGCTAGTATTTTGTTACTCAGAAACTTAAAGATCTAGTCAACCCGAAAATTACACTTTTTTATAATTATTGATGAATAAATATTATTTCTGGTCCATATGAATAGAGATGTAGACGAATAACATTATAATTTCGCTTTTGTGGAAGAGCAATCATTTATATAGTTAGGTAATCGAATTATTAACAAAATCAAAGTTTGCGTTTTTCCTTAAACTGAAATTTGTATATATGGCATTTTTCTGTTGTCAGGCTGCCGTTCCAAATTCTCTCTCTCTTCATTGCTTTCTGTGAACGATCGCATTGTTGACACTTTAAAATATAATTGCATTAAATTAAGAGGATAGTTATTGATATTGAGTTCTCATTGCATATAAAAAATATGAACTCGTGAAGTGAAATATTTACTGTAGTTTGCATTGAAAGAATTTAATATCAGTTCATACAAATTCACACGTATTGATCAGTGTACTGTAGTGATTTGTTAATTTTAATATATATTGAGACTGCTTTGAACAGTCTACGGCAGAAAGATGGAATAGGGTGTCTATAAAGAAGTTTATGTTATAAATGAGATACAACGAGATACTTTGTATCGGTTGATAATTACCTGTATCTTGGGCAGAAAGTGCTTCTACACAAGCACTATACCCGATATAATGTTACTTAAAAATAACAAAAGAAGAATGTTTTTAAGATATAAGAAATATACATTATTATTGTATAGTTGGTTGCTATGTAGTTTGTTTATAGATATAATTAACATGTATGATTGCAAGACAGTTTGTGTGAATATACGTTAAAAAGAGAATCAACGAATAAATTATCTAACACTTATAATGGACTTGTAATTTCAGTATAAAAGGTGATAATACTAGTGAATATAATTACGGAAGATATTTTAAGGTGTAAACGATTACTGTCACTGAAGATATAACTGAACCAGGGTTAACGGCTACCTTTGGTGAGTCGTTGTAAAATTTTTGGTTTACCTCACCCGGGATTCTTGTAAATTCATATCCCGAAGTCTAAAGTAAGGGTGAATTTACCTCAGTAAGAAGGTTCATGAATACGAACTTAACTATTCTCAGAAGTGGCAGAGTAATCACAAGAAAAATTATGATCGGTGAGATAGTAGAGAATGAAACTGTTGACAGTGTTAACAACGAGCAAAATATAGCTCCCATTACACCCGAAATGTTGACATTAGAAGACAAAATTTTAATGGCATTACAGCGACAGGAACAAAGCCAAAAAGACGATTTAGAAGCCATGAAGCAAAATTTGGCTCAGATGTCCAACGAATTAAAACAGACGGTACAGCAGAAATCCGAAGAATCAAGTAGACAATATGAAGAATTAAGTAGACGACTGGAGCAAATAGATCAAAAATCAGAAGAGACGAAACAATCTGTTATCCAGGCCGTGAGAGACATCACATTACAGTTTGATGAAAAGCTAAAAAGATTATCTGAAGATTGCCAGCATAATTACAACCATGTAATCCAAGAAGTCAATTGTGTAAAAAAGGATTTGGAAGTAATAGAATCTTCTGTTCGTCAGCAAAAGATTCAGGTCACAGATAATTCTAACCAAATACGTGCAAATACTCAATTGATATCTACCTTACAAGAGGAAATTAGGACGTTACAGGTTAAGGACAACGCATACCACAACAACATGGTTAATGATCGTTTGGAGTTCCCTTGTTCACAAGAGATGACCTCGCATTCACCCGCAGCAGATCAACGTGGACCTTACGTTATCTCTTCTTCAAGTAATCCATCCGATGAGGACATTATTTTGGAAAGAATTCATCCAAGGAATACAGATGGGCGGAAAAGAGATGGTGGAACCACGCATAACGCCGTAGGTAGAAATTGTCACTCAACGCGAACACGAAATGGTGAAAGGAATGTAAAGTTAAGTGTAAAGATGAGTGAAATACGTGCTATGAGTAAGTTTAGTGGTAAATGTAATGAAAATGCTACTTCTTTCCTAGAAAAATTTCAGGATGAGTGCAGTATAATGTGTATAGATAAATCGCAATATATGAAACTAATCCCTCATTTATTACTCCCACCATGTTCTTTCTGGTTTAAAGCAGTACGGGATCATGTCAATACATATGAGGAATTCAAAGCCGCGCTGATTGCAAATTACGAAAACGACTTTTTACTTGCAAACAGAGATGCCACGATTAGAAACCAACCTTTTAATCCTCGCTTGCACAAATCTGTTGTTGATTTTGTTGTAAATACGTATAACGAATTAAAAGTCGTAAATCCACTGCAATCGGAATCTAGAGTGATTGCATCTATTCGAAATCTACTACCGTTTAAATTACAACAGATCCTGTTTTCTATGCAATGCATGAGTTTTAATCACCTATTAATGCTTGTCCAATGTTATGAAACTCAATACCAGACACTGAATCATCAAGCGGGAGTAGGTAAAATTAAAAGCAATTCAGATCACCTTGTACCTGTTCGTAATCTAAATATCCGTAATGTGAACAATACGGAACATAACCTAATTCGAGCAAATTTAAACAATCAGAACGATCAAAATAGCCAAAGATATGATGGGAATCCACCTAACCTAACCAATCGTGACAATAATTATGTCAGGTCACTTAATCGAAGTAGACTCAAAAACAGTCGAAATACATGGCGAAATTCCAGAAATACAGTAAACTACATGGATAGACGTAATCGTAATTCAAGAGATGGCACTTCATATCAAAATCAAAACAATGACGCAATTCATGTACAAAATAATGCGGAACATAATCACGATTGTGCAGTACAATGTACTTTATTAGAATCATATGCAAGTACGAATTTAAACTAACTGCATTTGATGTAGTAAGGGTCAAGCCCATATCAGTTATAGATTCTTATGAACATTTATCTTGAAATTTATGTGTTAAGATTAATAATGAAAACAACCCTTATGACTTTTAGATACTTTATCACGTTTGTTTCAATAAATGATAATTTTCAAATGATTTTAATTCTTTCTTGTTAATGGGAAGAATTATAGTTCGATTCATAATTGATTAAAAGCAAAGGTTATTTATATTATATTGATTTGTGTTGAAACTTAATTGTCAAAGATTATGTTAAGTATAAGGTTCATTCTATTAAGCTAATTATCCGACGACTGTCTACATGCGCCACCTTATATGTTACTCGAATAAGATTCTTCTGTATTATGACGCCTTATTGATACGATGTATACATTAAAAATATCATCTAACGTAGTTGTTATATAATGCGCCCTGGAAAGATCAAACAATTTTTTTTAACATCACCGTTTTTAATAATGATTGAAACTGTTGATCATTGTAATGTGTTTTAAAATGTAATTATTTCTTACGTTTTTGACGTCACACCCTTCGTTGATTATATTAGTAAGCGACGACGTTTTTATAATAAAAGATAAATATCAAAGGAAAAAAAAGACTTATTATAAATGTATTTATATGAAGGAAACTTAATGAAGTTATATACGAGGGGCGATCAAAATGTAAAGGACACGATTAATAGAATATCATCATTATAAACGGACCAGTGGTTCTTAAATATAAAAGCCAAGCTCGCTTGTAATTTTTATATTCAGTCCCATCATCGGGCGACATTTTATACAACGAGATACTTTGTATCGGTTGATAATTACCTGTATCTTGGGCAGAAAGTGCTTCTACACAAGCACTATACCCGATATAATGTTACTTAAAAATAACAAAAGAAGAATGTTTTTAAGATATAAGAAATATACATTATTATTGTATAGTTGGTTGCTATGTAGTTTGTTTATAGATATAATTAACATGTATGATTGCAAGACAGTTTGTGTGAATATACGTTAAAAAGAGAATCAACGAATAAATTATCTAACACTTATCATGGACTTGTAATTTCAGTATAAAAGGTGATAATACTAGTGAATATAATTACGGAAGATATTTTAAGGTGTAAACGATTACTGTCACTGAAGATATAACTGAACCAGGGTTAACGGCTACCTTTGGTGAGTCGTTGTAGAGAATAAATATAAATGGATAAATATAGTGATATAATATATATATATATAAGTGCTTAGTACATTAATCATTACGTTAGAATTTTGTATGATAGGATAATGTGTCGTGCGAAATGGTGGATTGTATTTTCACTTTGTGTCTCAACATTTAATAGTAATCTGACATAATAACTAATCATCCAGACTGACGATGCGAATAGTGGTCATGTAGCAAATGATTCCGGATAATTTCCAATTAATCACAAAACATAATAGCTGTTTGCAGAATTGGCACAGTTTAAATATATGCGTTCAGCTTACATTTGCGATACTACCCTGCAACATTGAAAATTTTTTCCACGCCACGTGATCAAGCCAAGTTCACTACTGTTCGCAGAGGTGACAAAATGGATAGGATCGAATAATATATAAAATTTATTACAGTAGAATATCGTCATACCGTGCCAGCGCGTCCAAAATCCCCAATATCCATGAATTTTCATTTTTTCTACTTCTAGTAGATATAGTATTTTGAAATTAGTTGACGCCTCAAGATGTAGGGAATCTTGCGGACTGGGAGAGACTAGTAAGAATTTGGCAAACAACTTACTAGTACAAAATTTATTTTATTTATTTTTTTAAAATTTGTCAAATCCCTGTTAGGATTTCTTCTGTTTTATTGACTTTAGTCTAGTTTTTCCATACTTTACTCGGAACTCTTCTCAGTGTCTGAGGCATCGAATATTTTTTTTAATTTTAAAATCTAAATTAGAGACCACATTGACCTTCCGGTAGGGCCGGGGTCACGAATGGTATTGACCGGCTACCGCGCGTAATAAGATTTCCATAAAGACCTTGTCTGTGAAATTCTTATTCTAGGCACAGATTTGTCTTGCACTTGGGGATATATATTTAGGGCGCATATTTAGTAAGCGGCCTGTTTTTCGGCATATCAAGGTATATTTGGCTCTGGATTTTAATATATCTAAATTCGACCACTTATCTTTGTAGTATTTAGTGTACTAGTGTATTTCCCTTAGGCGCGCCGTTTTTTTCTTTTCTCTTCTCTATCTATCTCGCCATTCTCTCCCTCAAGAATTTATTTTATTTTTCAACCTCCCCTTAAGTTTTGAACTTGACATATATCAACCATTTAACATATATAATTTGAATTTGAATTTCCAACTAAGACGTCGCGAGACACGATTCGTGGAGGTATTCGTTGATGTTGAATATCAAGGGATCGTTTTTCCATCACAATTCGACCCACTCAATAGCGAACTATGCTTCAGTATACGTTTAAATTTTGCTTTCGTTCTTTTTATCATTATCCGTTCAGAATTCTCCGTTAGACTCTCAGTTATTTCTACTTTCGTTTCCATACATATATTCTGTGTTTACGTGCCTGTCTCGCACATTAAATGTCCACTACTTTAAACAGAATGCTTGAAAATATGAATTTTATCATTATGTGCGGCCAATTAGTTAGATTTGTGATATAGTCGGATTTTCTTATGTGAAGTGTTGCAACCTGGAAAAATTTATTTGTCGGGGTTATTAATTTGAAAGATTAAATAATTATTGAGTATATGTATGTTGATATATAAATGCGAATTGAATATAAATATGATATTAAAGTGAAATGTATAATGTTTAATTGAGTAGATAAATATGTGTAAAGGGTCTTGGTACCTTACCCCGAACGGTCGTTGGTTGCCATAGTTTCAAAATATCCAACGAATATAAAATGTACATTTTAAAATACCGCCGCATGTTAGATAATTTTCTTCAAATTTTGTAATATTCTTAAATAATATACGAAACTATTAACATCTTGCGTTATTATCCTAACTGCATGTAGCATGAATTAAGGCAAGTCGTAATCGTAACCCTAATTTTTTCAGCAAATCTACCCTCAAGCTTACAAACCTGAAATCCTTTGTACCACTACGTTTCAATTTCATCCATTATATACTAATCTTCAAATCAAAACAGTGTTCCGCCTCAGTGAGCAAGTTCTTGATACGAAAAAGAAATCCCTTCCAATACGTTGTACAAATATAACTACAAATGTGTGCGCGTTGTGATATAAAGCGATAGCGATTTAAAGCTGGTCAATGAACGAGTTAACTGAAATGACCCGATAAATGAGGTAGTCACCGTGGTGTTGGTGATAAAACTTTGTTCTTTTAATTCAGGAAATGGAAAATATACAGACAAATATGTCTATAGACTCAATATGTGTCGTTTAAAATTCATCAACATGATCTCATGTGTGTACATTTAAACAAAATGAAGTGAAAGCATGGACATCAAAAAGGTGCTTTGATAATACGTGTGACTTCACATATCGTCTGAAAGTACGAGAGAGGACTATTTGGATTTTTCTTTCTTCTAGTTATTTTTATATGAGATACAGACCCATTATAACCATTATTTTGAGTGTTTTTATGTAATATTGTAGAAAGATTTACATCTTATTTTATCAACATTTAAATAATTATTTTTTCGTCTATCTGTTACTAACGTATATATGTGTCTACATTGCTGTAATTCAATATTATATGTGGAATGATACATTTATATGTATACTTATTTGCATGTACATAACATTTTGTGTTTAAATTTTAAATAGATGTAATAAATGTCCACAAATTGTAGTTAGATGATGGTTTCTTTGAGACTGATTCACCAATAACAATACATTGTCTTGTATGTATGTGCGTGTGCGTGAATGAGTGACAATTTAGTCTTAAGCGATAAGTTTAATCTTGATTTATGAGGATAGTGTTTATAATAAGTGTGTACTAGCATGTTATATGTATTGGTGTATGACGGAGGTCATGAAAGATAACTAATTCTAAATTAGTCTAAATCGACTCTGAGAGGAAAGTCAAAATAACAGGATAAGTTCAAATAACGACAGTCTTTTCAGGAATCTCAAAACTTCTATTTGTGGAATTTGTGTAAATCACTTTGGATTTTTTTTCTTTCTTGGCTAATTCAGATGTGTATTCGATCTCCACCATGGATATTCAGATACTGGATAAAGATTATTTAATGTTTGGAAATAACAGGCAGTCTATTAAATTAAACTTCTCGTCACCTGGGCTGGGTTAGGGCAACTCTCACTTTTGCAGTTGACTGGATCCAGGTCAGGGTAATATGAGAGAACATGTGTCTCTTCAGAATCAATTCATGATTGATTCTCAAATAACAAAATTCGGGTATGAATCACCTTTTCAATAATTATTCAAGGTTCTTTACCATATTCCCATCAATATCCAGTAATTCTTTATCTCTAATTCATTCTTCCTTTCTCCTTTTTCTCTTCCTTTTTTCCTTGTTTTCCCCTACCTTCTTGTTCCTTCTCACTCTTTCTTTTCCTCTTCCTAATAAAACTGAAGAGGGGTCGTGACTGGGAGTTGTCACTATAGACACGGTCATCAAATTCTTTTGATGTTTCTCTTCGGAATTCCGATATTAATTAACCAGTAACAAAACCTACATACAAAGCAAAAATTCCAAAATTCATTTATTTTTATTTCTCATTTACTAAATTATCAAATCGAAGATTAACATATAGCGACTCCTCTTTCCCACTCACGATCTACTTACGTTTATTTCTCTTCACTAATATACAAGATGAACCTTAAAGATGTAAACAAGCTCTAGAAAATAATTGGTAACATCAAAAGAAGACAAAACGTTTTCTTATATATTGTCGATCTCCGCGTCGTGAGAGAGTGACATAGGTGCAAACTTGAAATCGAAAAATTAAATGAAATCTTTAAGTTTTACGTTCCACGATTATGCCGGTTATGCTAAAAGAGAGGTGATGATGAGGAATGAATGAAATGGTGAAATGAAGAAAGTGGGAGGAAACGGGAGAACTCCGAAAAAACCCACGAGCACGGTGTTTGTCCACCACAAAGTCCACACGGCGCGAGCTGGGATCGAACAAGGGACCCCAAGCACCGGAGGTGAACGCTCTACAACTGAGCCACCGCGCCCCCCAAACTTGAAATCGAAAATCGAATCATGACAACAGGAACGCAATAGAAAGATGTGCACAAACTTCGGGAGGTGATTCGTAACATCAAAAGAAGACAAAAAGTCCTGTTGCGTGTTGTCGAATTCCGCGTCGTGTAAGAGTGACAGGATGCAACTTGGAATCGAAACTCGATTCCTCACAATTGGAACAGTACGAAAAGATGTGCACATACTTCGGAAGGTTATTCGTAACATCAAAAGAAGATAAAAAGTCCTGTTACATGTTGTCGAATTCAGCGTCATTTTTGTCTTTTTTTAATGTTACGAATTACATCCCGGAGTTCGTGCACACCTTGCACCCTATATATATCTGTCTATCTATATTTTCGACTTCAACCATTAATAAAGTTCGGACCATATTGCTGAATCATATTTATAATCATCATTCTCATAGGTATTATGCCATCATTGGCAGGTCACTTACCGCAAATTGAGAAGTTTGCACACACCTCTATCTTCAGCTGAGCTATTCGTCTTGACGTAACAATTTTCTGCTTCAATACTGTCCATCGTTTGTAGCCTCTTTTGAACCTCGCTCTTTTTACCTTGTAACACACTCCTCATGATACAATTTCTTCGCAGCCAATCAGCCAATCAGTTTTCTTCCTCTTGTCAATAACGTCTAAACTTGTAATATGTGACAGCACTGCTGAGTTGCGTAAGGGTGTAGCATTCTGGCTTCAGTCTTCAGCGGCAGAGTTCAACATAGGCACATAAAAGTTGACGATACGTTATGAGAAGTGCCTCAACAAGAAAGTTTCTCAAACATTGTTTCTGGGCCTTAACATTTCACTCTTCTGTCTCAACAGTAAGTTATAATTGTGATTTCTATATTTTCTATACTTTTTGCACATTGCAGCTCAGCACATGTTGTCGAACGCTCTCGAGATATCAATCAAAGTAATCACGTGGTATTTGCTTCTTTCACTACCTTCATTTTCAATTATTTCAAGTAACCTATTTATAGTATCTTTTGTGCTTTTCTTTTTTCCAAAAATCATATTGAAATTTACAATGTTGAGTGTTGTTTCTACTTTGGTTTGTTGTTCTTGCTATAATTTTCTCACATATTTTATCTGTTACGTTGTAGCAGGCCATTATGTCTCCAGATCCATTTTATTCTTATTCTCATCCTTTAATAATATTAGTAAATTTGACCCGTTCCACTTTTGTGGAATTCTTCTTTGCGCTAAACGCTGATTATATAATCTTGTCGCATATGATGACTAAAATTTACATTTTATAACTTGTTTGGAATTCTTGAAATCTTTGAAGTTAACGTCCCCAGACTATACTCGTTAGGCTAAGGAAGACATATAATTAAGGTAGGTGAATAATGATGTTCGGTGGGATAAGAATATAGAAGAAAACGGGACTATCCCGAGAAAGTTCTCGAACGCGATGTTTTTACCATAAACTTGGCTGGAAAATGAAGCAGGGACCCAACGCACCAGAGATAAGCTTCTAATACTAAGCTACCGGGCTCCCAGTCATTTGGAATTTTCCAGTTTACATAAGCAGTATTTCATTTTAATATCCTCAGACATTGGATAAGGCACTTAGAACAGCACCTAGTCTATGTGAGACAGAATCAACTGTTTGAAGTGGGATCCGAATCGCTATTAGTGTTTGTAACCGATTCAAGTACTCCCAGTGGGAATAGAAACATAGGCCACACGCACGAAAATCTTGCATATTAATCATTCAACAAAGGGTCATACGAAATAAGTTAAAAGTCCCTTTTGGCATCTTTCGTTATTAATTCACACGATACTCTTTTCTTCTTACGAAATGTCTCTATTTACTATTCGAATTCTCTTGTGGTTATATGGGTAGGGTATGCTCCTTTCCGGCTCAGTTCTTGGTGTTTAGTTAATGTGGAGTGAATTCCAGATTAAGCTGTAGATCCACGTATCATATAGTCTAGGTGCTGAAAAGAACGCTAAACTTCAAATGAATCATCTCTCGCTGTTCCTATCTATGCTTCTATTTTTCATTTACGTTCACATTGTTACTATTAATACTATCGGAAAATCAGTCATTTGTTCCACTTTGTTGCCTCTATCAATCCACTTGTCATTTTAAAAAAGAAATTGCATTTTTAGTAGGTATGTATAAAAATTGCCATTTCAATGTTCACTTTAAACGTATCATCTTACCAGAACAATGACATCGATCTTATACTTAGAAAACGCAACTAATAAGAAGGATTATGTAGGCGTGGACATTTCCGTTTGAGTATCCGAAGCTGAAAAATAGCTTGAGCACAGGAAGCTTAACAACAGCAGTAGTCACATATACGTTATAAGAATAAGGCATGTGGGTGTCTGAATAATTTGTGTTCTTGTCAACGAAATTCCTCTGTTTGAAGATAACAGCAGGAAGTGTTTCTAACATACTCTGCAGAAGATTACTTGGGTTTCCATGGAAATTTATATTTTCAACTTTTTCTTTCTCTACAAATTCATTTGAGATTATTAACGTAACCTCCGCAACATGAGATTTTTTTTTTGGTGCTGGTTAGAATACCAAACCTCATTTTGTTTCCATAGGAACGTCATCTTCCTAGGAGTAAAGCCCTCGATCCAATTTTCTTATAACAAGAAGCGTTCAGAAAAAAAATACTTTAAAAAAAAAATTCCAACTACGATCTAATTTTCAACGATATATATTAGTACTGAATGCATTTGAATGTATTGTTGTTCTGCTTTTTCCTGTTATATTCCTTAACTATGCAATGCATAAAGGTAGAAAGTCTTCTATGACCGTCCTTCCGTTCGTCTCTATTTGTTGACAAGTATCAGATCACAAACAGTGAAATCACCATCATCATAGGTATCCTCTCATTATTTGCAGGTCTCTTGCCGCAACTGAGAAGTTTCCATACTCCATGGTCTTCCGCTAACTTTCGTCTTCATTTATAATTTTCCTGTTTTGATATCGTCTATCACTTGTAACCTCTTCGTCCCCTCCCTATCTTTCCCAATACTATACCCTCTAGCAAGTCCCCATGATACAATTCCTTCTTAGTCAATGTCTCAACCAGTGGCGGCTAATGTTAATGTTGTAACGTTGCACAAGGACCAAAGTACTTCAAGAAAAATATTATTAACAGTAGTAGTAAAGAACAGGAAAAAATACTTTCTAATATTCCCGTATACTTTAAATAACATATTTTTTACTCCTATAACTGTAAAATCCATTAATCCGTTTTTAAAAAAAAGTGAAAAACAATCCTTCAGAGAGTCTCTAATTTATATTGCGTTGCATCAAGCTTACAACGACTAGATTTATATAGTGCGGCAATTGGAGCAAATGTTAAGTCTCCTTTCCCCTATCTTAGAAGTTAAAGGGTCTGGTCGTTGCAGTGCTTCTGCAACAACGCGGCACGGTTTCCAGTCAACGAGAAAGTTTCTCGCGCTAAATAAGATTTCTGAATTTTATTTAACTACCAATTACAAATGGAATTTATTTTTTTGCATTCATATTTTTAAATTACGGGACTATACTGAAGCAAACCAATATAATGACAAAAAAAAAGTGATAGAAAAATCACAAAATAAGAAAATATATTATAGAATAGAAAACAAATGAAAATAAACACGCATTTACAAATTAATCCTTATATTATATGGATAATGAAGGCTTCTTGTACAGTAATTTGTGAACCAAATATTAATAAATCAATATATAGAATTCCCCCGCTTCTGTGGATAGTATTTTAATATATACATATTTGTTTTATAAAACAAATGTATTTTATACTCTTGATACCTTTCCACATAAAACTGTATGATGGAAAACGCCACATTTAATTTGGGACTAGTTAGCAATGCTCAGTGGCGCAGCCACGAGGGGGTCCACTGAGTCCGAACCTCCCAAACATTTCGAAACTCGACTATCATTTGTATCTTTTTTTATCGAACTATACTTGTTTAACAGAGAAATGATTGATGTAAGCTAAATATTTTATTTTTCGCCTCATCATGTGCTCTTTCTTTTCTTATAAAAAATAGTAGTTCTATCGTTTTTTCTAGAAATATAGGTGTCAACAATTAATTACTTATCGTCTTTTCGGGTGCAAGATAAAACACGTTCGATATTACATAGATGTATTGGACCCCCTCAAATACTTTGGACCCCTCCCAGCAAATATTTCTCGATGTAGAACTGGGAATGCTATTTGTTTTGACATTTTTGACTTTTGGCTTCTGTTACATGCTGATCTTACATCTGGCGGGTTTCAAAGTTTGCTTTCCAGAGCGTATCACATTGATAAGCATTGTTTTCTCTTGTGTGGAAATATATTGTATTCATAGTGCATTGCTTACAACCAAGACGGATGATTTGGAATGTAGTTCTTTTACGCATGTATGTGGGTTGATGTATATGTGACATTCGCGATTCATATACCTCTTTTGTATCAGTTGTTTTGATTTTTAATTATTAGATTTAATTGCATTGTGTGTACTCTAATTCTGTAAATAACCTACAAATTTTGAATGAATTCTATAGCATGACTTCTCTAAATAACTTACAAAAAAAGCCATTTCCCCAGCTCTCCACTGAGGAAAAACTTGTAATTAAGGCTTACGTTAGGCAAAACAAGCAAAGGGCAATTCAGAAGAGTGTTCGAAAAATATCCGGTTAAATTCACAGGACATCTTATGGCAGCAATGATGTTTATCTTAGATATATTTCCACAATTTGTTTGGCAGCAATGATGTTTATCTTAGATATATTTCCACAGTTTGTTTTAGTTTTTTCTAGATAAACTGTAAATAAAATGTGTTGAATTTACATTTTTATAACATTCCTCTCTGACACGAACTGTCTTCAATCTACGCTGCAGAGAAATTCGGATCTCTGTCAGAAACTGGATTTGCTAGAATATATTGTTCGCAATAATCTAAAAAAAAAAATATTTAGTGAATATACAAAGCTTCTGAAATTAATATTAACTGTATTTATGACGTCAGCGAAAGGAGACCGGCGTTTTTCCACATCGAAAAGAAATGACACTTTCCAGGAATTGAATGTTCCCAGAAAGGTTATCACCATTGGTTATCCTTTCCATCCAAAAAAAGACCTGATAATGGGAATACCAGAGTTCAACCAGCATGTATTAGACAAATTTACTCAATCAGAGGAGAATGGACTTACTAATTAAATAGGGTGACTAGCCAGATAAAATGTTCTGCATTTTTACATTTTTTTTTTAAAGACAGAATTTTATTTAATTTCACCACATAGCATTTGCATCTAAAGTTATGCTTATTAGTTAATGAGTTTATTTTATATCTTCTGTTTCCGATCATTCGTACTGCAAGACCCGAAACCACAATCCACCGGCCGCCACTGGTCTCAACCAGTTTCTCTTCCTCTTCTTAGTAATATCTAAGACTGTTCTTTTCCTCCACCCATTTTCAACACCCACAATTTACCACTCGACCCAACTATTTTTAAATACTTCTCCACACCCATATTTCGAAATCTTCCAGTCGTTTTTCTTCATATTTGCATAATGTCCATGGTTCTGCTCCGTATAGTATAATACTCCTCACAAAGCATTTTATGAGTCTTTTCCTCAACTCTTTATTAACGTCCCACGAAACAGACTTTTCTTCCTCTTAAAGGCCTCTTTCACAGTCCCTATTCTTGCTTTTATTTTACGTTCACATTTCATATCATCACGCGATTCCTTCAAGTTTGAGCCTCTCTCACTAAACTTCCGATTTTGTGGAAAATAAATATAATTTTTGACAATAAATAGAACTTGTTGGGGTTGATTGTAACTTTACTCTTGACGAATTTTAGTTCAACTAATGGTCTTATCCCTAAGCTTAAGGAAAGTGCGGACAAATTTTATGAAATCTAACGTGAAAGAGAGAGGAGGATGAACACACAAACTCATGTTGAATCAATTGATAAAAGTTTGCGTACTCTCGTTACTAAAAAAGGAAAACAATTGTAATGTTCAGTAAATTACATATCGCACACGTAATTCAAAAATAACACAACTCAAAAAAATTGAATTTCGAGTTATTGCCATAAATAAACTAAGTATGCATTGTTTTATCAACTATTAAAAGTTGAATAAAATAGCTTCATTGTTTGTCTGTTAGATGACACTTGTGTCACTTTTGACGTTTTGGGAAGCAATCATTATACCTCCACAAAAGTGACATATTGTTAGTTGTGCGTTAATTGTTATCGAGAACGGGTGTGTTCTTTAACGTTTAAAACTTACATTTTGAGTTGTGGCGTTTTTGAAAGATAAAAGATACACCGTTTTCAGAGTTACGATAGTTTTGATGATTGAGTGTGAATATTTTAATAGTTGCATTTTGAAATGTGTCAATTTTGATGCATGAAATAACTGCCAAGTGTTGGTTGTATTTCGTGTTGCGTCACGTTTCATGAACTAGTACAGATTTTATTTCAATTCAGTAAGTGACTAAACATGGATATTCCAAGCCGTTTCGCTACTGTTTTAAAACTGGCAATCGCAAAATACAAAGAAGAATCTCCAGAAGTTCGAAAGACACAAAATGACGCCACGAGGCTATATGAACATAATAATTCATCACATTATTCCGATATTAGACGCTTCCGTACGGATCTGACCAGAACCACTCCACAGTTAGAAGAAAGTACTGTTCCTATAGTAACGTGTAATACCCAGAGCAGTGAGTTATCCTTGAATGCACCAAAAACCGACTATTCTCAGCTTGAAAGATCTCCAGCTGACGTTCCACAATGGACTGATCTCAGTCAACAACAGAAAAAAATCTTTGGCCCCACAGTGACGTATGTTACCCAATGCAGTGAGTTATCCTTGAATGCACCAAATAATGACTATTCTCATGTTGAAAGTTCTTCAGTTGACGTTCCAAAATGGACTGCTCTAATTATTCTCAGTCAACAACAGACAGAAATTCTTGGTCCCACAGTGACGTGTAATACCCAATGCAGTGAGTTATCCTTGAATGTACCAAATAATGACTATTCTCAGCTTGAAATTTATATAGCTGACGTTCCACAATGGACTTATCTCAGTCAACAACAGACAGAAATTGTTGGTCCCACAGTGACGTGTGATACCGAATGCAGTGAACTATCCTTGAATGCACCAAACAATGACTATGCTCAGCTTGAAGGTTCTTCGGCTGACGTTGCACAATTAACGGACCTAGCTGCTACATCATGTCGACAAACAGAAGAAAGTGCTTGTTTTACAGTTGACATGTAATCCCGAGTGTTCTACTGTTTTACGTTTGACCAGATCGAGAGACAAAATATGTTACTACTCGTCTCCCATAAACAGTAATGAATGTGACATTGATAATTCAGATGCCGATCCAAATTTTATCATCAGTTCTCCTGACAATGCAGATACTTCTAATGACGTCACTAATTCCTCTGTCAGTGCTGACCTCCAAGTTGAAACGAAAAATGTAAGTGATAACCCATAAACTGACAAACTGGTTAAAAATAGAAAGAGAAAACCTGAAAATTGGGGTATTAAGAAAGCTAAATTGCAAAGAAATTCGAAAGAAGTGTATATTTCATGTTCAAACAGTAGGAAACAGTTTCCTGCGGGAAGCATTCGTCCACCTTGCAAAGAAAAATGCAGTTTGGGTTGCAGTAAAAAAATCAATGAAACAGTGAGAAAGGACATTTTAAAAAACTACTGGAAACTTGGTAACGCTGAGAGACAGAGAATGTATATTAAAAAGCACCGAAACTATCAGATCTAAATATCGATATCCAAACACGCAAAATATGCGGAATTTTAATTCGACATTCTATTTTGTGGTCAATAATAAGTGTGTTAAATTGTGTAAAACATTTTTCATGGCAATACTTGATATAAATGATAGACCGACTCAAACAGCTTTGATGATGAAAAGTGCAACCGGGTTCCTAGCCAACGATATGAGAGGAAAACACGGACACCAACCAACAGTCGATCCTGAAATTAAAGAGAGTGCAAGAATATTTATCAATTCTATACCCAGGGTAGAATCGCATTATTTAAGAGCTCAAATCAAACATGAATAAAGTTTGGCATGAGTAAATTTATATTGTGATTATAAGGAAGAACGCGAGAGAAAGAACCTACCATTTGTAACTTCAAGTATTTTTAATGGAGAATTTAATATCTCCTTTTCCATTCCGAGAAATGATCAGTGCAATCTCTGCGAATCGTTCAAAATACAGATGAAGACGGGAAACAAATCTAATTGATCGTTACAATACACACCAAAAGGAGAAAGAACTGTCTCGTAAAGAAAAAGCTGCTGATAAAAAAATCGCGAACAACGTACACCATGTTGCTGTATACGATTTGCAGGCAGTATTCGTCCTTGTATTACAAAAGCAAAATAAATTGTTACAATTTCACAATATGTGATTTAAAAGTCAAGAACGTGGACTGTTATTTTGGAATGAAGCAGAAGGGAGTGGTGGTGTAGTTGAAATTGGGAGCTGTGTCCTTGATTATCTTAAAACATTCTCAGAAAAAGAGTCCAGCAATAATTTAAATGCCGTTTTCTATTTAGATAATTGTGCTGGACAGCAGAAGAATAAGTATTTACTTGCTAGTTACTCATATGCAGTAAATAACTGGAATATTAAAAGTGTTACACATAAATTTCTCATACATGGACATTCTCAAAATGAAGGCGATAACGTGCATAGTGTTATAGAAAAACAAGTTAAAAACACCTCAAATCCGGTCTGATCTATGTGCCAGAACAGTATATTTCTTTGATTTGAACGGCCAAAAAGAAAGGTCCTCCATACAATGTACATCAGGTTACTTATGATGGTTTCTATGATTTAAAAACATCGCAAGAAGAGTAGGGAACAATTTCACCACGGACAGTGATGGGATGAAAGTCAGGAATGACATAAAAATGCTAAAGGTGGAAAAGGAGAACCCTCGTAGTTTCTTCTATAAAACGTCATATGAAGATACAACTTTCAGGAAGGTAAACGTGAGTAAAATAAAGAAAACTAGATCTGAAGTGAATTTGGAGTCTGGAGGTTGGTTAAAGCTTACTCAAGGAAATTCCCATTGTCCACCAACAAGAAGAAAGACATTCAAGAGCTAGTAGATAAAAATATAATCCCAAAGTACTATTATAACTTATTCTTCAAAAATGTTCTTGAATTAAATTGAATTACATTCTACAACATCCAGAAACTTTTAGTCATGATGAAAGTTTTAGCTCAAAGTTTATAAGAATGTCATTATCCGTTATTAATAGTTTGTTGTTTTTTGTACTTCTTCAATAACTTTCACTCATTATGAAAGAAGGCCTTTATTTCAAAGCTTAAGAATTTCATTATCCATTATTAATGTACTTTTATGATGTTTTGTACTTCCAGTTTATTCCCAAATAAAGAAGTTATTCATTAAGTAAAAATATAGTATTTATAAGATGCCCTAACTCACATCGACAATGTGTTCATTATGTCAACAAAACACCAAAAGTGTCATAACACTTCATTTTTGTTCAAATATACATCAAAAGTGCCACAACTCAAAATAATACAAATAAAAACGTTAAAAAAGAAATTCAAAATAGTCACAAATCAGAAAAATTGCTGTTTTGGCCAACATACACGAAATTTACAATCAATTAACCTTCCATCTAGCTTATGAGAATAATTTTTTGTGAAGTTCATAATTTGAAATCTTTTTTGTCCTACGTCATTGTTAAAATATGTTTTTTTTTTTTTTTTTTTTTTTGCACTTATTGGAAAAGTTGATTTTTTGAGTTGTGTCACTTTTGAAATGCGTGTGCGATATGTCAAAGCGTAAATACAAGTTCAAAATAGTTGTCCTTATTTCGAGATGTTCCGAAAAGCGTAAGTGGAATTATGTGGAAATTTTCCGGGAGATAGTTCCCAAACGTATCCCAAATGAAATTTATTATTCATCTAGTCTCTGCGTTTGGTTGAAAATGTTCTTACATGTATTTCCAACAGACTAGTCCATGTAGCTAATATTGATTTTGCAAGTGAATTATGTGTAACTTCGTACAAAGTGAACGTATTTCTATAGCGAAATTGTTAACATTTACCCAGTTACGACAGAATTATTATTCCTTTTAACAAGAGCTACTATTTAGATATTTTATTAACATAACATAGAGAACAGGTATGTAGGCGTTTGTATAATGGTGCGCTCACAGATACAACTTTATGTTTGAAGGAAAACATTTGAAATATAACTATAATATTAATGCAGTAGCAGTGGAGAAGACCGCTTTCATTGCCATGACAACTTACTTCCAACATTTTTTTTTTTAAATATTGAATTTTTTAGAAATATTTTAATGAGTTTTAGGCTGTACATTGACTTGTAAAGATATTACAGTGAGCTACGTTTTATGTGCTGCAGGAGGTAGTTTGATTCATGTCTCATCGGTTTTCATACTGTATTTACTCTGTTGAAAACGGTGCAGCCACCACTGGTTGTGTTCTTTCGTGATCATCGCCCGACATCGCAATTTCCATCACAACGTTCTACGTTGGATAGAACAGGCACAGGGATAGCATCCCATTCCTCTCTTCAAGTCTCCCATAGATAATGAGGATGATGTTGTAGACGTTGCTTCAGGAATCCAAATGTGCAGAAATCCATTGATCTTGAGTTAGGACTTTTGACAGAAAGGTGTCGCCAAAAGGGATAATGTGGATTTCAATGGTTTGCGTCACTTTGTGATGTAAAACTCGAGATGGTGGGTGGGAAAGAGCCATGATGTAACCTTTATCAGTAACGGGCCGTTACTAACGGTTTCATTTCAGAGTTATTTCACTAACACAAACGGCATCCTAGCCTTTAAGCTGACATATTTTTGGCGCAATTATTCAGGCGATAGCAAGATTGCAAAATTTGCTTGGAAATGGGCCAAACAATCTTTTACATATATATATATATATATATATATATATATATATATATATAAACATCGAGCTAAAATTACAAAATTCCATTATTTTGCTAAGAAGCTGCCGATTACTAGTAGATCGCTCACTTTATATGTAAAAGATACCTGTTTCAATTCAAGACCATGTAAGATTATGATAATGAGCATAGTGTTTCTAAGATTATCTTTTCTGGAGTGGTCTAATTATCGTGATTCCATCATATAATTACGATATGAAAGTTGTCCTAAATCTAATCATAACGCTTAGCACTAAGGCACTGAAATTTCAATAAACCAATGTTATACGCATTTTCATAACGAGGGATGACTTATAGCTAACAGTGGCAAAACACGGTTTACTTGACAAAATAAATTCTACAATGTTATTAGTGTCTAGCAGGAAAAAATGCTTACATACTAATAGATATGAACAATAATATTCTATGTGTAAATCAAAATTCTTATTTGCAGTTTTGATGAAAATGAATTATTTTGTGATTTATTTGTGAATTGAAAGATTGGTGTTGTGTGATTTATTAAGGTGAAACTTAAATGTGCCAGGCACGTAGCCAGGATTTCGTAATAGGGGGGGTCCGAGACATGAAATACTGTGGTTGTCACACCAGAGTTCGATTATTCTAAACTATTTTATTGGTAACATACATTGGTTCGTTTAGTCTGGATTTCGTAATGGGAGGGGGGGGGGGAACAGTGTGACATGAAATATTGTGGTTATCAAACCAGGGGCTTCATCAATCTAAACTATTTTACTAGCAACACATATTGGTTTGTTAGGACAAGAAAATGAGGACATGTTAGTATTTTAGTAGCAAACTATGAAGAAATCTGGAATAAAAGAATATTAAAAAGATTTTAAAAGATTTTACAATATCTACATTTCTTCTTCTGTTCATTCAAATATAACAATTTTCCTCTCATTATGACCTCAACTATTAAAAAAAGTACGTATCCAATAATGTAAAATATTTTACAATATCTGCGTTCCTTTCTCTGTTGAATCAAATGTTAACAGAACTTGCTTTTTACATAACTTTTTGTTTCTATTATTCCGTCAACTACTGTCTGTTCCAAATGACAAGTTAAAGGAGCAGTTGAAAACCGTTTCTGAAATAACATGTTTGATCTACAAAGAAGCGATGATGAAAAAATACTTTTATTTTTCGCTTTTTATTTTTAACTCTGATTCTTCCTATTTCTCGTTTCTTTTTGTTTCATCCTTCATTATTTTTTTTTAATTTCTGGTCTTGAAGGGGGGGTCCGGACCCCCCGGACCCACCCCTTGGCTACGTGCCTGAATGTGCCATTATGAACGTTTTTGGTTATGACATTGCAGCTACACGACAGTGCACGGTATAATTAATGAAATATAGTCTAGAATTAGTATTAACTTATACCGTACTATAATATATTTACTATTATATTATTAACTGTAACATTATTTAAAAATAAGAGTTACATGAACCGATCGAGCTGAAATAAATTAGAAAATATTAAAAAATGAATTTTTATGGCTTTAGGAAGTATGTTGTTCATTGCCAATATTATTATGGTTTTATGCTGCAGATTGTTTAATCCGTATTTACGTACTGTATATGTAATAAATACACTATTAAATAGACTGTACCGGTCGTTGTTTATTTTATTCCAACGATGACTCACATAAGCCTAAAAGTGACGCTCATGATGCCACATATAATGCTAAAAGTGACGCGCACTACGCTACTTATAAATCATAAAAATCAAGTATGTCAGACAGGTTTCAGCGTAAATGGGTTGAGCTCAGCTAAAAAGGGTAGGAAAACTGTCTGAAATTGCCGTCAGTTACTTTATACCAGTACAATCTTAACTGTCCTGGATCCAGTAATTTAGTTTTAAAAAATCGGCTATAATGCACACTTCTCGCAAGTCAATATGTTATTTGAACTGCAGAGTACCTAAGACATACATTTTCAGTAATATCGTTTTGATGCGTTCCGGTACAACTCAGGGGTAAAAGTGGGCCTAAAAAGGTAGGGGGAAAGTAGGTAGCGACATGGCGTCACGTCGTCCCCCTTCCTATCTTTGTCCATTGTATTTTTTTAAGAACTGGGGGACGCCCTACATATTTTTGGAAGTGGGGGACGACGTCCCCCTCATTCCCCCGCACTTTTACCCCTGGTACAACTGAACTACTGCCATCATCCTATGATCGAAGCTGACAGCCCACTGTATTTGATTATTTATTTGTTAGTTAGTTTATTTCTAAAACTTGTTCTATTGCGCATTTTATAACTTTTATCTTGCATTCACTGCTAACTCGTTACATTTTTGACTGCAATCAAAACGCAAGAGCTAACCTGTTTTCACCAACCTTTATTACTTAACACAAAACAAGAACAGAAAAATAGAGAAGTAGGTAATTTAATGAGTCATATTTAATTAAGATCAATTATTATCAATTTTGATATATGAATTGTCTTAAAGGAGGCCATTGTTTTTATTTTCAGTATTTGTTGTCAATGACCTTTGGTTTAAAAAAGAACTACTTAGCATATATTTTAGGCCTATATAAGGCGTATTTTATCATATTTTATTTATAGTTAATCATATTCTCGTATGACCGTAAATATTGTCTAATGTTTGCAAGGAAAAAGTCATGTGCTGTGTAACATTTTTCTCTTTTAAAAATCACTGAAAATCTACGTAATTTTTCCTATTTGTAGAATTTTGCAAAAAAAAAAAAAAAAAAAAAAAAAAAATCAAAAATATATTAAGCTCAAATTGAAAACAGTTTATCAACCGTGGCGATATAACGCGATTTCTTTCAATTAAAACAGAAAATGCAATATACCGTTCTCAGCTTTTAAAAAATCTTCTCACTAGCAAGGAGACATTGTCTGTTTTACATCAATTGTAATGTTCTACCGTAGTGTATGTTTATACCTAGAATTATTTTAAACTCTATTATGAAAGCTGCAGCAACATGAAACGAGAGGAAACATCCGTTGCAGAATATAACTCCGGGTTATCAGTGAATCAAAGGAATAAACTAAACCTTCCTTCCCCATTGCTTTCCGCAAAATCATAAATTTAACTCAATGTTGATATTATTTTTAAAGGAAAGTAAAAAGTGCAAACAGTTCCTATTTTATATTTTACACTACATTTATGGATTATAACTTGTGAACTAGATGCCGTGTGTGGTTGGATAATCTCGGAGACGTAAGCGAAGAAAGAAGGAAAGAAATTATATATAACGACAATCGACGATGTGAGGAAAAGAAAGATAAAAATTACACTTACGACAATCGACATAAGTGTTTTGTTCCCATTCAACTCTCGAAAGCAGGTGCTGCTAAAAGGTTTCCTCTTGATTACATTGTTGACAACGGGCTGAAATGCTTGCTTACTCATTGCAAAAACAAATAGTTAAAAAAGAAGAAAAAAATAAACAAAAGAAAGTCGGCTATTTAATGAATCTGGGATTTAATTAAAATTAATTATTTGTTTTGTCTGAATGGTGCGAAACCGATGCAAGAGGGTCGAAAGCTATAAAACTTGTTTTTACAAGAAGTGAAATACTGCTTAGCGCCCTTGCAGTTCTTCACTTTCTTTCATTTTCTTTTTATTATTATTATTTTTTATCTAACACACGGAAACCTATGCAACTTGGGTGTCAGTTCTTTATGTATATATTCAGAATATAAAACGTTTTCTTCGCCTAAGTAAAGCAGCTCGATGTTTTGCATCAATTATTTAAGAAAACATTATATTTCCAGTTCCTTTTCAAAGGAAGCAAAATAATTAATTTCTCATATAACCAAATGTGCTAAAAAGAAAAGTTAAGATCAAGTAAGTACTTAACATCGTTAAGGAGTCCATCAGGGCTTTGCAGCTTCCGGTAATATCTTCTATTTCCCATCTTTAAATGCATTTCTAGGGACCGTAATGTAAAATAATTAATTCAATTTCGAGAGCTGGAAATCGAAACTACGCTCAAAGATAATTGAATAAATAATGAGAGAACAAATCGTGCACTTGATTGATTATTCTCTTCCCTCATTGTTGAGAGAGTTTGAATCACTCTTCAACAATAAAGAAAACATAATCTTTTAACAACTCACGGATTGTACTCTGATAATTATCTCAATATGTCCTTGATCAAACTCTCAACAATCATTCCTTGAAATTGACTTAAAATATTGTTTCTCCGTCACAAATAAATAAAACATCTTAAAAAATACAGTATAAGGTAAAAACTTGGAAAGTATTGTGAACCGTGTATCATCCAGGAGCGAGCTAGAAATTTTTGTTGGGGGTCCAAGCAGGCCCGTATCCAAGGGGGTCTAGGGGGGCTGCACCCCCCTAAATTTTTGCGGGCACCCCTAAAATTTTTACGGTAGGCTTGCAAATGAACTATAATATGGTGATGAACTATAATATTTTTGGATCGGGCCCCCCCCTACCTTCAGCCGCCCCCCCCTAAATTTTTGGGCTGGCTGCCGGCCTGGGTCCAAGCTTTGCGGGCCATCCACAACTACAAGCCACTACGTCTACATAGTATTGAACGGGTATTATTCTGTACACGATAAGTAATTGTAAAATACTTTCACATATAATTTCAGAAAAAAAATGGTATAACTAGTTTTATATATATATATAAACGAAAGAGTGCAGATGAAGTATAAAATTAACTATTCGTACTACATCAATCATTTTGCTGTTAAACAAGTATATTTTGTTACGAAAGGAAGTTTGGGAGGCCCGAACCTTGTGGATCCCTCGTAGGTGCGTCCCCGGTACCATTTATACACACCTTCACTCTCTCTACATCGACCTTCACTGACAAACGGCCTTACAGATGAAAATATCGTCACGACTACACTATCATTCTGTACTAAATATTGACTTTTCAAAAATTAATAAAGAATTTTGCAGGCAAAGTATGGTGTAGTATAATATAACACAGGAATCTCAGTTGCAATTGTTGTGAAAGAAAGTTAATAACTGAATACATGAAAGAAATTAAGCACATCAAATGCAAATGTACATATTTTAGAGCTTAATGTAATGGATAAATGATGTTCAATGAAATTTACGTACTGATCAAAAATATTAATTTTTGTTTGTTTTCTTTGTATTTTACAGCATTTTGTACGCAGATATCGTGGGATTTACAGCCATTTCTTCTACGTACTCTGCTTCGGAGTTGGTGAAAATACTCAATGAGCTGTTCGCAAGATTCGATAAGTTGGCTGATGTAAGTTTTCAAAAGACGATTTTACACAATTAGTCCATTTCCTAGGTTCTAAGTAGAAGTTTCAAATCATCTGGTATTTAATAGATAATGTCATTTTCGGATGTGTATAGCGGTATAACCCTATAGTGTATAATTGTAGAATAGGGTGGATCGAAAAAATCAAAAGTTGTCCAATTAAATAGCACTAGGTGTCAAAAGTTGTGTATTGACTAGTATAACATTCGTGATGTTTTTCATAATTTTTGTACTTCACCTCCATTCCCCGTAAGGGCCTCAAAATTTTGCAATTTTTATGAAAATTTGATTTTTTTTGAAAATATTAATTTTTTTAAAGCTGCCCAATGAAATCGAACTAGGTGTCAAAAGTTGGATAATGACTAGATATAGAATTCCGCCCATCCTACCTTTGGAAATTATCTCTTTAACTCGTTGGTTTGTATTCAGATTTTGTTTCGAATGTGGGCATAATTGACATATCCAAAAGTCTTACTCTGATAAATTCATCTCGAGCTAAGACACCACAACTTCAGACGAAGCTTCGGTAACAGTTTTAACGCACCTCTTGACTGCTTGGGTATGACATAGCAAGTGGAAAACAAGCGGAAGGACAGATGAACCTTCTGTTACACATTTCTGTAGATCCTCCTCCGACAAATGTCTCGTCAGGGATGGGTCGGTTACTTCGCGTTCCTGCCAGTTGATTAGGTCAATGTAAGCCTGAGCATTAAAGTGGGTTGTTGGAATACTGAACTTACGTACATGACGTGTTTGGTTTGAGCTCATGATCTTCCATCAAGGATTCTACGCATAACTAGCTCTCAAATATGCTTCCGATCATCGGCGAGCATAGATACCTGTAAATTCTCCGGATATGCGAAGAAACCATTGGCTGAATTGTCCTAGTACGATATAAGTTCACAGGAGCATCCTTGATAGTAGAGTTACATTTAATGTAAAACTGCATCCGTAACTTTCATGATGAATGTAATGAGCTTAAAGTTTGAAGATAGGTCAGTAGTCCTTATGTACACTCTAAGCACTACGTTAGTAGTAGTAATCCAAATTGCATGAAATAATTTTCCAGGACTTCTTGATGCAAGATTCGGTGAACACTCACCAGCAGAGATTGCTTTGCAAATATCCCACATATATTTTCGGTATGTGCTACGGTTTGACGTCTTTTTCTTCTATGGCTGGGAAATTTGCTTCATTCGTTTGAAAATTAGCGACTGGTAAATCCTCACGATTGGCAAAACTTTTTCTTATAATTCCCGAGAACTTTTGAGGACCCAGTGTTGTGCCATCTAAATGCTGTAGAATATGCCTTAGAATATACCATAAAAACTTCAAAATTTCAGGCCTTTGCGTGCAATAAAGATGCAAATTGTTTTTTAAATAATGAATGGTGTGGTCAATCTAGTCATTATCCAACTTTTGTCACCTAGTTCGATTTCATTAAGCGACTTTAAAAGAAATTTTAATATTTTCAAAAGAAATAAAATTTTCGTAAAAATTGCAAAATTTTGAGGCCCTTGCGGGGAATGAAGGTCAAGCACAAAAATTATAAGAAAAATTCATGAATGTTGTACTAGTCAATACACAACTTTTGACACCTAGTGCTACTTAATTGGACAACTTTTGATTTTTTTCGATCCACCCTACTGTAGAGGGTAATGTATAATTGGAGAGGGTAAAGTTAAATTTGATCCCAGAGAAAAGAGTTTCAATCCTCGTTTACAAGGTGAATACTCTGGGATATAGAAACATTTACATACGAGGTGTGATCAAAGAATACGGTGAATAATTTTATTAACTGTCCTTGGTAAGTAATATACTTATCGCAACATTGAATCCAAGATTGGAAGCATTTCTGGAAGGCTTCTTTTGGAAGGGCGTTCAGCTGCTCTCTCGTGATCCTCTCAATGTTAGGACTGGTGTCAAAACGTTCTCCTTTAAGCGCGGTTTTAATTTTTGGGAAGATCTAGAAGTCGCATGTTGCTATGTCTAGAGAGCACAACGAATGTATAGACCGACAGGAATATTTTTTTCAGTCAAAAACTCGCGGATCAAAAGCAAGGTGTGGCATGGCACGTTTCCGGGGTGAAGAAGGAATCCATTTGCCCATTTAATCTGCGGTTAAAATGCCTTCCACGGACTTACACGAGATGTTAATTCTTATGAAAGCTTCCGAATAGTCATTCACCTGTTTCAACAAATGGTTTTTGTCATTTTTTGCACATTTACAATTGGTTTTAATGTCGAAGGACGTCTCCGTCGTTGCTCGTTTTCAACCGACTCCTTGCCGCTTTCGAATCGCTCATAATACTTCTAAACAGTCATCAATGCCACCGCTTCATTGCCATACACTGATTTTGACATTTTGTGAGCTTGTTTGGCACTTTTTTTTTTGCACCTTAGAACAAATCTTAGTGTTGGCGGGCGACAAACACTATTAACACGCCCTCCCTCCTTTACCTCTGGAAGCCAACTAACGTGTCACAACTCGTTCAAACTCAACACTGACTGCTCCAAAGGTTTAGGCTACCGGGATTACTGATTGAAATGGATACAACGTCGATAGATGGCACTGTGCAAGAACATTCACGTACTTTTTGATCAGGCCTTGTATATATAACAAATTATACGATTTGTAGTATTTCTATTTGCATTTTATAGCATAACGGAGTGTGCTCAAAGTGGGACAAGAAAAACATAGGACGGTTCTTACTTCTTTCTTTTATTTCTGTGTTACTACAGTATAATTCTGCGCAAGTGAAAGGTCTCTGGGGGGCAGCCGCCCCCACTGAATTCCCCTGAATTCGCCACAGTATATGATTCACCTACTAAGTAGGAAATCTGAGTTGAAATTCCCAGTTAAACGGTTAAATTTATTTTCCCAACTTTCCAAATGGCTATACAATAAAGATAAACTTATAGTTGTTTTATTCTTTGTTGATTAACCAAAGGCTGGACGCACCTATAAGTAACAAAGGCTGGACGTATTTTGCGCCCACTCGGTACGTACGACTTCCTTTGTGTAATGCATATAAAATTTATGAAAGCGAATTACAGATTAATATTTTCTGATGATAAAAGTTCCTGATTCAAAATGTCATGCTTTTACGTGCAACAGACCAAATATAGCACTAACAGGGACACATCACTTCGTCTCACTCTCTTCAAGGTGAATTTATCCAAAACTCTTACAAATGATGAAATATTTACATTTTGTGTATAAAAAGCCAATATTCCTATACATTCAGAGCTTCAAAGAATCTTTCCTTTTAATTCCATGTTCAATTTGCAACGTGAATTTTTATAAAATATAAATATTTATCTTCCCGCGTTTCAAAAAGTTTCTCTTATCAGTGAATACATTTTAAATTAAGAAAAATATTCGTACTATATTTCATATCCAAAGACCTAACAGTTTGTTGATCTGGTAAAGTGTAATATAACTTCTAACCTTAGATGTCTCTTCTTAGTACTCGAATTTCGCTAAACTCAGTTTATAAGATGAACATATCCACGCTAGTTCAAAGTCCTAGCTGAACACTAAACAAATTGGAAATCATCTGATGACAAAATTGACTTTTCTACACGCAAGTATAAACAATCCTTTAATTTCGATATGACTGCGTGGATGCTCCGGGGCTCCAGCACCCACAGGAATAATCTCGTGGTTGCGGCGCATCCATAAGACTTTCAGTTTGATACAAACAAAATTTAAAAAAAAATATTTCTCACTTGCCATTATCAAAAAATAATAAGCAATTAAAACATTGAGATGGAAGTTAAAATTTCTAACCTTTAAAATATAATTGTTTGTTTCAAATGTGTTTGTACAAAAGCAACCAAGCAGCACACTTAAGTTAGTCATTATGTAGTTTATGTTCAAACAAAATTCTTGCACATTCTTTCTGCAATACCATTAAAATTATTTGCTTTTATGAAGACTTTTTTCATTTCAATTTGTATGAATATGGTATTTTCTCTTAGTAACATGTTGATAATATCATTGCCCTTTGCAATCATTGTGCATCATATAAGATGTTTAAAGTATACACTTAATGTTACGATTACGTATGTTGAGAATATTCATTACAGTAACTTAACTTTGAACCCGGATTTGAACCCATTTCTGTTGACTTTAAGTCAGCCGTGTTACCTACTGAGCTAGGGCAGCCCTAACCTGTCCTTATAGTACCAGTATATTTTACTGTATCACAGTACAGCCCTTTATGACAGTGTCCATAAAAGATTTTAACTAAACGGAAATCAATCAGGAAATATCGAGACTCCCCTGACAACATATAACATGTTCAATCATTGATATGCTCCCACATAAATTTTGGGAAGTCGGCGCAGTTGACCGGAAGTAAGAATAAATTTGAATCACTTGTGATTTTGGTAGTGAAATGAAATCTTTAAGTTTTACGTCCCACGTTTATGCCGGTTAGGCTAAAGGAGACGGTGATGATGAGAGATGAGTGAAATGGCGGAATGAAGAAAGTGGGATGAAACGGGAGAACCCCGAGAAAACCCACGAGCACGGTGTTTGTCCACCACAGAATTGGGATCAAACCAGGGACCCCAAGCACCGGAGGTGAACGCTCTACCACTGAGCCACCGGGCCCCCTTTTGGTAGAGTCTTTGGAGTAGTTATGGCATATTGTCTTAAGACGCTGAATCGTTTGGAAAAAATAGCTTTAAAATCAGACATTTGATTTCAATCAATATATGTGATTGAAACGTCTGTGAAACACTTGAATTTTACTGGCGGAAGCAAAAGTAGAGATTTTCAGAAATAAGCAAGTACGGAATAAGTAAGGAATTGACTGTAATAGTAAAACAATGTAAGGCCTAAAAACAAAAGTGAATCAATCAATCGAAACATTGGAAACTAACGAAATGCTAGAAATGAGGTTGGGAAACTCCGACAGAAGAAAGAAGTTAGTCGTCGAAGAAAAACCTCCCAGTGCTATGGTATTTAGTTCAACTGCCATAATGTGTAGTGCCACTGTAAGCATGGTACCATACTCTTCTACAACTGTCAACCAAGGATGCTGGACAAGGAATCAAGAATTTAACGATAAGCCAAGAAAGAATGATCAATATGCATGTACCTGTATATTCAACCACATGCAGTGTAGGTAATGTGTAAATGAAATTACGTATGTATGTTGCGCCAAGGCAGGAGCAGATGAAAGTACACGACACAGCCAGGAACTGTCGAAATGTCAATTAAATTTCATGATTTCAGACTCTCTTATGTTTAGCTACAAATCTTATGGGGAAGCCAAAACGTTTCTTGAGGAATTGAAGAACGCTTTAGATCTATTTCAACTAAGAGAGAAGAACAAATCAGTAATCACACAGGCAGCTGGGGCTTGGTTCCGAAGCCCTTATGTGAAATTCTACACTATCGAAGATTTTGGAAAGAGTTTTCGAAGACAGTGTCGATCACAAAAGCTTGAGAGAGCTCAGAAACGACAGCTCCAATATGTAGATTAAGTATGACACATTGTCGAATTTTGTATGGAATCTTATAGAGGGCTACCAGAGCAACACAGCATTGTAGACGAGGATAAAATACCGATCAATGGTAACCCTACTTACTGCCCATACAAAAAGGATAGGAGAAAAATAAAATAGAGAAAGGAAAACAAAAAGAAGAAAGAAAGAAATTGTTAACTTTCTTCGTATTTCTTAAATGATAGTAGAGTCCGATTTTTTTTTTTTTTTTCATAAAGGGAAAAGGAGTTAACCAATATTACCAAAAATGAAAACACGTAAAATTCCGGAATTGTGTCGCTGACGAGAAAAAGAGGCAAATTATCATCCTTGTATATTTTTTTCTCAACAAGGCGACTATTCCTACATAAATGACAAATTAAACGAGGTTTCTCCGCGCTATTTATAGCTAAAATTCTTCACTCTTCTAATATATATGAGGAATGGTCGACGTTCAGAATAGTTTAAGGACAACAAACGTGTGGGATTACTATCAGATAGTACCACTCCAGAATACATATGTTATGTTTAGGAGAGAAAAGAAAGAATACAAAAAAAAGCTATTTTTATTAAAACTGCATTTTCAATAGGGTCAATTTTCAAAAAGGCTTGGGTGATATCATTCGGTTGTGAATTATGCATTAGAGACCCGCATTGAGTTTTTAAAACCCAGTGCTCCTGGACTTTTGCATCTATAGTCAAGAAGTTGATGCATAACTGCCTTTCTGAAAAATTGGAATATATATTTTTTTTTTAAGTTTAACGTAAAACTTTATGCTCTTTAGGCTAAAAGAGACGGATGATTAAAGAATTTAAATAATTGTGATGTTAAATGTTTGTGCTCTCCCACCAGGAGTCGATCCCAGGACCACGTCTAGCAAAGGAACACACGCTAGCCACTAGACCAGCAGAGAAAGCAATTGTCTCTCTCTCCACGCCTTAAGGAACATCTGAGCATAACACCATTTTAGGGTTTCAGTTTAGAAAGAAATGCAATGTTAAGTATCATTTATTAACTAGATGCAACTGAGTGAATAACAGTTTCAAGCTCCTGAAATTTTAGTAGAAACCACGTACAATCTGAAGCTAGAAGTAAATGTTCTTAACACTTTACAAAGACTTTTCCTGTGAAATTCCTTTATCTATGATCGCTAGTACGGAGTGTGCAGCACAAATGAAAGTGGAAATTAAATGTGGATAGATAGTACATTCATTACATCAAATTTAAGTTAGTTGTAGTTTAGCTTAGGTTTAATGTTTATTGTAAATATAAATGTCTTAGTGCTGTTCATTATTTTATTGCAGAGATACCAACAGTTACGCATTAAAATCTTAGGAGATTGTTACTACTGTATAAGTGGTGCCCCAAGAGAAAGGTCTGACCATGCAGTGTTATGTGTTCACATGGGTTTATCAATGGTGAAAGCAATCAAGTAAGTAATATTTTGTAATTTTCTTCAAATATTTTCTGAAAATACAACAGTGTGTACAGACGAACATGAATACCGAAAGCTCCTTGGGTTTTTTTTTTTTTTTTGTATTGAATTAATAAGATATTACAATTCAATTCAAACTTTTAGAATAATACAAGGAGTATGCGTGTTGCTGTTACGAGTATGTGTCCCACTGTTAGGAATATCTACATTTACTGTCAGGAATATATCACCGTCAAAAGACAACAATAAAACTATACAATATTTTACTTAACAGTGCATTTTTACATATTCAGTACATAATAAATAAACAACCTTTCATCGGAATTTGAAAAAAAAAACAGTGTTGTTATTGGTAAGGAATGACCCATTTTAACACCACAAAAAATGTATTTTCTCGATTTTCTCCGTCATGAAAATTATCGTGAAAACTTTTCCCTGAGAATTTACCCTCAAATGTATCTGTTCAGTTTTGCTTCGCCTATCCATCGACATATGTGCCATTTGTGCATAACATCTTACGGCAATTTTAATTAACAAAATATAAACAGTAAACTTAACTAAGTGGTTCATACTAGCTTTGCTATTTCAAATAAATTAGAAATGCAATTCACTGAACGAAGCAACGTTTATTTAAAAATAATAAATGCACACCAGTTTCGCTAACTAATTGAACATATTGGGTCCATCAGATACTATAACCTGCTGGCGAAACTCTTACGCATTTATTATTTTTAAATAAATGTTGTTTAGTTCAGTAATGTTCTTTCTAGTTTATTTTTTTAAAATTACTCATAATTTTGGACTTCATTTTATTAACCATACTATTACTATCGTTTTACTAATGTCATGATGGAAGAAAGGATAGGTACTTCATAATGAATTTTACCATACTACTTATCGTGCGTGCTTATCGTACACCATTAGTTTTTGGGTTTACTTAAACAAGCCTTTTGCTCAAATAAAAATATATATAAAAATATCAAGAGAAAAAAGACAATTAGATACAATTTAAGGACAAACATTTTAAAATGTTAATATTGAGCGTTCGTAGTTCAACGTATTTCATTTACCTTGTTCTTCTTATAATAAAGCTGAATATATATATATATATACTTTGTGTGTTTCCCCTGTCGTACACTGTTACTTGACAAACTTCTAAGTTACTGTAGGGAAATGGGCCTCAGGTTAGAGTTTTCCTCTGTATCCTAAGCGGAACTAAGGGGAAGCTCGAAATTTATGCCTAAAATATCTTACAAACTCTATAAGAGATATAAAATTCGATATATAAACTCCACATTTAAAAGAAAAAATAAACATGTGTCCTAGCGTTTTCGAAAAGTCAGCTTGTAAGGAGAAAGAGGTGTAATTTTTGTATTTTTCTCCAACATTCAAACCAGTATCTGTCTCATGTTCACAGGAAAATGGTTGAAGTTTCAAATAAATTTTGGAACTCAGCACTTGAGTCGACTTGTTTTATCATTTCACTGGGATCAAAATGGACATTCTAAGGATAGAAAAGGGAGTTGAAATGTATAAATATCTTTCAAATATTTCCAATAAATTTTGTTTTTTCAGTGCAACGATCGGGTATTTCAAAGCTAGTTTAATATATTTAATGTAACGATAGCACTGTGGTCTTCATCCCTACTTAATCAGAAATTAGCAGGAAACTACAGACAACTGGATACGTTGCAGATATAAAGAGAACCGGGC
The DNA here is from genome assembly GCF_964235325.1 of Thermobia domestica. Taxonomy (NCBI): domain Eukaryota; kingdom Metazoa; phylum Arthropoda; class Insecta; order Zygentoma; family Lepismatidae; genus Thermobia; species Thermobia domestica. Next base: position 146,069,338 of record NC_137461.1, on the reverse strand, counting down.
AACTTTCGATACTGCTGCCTCCGAACAATGGTTTGGCAGCAAGAAAAATTACTACAGGTGACCTGTTAACCCACGCGTTTTGACGTAATTTTTTCAACAGTACAATTTAAAAACAAAAATAAGAACCAAAAATGAACGCTAAAAGACTGTTTTGTTCAAGATCTACTTTAAAATACGCAAAATCCAACATGGATATATTTCAGTATGGCAGCTTTCTCTCAAGACGGAATTTTTAGAAATTTCAGCATACACTTTCCCGGATCCTTTCACCAAATTTCAACTGGTTTATCAAAATGTCCGACTTCGGCGGATTTCTAAGTTTCCTTTTCAGTTTTTTAGAACTTTACTGCATTAAGCTAGAAGAGGAAAAACAGAATGGATGCCTTCGAAATATAGTGCTACAGATGAGTGTTATTGACCAGAAGGATATATATGGCATCTATGGCATCAAATGAAGAAGTATTTTACATGGTAGAAGAAAAAAGGAGTTTAAGAATATTTCGGAAAGAAGAGACGTGGATAAGTCACCCTATTAGCTATGGAGGGAATGGTGAAAGCTACTTCTTGTAATACATATGGCTGTTTCTAGTGAATAGCCGGCTAAGTTGACTTTTTTTTTTTTTTTTTTTTGAAAATTGAGATTTTGCAAGTATAAGCTTCTTTTGTCGAATTCTACATTGTGTAGAAGCGGCTAATGCGAATTCATAAAATTGAGGAAGTCATAGCATTTGGTTATGTCAAAATTAGTCAGGTAACTATTGTAAAATTTACCTTTAAACTGCTCTCCTATAAAATTTACTTTTCCCGACTTAGCAGGTTATTCACTGGAACCAGCCATATTACCTAGTTAGTAGTACATGTAAATTGCTTTGAACGAAGTATATCTGTTTTGTTCCAACTTTAGATTTTAAATAATAACAGATATTATTATTATTATTATTATTATTATTATTATTATTATTATTATTATTATTATAGTAAAATAAATATAATTTTACAAACTAGAGCATCTTTGGGAATTTGCCGGGCCTGAGAAGATGCCAATTGATTGTATAAAGGCCCTCAGCGCCCATGGCCTGCAAATTACAAAGGGGAAAGGAACCTGAGGAAGATACCATTAAGGTAATAAACAACCATCGAAGGTTCCTTTTCATAGAGGGATTTATTCCAGGGCGCTGTTCCCTTCCCTCTGTTGCCCCTAAGTAATTTTAACAGCCAAGTTACAAACTAGCATATTGATTTAACATTCATGCTAGTCCTTGTACACGTTTACTCTCCGTTCCTAGTAACGTTTTTAACCTCAACGCCACTAGAAAAAAAAAGCGGGGAATTATATATCTAAAAAGAACTCACCTTTATCCACTGCATTTCACTACACTAACAAGTTAAACTGAATTCTTGGTAACTGTTTGATTGTTGGGTTTTCGAAGAGATATATAAACTAACAATGATGATATTAAACAATGTTAATAACTCTGAATATAGAAAATACTACGTGTACTTAGCATATGCATCACTATTAGAAGTATATGTAAAACCAGTAGAAGAAAAGAAACAACCACAGAAACAATCTTCCCTTTCTATGCATTCATAAAACCTTTAATTCTTACAGAAAATCTAATACATCATTACTCACAGGCGTGCGCAACGTGGGTGCCATGGGTGCCTTGGCATCCCCCATTAGACAAACTTTATATAATGTAGAATTATTACAAACTGAGAAGAGATTACGTGTAAATTATTTCCCGTCTGCATGTGTGCCGTGCGTCGCCGACGCAGCGTCGGGTGCAATGACGCTATCTTTTCTTAGGGGAAAGTGTGGGGAGGACGACATTCCATATGGTGATACTTTAGATCTGGCACCCACATTCCCAATGTCCTGCGCACGCTAGTGTCATTACTATTATTATTTTAAAACCGGTGACAAACTATATTGATTTCAAAATTGCAATAATACACTGCTCGCCATTTAAAATGCAACACCAAGAAGGATACATCATAGGAAGACCAAATTGCAGAATATGTAGAGCATGGAAGGATAAACAATTGATTAGCACAACTTGTGAAGGAACAAAAGGTGTTCGGTATGCCATCTAGTGATAGCTAGTGGAGACCGGCCAAAGGTTAGTGTGACATCAATTCGTGCATACAGTCAAAAGATGCTACGTCGTCGAATGCGGCAGTCCGTTCAGCAGTTTTTTTTTTTTTTTTTTTTTTTTTCGTTTTGAACGTGAAATAATAGTAATCTACCGCGAATATGGTTTATCCTTCGGATACCTTTTGCCAGTATTCGATAGAGTTGAATTGAGTTGATTTTGAGTTAAATTTTTCTTCAATTTTATATTTTTCTCATCATGTCTTCGATTACGTTATTTTTTCAATTCTCTATGTATGTGTGTTTGTTTGTGTGTGTCTGTCCGTCTGCTGTTATTTGAACTTTTTTTTTTTTTATTTTTGAGCCCTCCATTCGATTGAGCATCAAAAACTATCTGAGAAAGTGATGGAATTTTCCCCGTCTCTCTTACCGTTCCCGAGATATTGGCCAAAAATAGCCGATTCTCGGAGATTTAAGGAGCCTCGGGAACCGTAAGTCGCAGGGAAATGATATTGGTGTTGATCAATACTTAAGAGAAAAGTAAATATTTTGGTAGCAAATAGTACCAGTGACCACTTTGGCCAGTGGCCACCAGTTAATATCGGTATCAAAATATTTGCCATCCTCTTAGGTATTGATTAACATCAATATCATCTCTCTATTACTATCCGTTCCCGTGATATTGACCAAAGATCGTTCTGATCGACAGATTTAAGAAGTCATATCTCGAGAACCGTAAGGCATAGAGAGATCATATTAGTGTTGATCAATACCTAAGAAGATGGCGAACATTTTGCTACCAAATAGTAAGCAGTGACCACTGGCCAACTGGGCACCGTTCCCCAGATCTTGGCCAATAAAGTTCGAATTTCGGGACATTTAAGGAGCCATATCTCGGGAATTGTAAGTCATAAAGGCAGGCCCGCTACCGGAGGGGGCTAAGGGAGCCTTCCCCCCTAAACGTTTCGTGGCCCTTCCAGACCTTAACACAAAATGCTTTATTAATACAGAAAACAGAATTTAGTTATTTGTAACAGAATTTGTAATGACTTGGCCTCCACTAACATATTCATAGCCTCCAAACCTTTGTGGCTGGTTGCGGGCCTACATAGAGGGAGGATATTTTGCGAATTTTTGCGAGAAACAAAACAAGGTGCGGATAAAATGATTTATTTTTACATGTAGAAACAATCACAGTTATCCTTCCCGTTCCATCTCTCCATTCTTTTAAAAATTCTTTCTGGCAACGCTCTTGAAGCATTCTCAACTGGTTCTTAAATAGTTCTTCCTCTTAATACTTGTTGTTTCAGTTGAGTTCCTGTATTTTGTATCCTTATGCAACACCGAAGTTATTATGAATGATGCGACCGACTATTAAGATAAGCTCCAAACCATTACCGGGGCTTGAAGTATAGTTGGATGTTTTATAGATCGTCATCCCAGATTAGTTCTCACAGTACAGGCCTTCCCAATAATAAATACTAGCTCACCTTCAAGACAACAGGATTATAAGCCCTGGCACCACTTTCTTGTAATATTAAGGTAATTTGTATATACATTAGAACGATAACAAAGTTTGACCAATAAAACTACCCTTTCTAATATTAGATACAAAAGTCTTCCAAAGCTGTCTCAAATGGTACTTCGAGACTGAATCTGTAACATCGCACTAAAAGTGTATTGACAGAATAAGTAGACGTAATCATATAGCCTTTAAAGAAAAGAGTATAGCTTTTTCTTCATAATATACTTTATCTGATACATATTCATTTTTCCCCTAAAAAGGGAAAAGAAAAATTGATATCAGGAAACTAAAAAACCGTAGTTTCCATAATGGAAATTGACACTTTATCACGTCAAATGATATCGCGTGCTGCACGAAACTTGGAAACCTTAAAATGTGCGTACAATCTGTTTCTCGGAGGAAAGATAATTTAGTAATACATCATGTTGGTCGGAGTACAAACAATATACTACTAGGTACATGACCTGATACAAGTTTAAACTTTCTCACGAAATAGTTCCAGGAGAAAATACATCTCCTTTATAATAAAATGAGCGTTTATAAAACTTAAAATGGATACCACTGTTTAGAGTGCCTAAATTTCGTTTCTTTTCTTGACATATCTACAAAGTTATTTGCTCTAAATATTGTTTTAAAATATGTTATAATAATTTTGAGCATGTCACATATTCAGCTACATTGAATACCGACAGAACAACTCTAGAATGTTTCATTATTCTATATATTGTAGTTTCTTTGAATCTAATGTTTAATGTAATTTGCAGAGGCGATTGAACGAAAAAATACTTCATAATTTCGAGTTTGTTAAATAATTTCAAGTTTTGGTGGTATTTGTATTTTGTTTGAATGTTTACTTGCATGGATATTACTTTCACATTTATCACAATGACTCTAGTGTAACGTACAATCCGAGTCACATGGGCTCCTTTGAAATCGAACTCACTCCAAACGCACAATTACTAAGAATCTATCCATAAATAATAAGCTCTGGGTTTTTTGGGGTCAAAATCAATAAGCTTTTTTTTTTTATTTTTTTTTAAAGTCAGGTATTTCAAATCATATTGAAGCTAAAATGTAATTGTATTTACTGACAACATTATACTTGAACGTGTTCCATGCAAATTATTCTGTGTTGACTCTGCGTAGCATAGTCGCTAAAGCTCCCGCCTTTGATGCGAGAGATCCAGGGGTCGATTCCCGATGGGGGCACTCTGTCGAAAAAAGTGTAATAGCTTTTCCAGGCCAACCATCCTGAATGAGATTTTCGTTCGTTTTCCTCATTCACTGGGCAAATACCGGGCTAGTACCTAATATAATCTTCCCAGACCGCTTCCTTGCATTCCTATTCATTTCTTCCTCCTCAATCCACCGGACAATGTGTTCACTAAGAAACGTCACCTCTCACTTGTGACGAGCTAACATGGCCATAAGTGGTGAAAGTCCAAAAATCTAATTCCTAATCCTAATATCTATTATTATTTATTCTACTCGTGATGAGTATAAACTTATATGCATTAACCTAAACCAAGTACGTTACACAGAGCGAGAATGTATATTCAGTAGCAATGACATATTCGTAAAGACACTATTCTTCCAACAAAAATTAAAGGTTTATATTTGACCAAAATGATGACGTTGTAATTTCTAATTCTCTTCAAAGAGCGTTCTTATTTTTCTTCAGCAAATCATCCCCCATTTCTCGATAAAAGTGTATCTGAGTTTATATTGTTAAAGTATGTGATCATTCAAAAACTAAGGTTTTTAGGAGATAGAAACGATATAAATTAGAACAGAAAAATGTTTTAGGTCACACAAACTATATGAAATTGTTCCATCTTGTATTTATATTCTATTGCACACCAAATACTGACTACAAACAATATATTTACCAAAGAACAAAGTAAAAATTTTGTTTAAATATATTCTATTATGGTGTCCCTTATTTAGAGTAATTTCGTATTGCGATACGCACACCCGTTAAAGTATTCTGTGACCGTAAACACGCATTAATTATGAAATAGCAGGTCCATACGACAATGTTAATCCGTGCCCGTCTTGACGACACGGAGAAACTAAAAGAGACAGAGAAACGAAACTTTGCAAGAAACAACTAGTGAAAGGACTACCTCTGTCCATGTATTGATGAACATCACTGGATGAACAGTGTTGCCAACCCAAGACAAAGTTGTGTTTTTATAAATCGAATGACCTAAACTAGATACCATCATTGGAAGCAACAAAAGAGATAGTAAACGCAGATCAGTGTTTCAAACTGTTCGCGAAATAACGTGAAACATGTGTTAAATGCAAACGCCGTGGCACACACAGGGAGTAAGGTACGAACGTTTTGTACATCTTAAATTAAATACTCACGAGAACTCTTTATGCTGACTCCAAGTCTAATAAAGTTCGTTGAACAGTGTTGCCATCAACGGAAGAGAAAAGTTGAGTTTGGAAAAAGTACAATAACTTGGAGAAGGTCACTAGCGCAGTATGGTTTAAAAGTCATAATGCAAGGCAGTTGAGCATGAGGAGCAGTGCCGTTGTTATGTGAGGTTCGTTATCTTGTTAAAGCTGAGAAGTAAGGTTTTAAAAGATGGCAACGCTGCACTGTGTGTTGGAATCCTAACAACCTGGTCAAAATATGAAAACAGCGTGCAATTGCGTGCAATTTGCATAGGGTTGTGTACTCGTGGGTTTTCGAGATTACTGATAGCGACGATGACGTCAAAAGTGAAAAATTCAGAATGGCTGATCTAATTTGGCGTACAACATATGTTCGGAATGCTCCAATCGTTCTGAAAATTGGGTTTGTTATATTTGTGAGGTCTCTAATAACATTTTGTATGCCACAATTGTAAAATTCAATATGTTGGAACCAATATAGTGGGTATAATGAGCGTAAAGGACCATTTGGAGAATTTCGTAACAAATTTACCTCCATATTGTATCCAGTAACAGGAATCAGTGCCGAGTTGGGCCTGAAAGTGATAATGCTATAAATAATTGCTGATCATTCTTGAATGGGACATGGAAGGTGCAATAACGTTGCTGAAGCTAGAATATCTTACGTGCATGTAATTTAATGAGACTAGAACTTAACTCTCAGCTTGGCCAATATCGGCGTCTGTTGTGAGAAAATAAAATAAGAAATTAATTTGAAATATGTTGAACTGTAGGACACAAGAAGTTTGCAACACTGATCTGCGTTTACCATCTCTTTTGTCCTTATTTCCATTGTTGCTTCCAATGATGATATCCAGTTTAGGTCATTCGATTTAAAAAAAAAACACACACACAGCTTTCTTTTGGGATTTCAACACTGTTCATCTGGTGATATTCATCAATACACGGGCAGATGTAATTCTTTCTCTAGTTTTTTTCTTGCAAAGTTTCGTTTCTCTGTCTCTTTTAGTTTCTCTGTTATCAAGGTTAAACATTGTAAATTATATTATAATGTGGAAACGTTATTTCATAACTTTGTCGTCAAGTCGACATGGGTTAACATTCTCGTAGGGAGCTTTTATTTCACTAATGCGTGTCTACATAGAATACATTTAGGGGGGTGCGTATCGCAACACGAAATTACCCTAATTAATTCGCTTTTATAAGTATAGTGGCAAGCGTTTTACTGCCCCATATCGATGTCTTGGCGATACGTCTGGTAAATACGAGGGGCATATTTAAAGTCGTGAGTAACATTTTTTCACAACCGTAATCTTTATTTGTAACTGAAACCAAATATATTATCTGAATGTACATACCTTTCTTTCACTTTTCCACATAGTTTTTTTTTTTTTCACACATTTTCCCTATCTCTCTGCAAGTTTGAAAATACCGTTGCGAATAGCTGCCCGTAGACACTGACGCATTGCTTGCCGAATATCCTCCAGTGTTTCTTAGCGATGGCCTCGCATCTGCTTCTTCACAAAACCGAAAAGATGGTAGTTGGAGGGTGCCATGTCAGGGCTGTAGGGAGAATGTGGAAGTGTTTCCCACCCAAATCTCCTGATCTGCTCAATAGTGGCACGTGTGATATACGAACGCGCATTATTCTGTTGAAGGATAATCTTCTTTCCAGGACGTTTATCACGTAATACACGACGGAGCTTCAAAAGTGTCTGGATGTTGCCGGCAGAATTTATGATTTGTCCAGACTCAAGAAGGTCAACTATAATGTAACCCTGTGCATCCCAGAAGACGCTTCCCATAACTTTCCCTACCGATTGCACTGTCTTCGCTTTTTTCTTTGGTTTCGAATTCAAGTGGAGACATCCATGATATGTCGTTTTGTTTCAGGTTCATAACGAAGGAACCAGCTTTCATCTCAGTCACAATAGTCTTCAAAAAATCATCACCTACATGTCAAAATCTCTGAAGAAGAGTTTGAGCAATGGTTAGTCTTTGACGTTTCTGGTCCTCAGTTAATAAACGTGGAACCTAACGGGCACAACTTCCGATAACCTAAGCTGTGAATCATTTCTTGCACTGCAGTATGTCCAACACCAAATTTTGTAGCGATTTCACTCACAGTGATATGCCTATCTCCTCTAATCAGCTCATCAACCCTTACCCTGTTATGTTCCGAGGAGGCAGTTTGAGGGCGCCCGCTGCGAGGCTCATCTTGAGTACTCGTATTTCCATTCTTAAAATGTTTCACCCATTTCCTAACACTACTGGAACCCATGTACAAATCTCCACAGGCACGCTGCTGTCTGCGGTGAATTTCAGAAGCAGATTGGTCCTCTTCAAGAAAGAATTCAACCACAGCACGCTGTCGAAACGAAACATCGCGCATTTTGGAAATCCTACCTGTGGTCACGTGCTAACAACAAACAGCGTCAAAGTCTGGAATAAAAGAAAGAGAGGTTCATAGATTGAGATGATATACTTAGTTTCATTTACAACTAAAGATTGCGGTTGTGAAAACATGTTGCTCACGACTTTCAGTATGTCCCTCGTAATACGTGCATGTACACACACACACACACACACACACACACACACATATATATATATATATATATATATATATATATATATATATATATATACATATATATATATATATATATATATATATAGATAGATAGATAGATAGATAGATAGATAGATAGATAGATAGATAGATAGGTAGGTGTATATATAACAACAATATATAACAACAAAATATGATGATCCTCGATTTTGCTGAACTATGTGCGCATATGTAGAAGAAAGTTAAAGCCAGTGTATATGTGACAGAACAAATTTATTTATTATGTATCAGACTTCTCTTCGTGTTTTAGCGAAAGATTATTTTATTTTAAATACTTGATAGAAAGAAAATCACATTAATAATGTAAAAGCATTATAAACATTCAAATTAAAATTAAGCATTTGAAAAGTCCACAATAATTTAAAACTGTAAATGATTTATGTGTCTAATGAATTCTTTTTACACAGTAAGATATATTTTCATGAAAATGTTGTAAACAGAGATGATGTTTGAAGTAAATTTGTGTTTTCATAACTTAAGTATAATTTGGTATCCACAATTAAAAGACAAAACTTTCACACATACGCCACATATGATAGAGACATTTTCTAACATTTTTATATAGAAAGTGGCGAATAGTAAAACGTGATGCATTCTAAGTGACTAGAGGAGTAAGTATCAATGTATTGTTTGATTCAACTGCAGCATTGACGCTTTGCAAATATTTTTTTCCTGGATGTAAGAAGCCATTAATCTCCTCGCTTAATCTCCTGTAGTGGTTTAAGTAAACTACAACTTTTTCACGAAAATGAAAATATTAGTTTAGCTTTATCTTTTATGATCTGTTGCCCAGTTATTTCGTAGCTCTGAAACGTCAGATCGTGCTTCCTCAATTATCGTAAACACAACAGAAAATTCAGAAGCAGATGAAAGAATTTACATGCGCTGAAGCAAGTACCAAGGAAACAAGAGCTTTGAAGGCGAATTTGTTGGTCTTTAAGGCTTTTATTAGAATCACAATAGTGGGCCTTATTGTAATCTTAGTACGTCTGTCCGTTACTCCATGGTAGGGTATGCAAGACCTAAAGTATTGTTGTTTAAATTGATGTCAAACAGTTGTGGTACCCAGAGGTTAAAAGACTCTGCTTAAACCTAAAAAAAATGTTTGTATAACTTCACATTCTTTGGACATGACAGAGTATATACTTCACATACTTGGGGTATGAGAAGGGATGTACAGCATAGAAAATTGTGCTATTTAGCATCAGTTTAACCTCAAATATGAGGTCTTTTGGTTAAAAACCAAGAAAATATTTGATGTTAAAACTTCACATATTTGAGGTATGAGAATATTTAAATCCTAAAGAATTGTTGATTGGCATCAGCTTAAATTCCGCATGACCCTTTTAAATGTCTTTATCTGAGTTTCTTCATTATATATCTTTATGTTAAATTACATGTAATATGGACATTCGTGAACATTATTTAATACAAATAACTTGAAAAATCAGATGGATCAAGACATCACGGGATTAAATGACATGTTGCATGTAATGATCACATTGATTAGTGATGTATAAAGGACTTTAGATACTACGATATTGGTGGACTCACAATTACTCATATACTGCAAATATTTCTTTAACTTTTATCAACTCCAGCACTCCTCCTATCTTCGAAAATTGAAGATTTTTTAGTTGTAGACAAAAGGCATGGTGAGACGATGTATATTGTCCTGTTAAAAATGACAGCTGTAAGCTAAAGAAGATGGGAAATAAATGGGAGTAAATGATGATAAATGCTTCGAAAATTGAAACAATATAAATTTAGGAAACCTATTGTCACGACATTGTTAACTATCTGGAATCGAACCTAGCAAGTTCAGGGGAGTCATATTCATTATTATGAAGCAGCCACGTTGTTATTCTCTAAAAATGTACTGTTGTTTTGGGGAAATCGTTGTATTAAAATTTAGAAACACATTTATTCTCTTAGGAAAATTTCGAATGAGTACTGGAATAAAGACAGTTTTGTGATGATGAATAAAACCGAGTTTTTTTTTTACGAATTTACATTTGGGTCTTCTTCAAACATACGTACTACTCATTGGTAATTAAAGTCCAGAGCCGTTCACTATAAGCAGATCTCGCAGCCTCAAATTACGAGATTTTAATTTTACGAACTATTCTTGCATTGTTCTTGTTTCCGACGCTAAAATTCTATAATCAATCCTGATATTTTGACCTCCTTTAATTGCACTTTTATCCCATTTGAACTCGTAGAGTGATAATAGGCTGAATTGCGATTTATCGTTTTCAGTTTTAAGTATACTCGTATTAAAGATAGAATGAACACTAATCAGAATCAGGTATGTATGGATGGCATAAAGCATATGTGTAAATGGTATATATGTGGATGATAAATGTAAATGTTGTATTACACTTAGATGAATATGAACTGTTGTCGAAATTATTTTACAAGCAAAAATTAGTTATGAAATGCACGAAAGTTTCATGATTGCCCAATAATTTTAGAGAGTTGGTAAGAATATAAATATACAAATATTTACAAGAATCATTAACTCTCTATTTATTTTCTGAGTCATTACAAGTTTGTCTTACATTCCACCAGATAGGTTCACACCAAAACCGAAATATGTTATATGTGGTAAGTTTTATAGATTACGTACAGTGGCACAGATCTTCAACAACGAGTAAGACCGTTTCCATAACCTTTTCTTAAGCGATATTCAATATATTTATGAAGTTAAAAAACAATGCTATGGAAGATCAGGATAGCAGAGTTGTCTTCAACCTTGGGAGGCGAGCAGGTTTGAGGCTTGTTCTGGGGGAATATCTATTTCATCTCACTTTCCTTTGTGGCAATCTGACACAAATCATCACATTTCTCTCCAAACAAACACATTTCAAATCGGATTATTGGGGGGACAGTCCCCCCAGTCCCAAGATTGGAGGCACATGTCCCCTTCATCTCCTGGATTTGCGCCAGCGATTACGTATTTAGTAGTTCCTGCTTTCAAACTTTTTTTTTTTTTTTTAACTCTTAATATTGAAGGAAGAATAGCTCTTATCTGGGGTCGTTTGGACTTTATTACAGTATATCTATGTCTTTCTTCTCTCTCATTTCTAATTTTTCTCGTTTTTTCTTCAATTCCTATGGAAACGGAACACAAATATATATATATATGAAAGATAAAATAAAAGTATGCTAGTATATATAGTTAGGAAAAAACAAAGTTGAACAAATCCTGAAGCTTCCATTTGGATAAAATAATTATGCTGTTAAAAATAAAACAGTAATGAAACAGTTTTAGATGTAACATAACATTTTTTCACAGTTTTGCTAGTTAGATGTCATGTATATTTCTCCATGCAATATCATTATATGGCGTTATAAATGGGACCTGTGTCATGATTGGTACGCCAATTCTCTTGGAGGAAAGGAATGTCGTGAAGAAGGGTCTGTTCTTTTTACTAGACAGTCTTTTTATTATTTTTTTAAATGAAATCTTTAAATTTTACGTCCCACGATTATGAGGTAAAGGACATGGTGATGATGAGAAATGAAGAAAGTGGGAGGAGATGGGAGAACCCCGAGAAAACCCACGCACACGGAGTTTGTCCACTACAAAATTCACTTGGTGCGAGCTGGGTTCGAACTAAGGACACCATGCACCAGAGGTGAACGCCCTACCACTGAGTCACTGCGGCACTTTTATTTTTATTTATTTATTTTTGAATTTAATATCTCACGAATATGCTCTTAGGCTAAGGAAGACTGTGATGATGAGACGGATGATAACAGTGAAGTGACCAAAGTGGGAGAAAATGGGAAATCCCCACGATGTTGTTCATTTATTTGGCAGGGACTGGCATCAAGCCAGAGGTGAGACCTATACCACATGACGACCCTCCAGGCAGTCTATTGACTTGACTACTGTAGACTGAATATAATATCCGTGCTAAGTGCCAAAACGAAAATATTGAGTAAACAACAGATGTTTCTTCAGAACTGATGGAACATATAGGCATGTGCATTCTTCTGGGGTTTATCTGAACTACTTCCACAGACAGTTTTTCACCGAGTAGTGTTAGGTACATAGACCTAACTTTTACATTAAACTAAACTTTTACATTTTTGGTTACTTAGCACGGATTTTATATTTAGTCTACATACTGTAACATATTCAAATCAATGTATTGTTCGAAGCTCATATATATATATATATATATAACAAATACTATGATTTATAGTTTCAATACTGCATAAGGACACAAAGCAAATTTAATTAATCAAGCAATACGATGCTACGGTCCATGACTATGTATTTGAACAATACGACTCGTTTCTTATACAATCTTTATTATGAAGAATGGGAGTTGCTATTAACGTTGGCCCCGAAGCCAGACCGGAACTTCAATTCAATCCAATTTATGGGCGCATATACTATAAAGCAAGATCAGTCGTCATAGTATAGTGCGTTATCCACCATATTGTCTCGCTTCAAGAAAGTAGGATTATATGACAACACCACTCGGGGCCGGTCTTCTTAGTTCAAAATGTATGTGTCGCTTTCAAGACCTTTCTACACTTATGGCTACTGTGACGTCAAAGAGAATTATATAAACATAAAAACGACTGCCTATATTCAGAGAATTTGAGATACGGTACTTAATGCGCGTAGGTATGTTTATCGTTATTGTTAAGTTGCAAGGAAAGAAGTTCGAATTTTTTGGTCAATCTAGAAGGATTTCTTTTGATGCTGGTTGAATCTAAGATTGTTTATTCTCATTCTTCTTATGTTTTCTTCAAACTTCTGTTTCTCCTCATATCTTGCTCCTAATGTCTTGTTCTATTTAACAACCACTTCTCTTCAACATATCTCTATAACTAATGCTAATAGATAACCAGAAAAATTTTAAAATTACATGTACCCTTGGGAAAACCTGACATGTAGCAATAAGAAACCAATCATGCGATACTGTATATACATGCAATTAGTAAACTAAAACACAAATATGCATGGGCAAATGGGCATGGGAAGAAAATTTTCTAGGGGAGCTATCTCTCTGGTTGCTATATTACGTTTGGTATTTCTATTTGCATTAAGAAAATCTTAAGAAATTTAATACATTTCATGAGCCAGGGGACCGCCCCCTGCCCCCGTACTTCGGGCACCCATGCATATGGGAGAATGTTATTATTTTCATCTTTAACGAAGAAATTTCCTACAAAATTTGTGTTAATCGAAAGAAATGTAATAAAAGATGGGAAAGCAAGATTCTTACTTTTGTGGTTTTAGAAGACGGGTGAAATTATGGAAACTAGAAACAAATGTATTACGCATTCTCCGTGCTTAAGAGTTACCCTGGTCTATGTGTATTCTTAATACGTTAGTGAACTTAATTTTCTGCTTTTCTAGTCCTTTTTATGGTTGTGGTTAGTCTGTTTCAGTGGATATTGACACACGTAAAAGTTGGTTTACATTGTTTGCTATAGGGAAGGAGTCCTCTGGTTCCCTGAACCTATTAGCTGTTTCTTGTTGTATTTGTTGCTGTTTATTGCCTACAGAAGTATGTGTGGTGTATGTCAGACTCATACTTTTCTCTTCTCTCTACGTTCTTGTTCTTACTGTGGTGGGACATTTGTCTTCTCTTTTAATTTTGTTTGAGTCCGAGATGTTGGTTATTCCTTGCTGTGGTTTCTCTTCGGCTTGTCTTGAGTCTGCTGTCTTCATCGTTCTTCCTTGCTTATGTACTTCTTTCGCTTTAGTTTTTACTTCTGCGTTGTAATCTTCTTTCACTGTTGTTTGTCCTCTGCTTGTTAATTTTTTTCTATCTTCTTGAGGTTTCTTGCTTGAGACGCTTCTCCTCTTAATGAGCTTCCTTGATACGTTATCCTTCTATTACTAACTTGGCTAGTAATATTCTCAACCCTTGTAGTTAGATTAATCTTTTCCATCCATTGACTTTCCAGTTCATCGTATTGCTGTAGAAACTGTGGTTGGATTGTTAGCTACCTGTAACTGATTTCTTCTACGGCATTATTGTGGGATTTGGTCCTAATACGGATCAGTTGTTTTGATAGCTATCTTTCTAAAAACAGAGTTTTCTTGCAACATACTTCTTTATGTATTTATAAGAAATGGTTTGTACCTCTACTGTGGGACAGCAGCTTATCCTTACAGATAACTTCACACTTCCTTACAGATAACTTGAATTTAAGTCTTCCTTTTCAAATACAGAAACATACTTGAAGGGATGCTATCTTGCTGTTGTAACCTGCATACTGCATGCTCTGTGTGTCTTCTCTATTTCACTCCATTCGTTTCATTTACAGAATAATCATACACTCTTATGACTGAAGAGAATTCCATGTTTCGGTTAAATTAAGAGCAAAGTTAGAACTATTTTAATACCAGGAAGTTCACTCATTGGTCTAAATAGAGTTTCCAGAAAATAGTCTGTTGGGAGAAGGCAGCAAGTCTTAAAGTATCATATTGACTGTGGATAGTACGGCAAACTGTTGTTTGCTCAAAGTGACTTAAATTATGAAAAGCAAATATAATGACTGATTTTTTTTTAATGTAGTTTCCCGCAAAAGGGAAAATAAGAAAATATGTAATGTTGTTCAAAAAAATGATCACGCACCTCTGAAACTGTTATCTTATTCATAGATGTAAGCAAACAATTATGAGCCGTTTTGCTAGTTGACATCTTTGTTTTAACCTAAAAGTATGAAAATTTCGTGCGTATGGCTGCAAGGATGTCTCACCTTTTAAAGAGGGCCATGAAATTAGTTTCTTGAATAAGATTGTATTATGGTCTTTTCCAGGAGAAAATGCACAGCTTAACTGAGAACTGGAGTACGTAGAACCTTATAAATTTGTGGCAAAGACACCTGTTATTTGTACCGGACTTCCTACTATAAAATGGGAATAAACTATATACAAAGAAATCTTGTTCAACTTTTCTGAACGTTCTTCCGGGGGCAGGTTTAAGTCTATTTAGCTAATTGAGTTAACGTAGAAATTAAACCAGTAGAACAAAAGTAGATTCACCAGTTGCCTTTGTTTTTGTTTAACAAGAGTAGATACAATATTGAAAACTAAGAAACTGAAGAGGACGTTGTGGACAATATTGTTAGGGATACCACCGTTTATGGCTATCACCTAAATCAAACTATGCTTTTGTCATATTAATTTGCTTAAAATGTTTATCCTGAACGAGAGCAGGGGAACATAATTTATCAACATGCATGGCAGTGCATGGCAGCCAAGTTCCGCAATGAAATGAAAATTAGCCTGCACTGCTGCTAACAGGAGTTTTGGGTAAAATCGCCGATTTCGAGGTTCTGTAGAAACGATTTTATTAAGGGTAGAAATATGAGATTTAGAATTTATGGAGATATCCAAGAGATGTGCTCATATATCAAATCTCACATTTCTAGATTCAACCTAATTCGAGAATTGGACTCCTAAAATATGCAGTTTTCAGGCTCACTGTTCACTGACTCACTCATTAAGTTGATTGCATACTTCTCAATGAGATAGAGACGGAAAACTTTGCATGAAGGTAACTTATAATGACTTGAGTATGGAAAACGTCCGAAAAGTGAGGAATGTGTTATGGGAAATTTTGTATGGGTCAAAAACTGTCCTTAGCCAAGCAAGAAATCGTTTCACTCACTCACTTATCAGATTGTTTAGCTACTTTCCGATGAGATAGAGACGTGAAATTCTGCATTAGGGTACCTTATAATGACTTGAATAAGGAAAAAGTCCGAAATGTGAGAAATGTGCTATGGAAAATCTTTTATAGTCGAAAAACTGTCCTTAGCCAGGAAAAAAATAGGTTCACTCACTCATTCATCATATTGATTTCGTACTTCCAAATGAGACAGAGACGTGAAACTCTAGCATAAAAGGTACTTTATAATGACTTTAGTATGGAAAAAGTCCGAAATGTGATAAATGTGCTATGGGAATTTTTTTATGGGCGAGAAAGTGTCCTTAGCCAAGCAAGAAATCGGTTCATTCACTCAATCATCACATTCTTCAGTTACTTTCCAATGAGATAGAGTCGTGAAACTCTGCACAAAGGTACCTTATAATGAGTATGGAAAAGGTCCAAAATGTGAAGAATGTGCTGTGGGTGAAAAACTGTCCTTAGCCAAGCGGAAATCGGTTCATTCACTCACTCATCACATGGTTTAGGTACTTCCCAATAAGATAGAGATGTGAAACTTTGCGTAAAAGTACCTTATTATACTTGAGTATGAAAAAAGTCCGAAATTTGAGGAATGTGCTATATGAATTTTATTGTGGGAGAAAAGATCCCTTACTCAGAGATCAGTTCATTCACTCACTCGTCATTGATTAGGTACTTCTAATGAGATAGAGACGTGGAATTCTGCATAATGGTACCTATCTTACGTAATGACTTGAGTATGGGAAACGTTCGAAATTTAAGGAACGTACTATTGGATTTTTATTGAGGGGGGGGGGGAGAAAAACTATCCGTAGCCGTTAGGTACTTCTTAATGAGATAAAGATGTGAAACTCTCCATAAAAATACCTTATAACGGCTTGAGTATGAAATTTGAGGAATTTGCTATGGGAAAATTTTCATTGGCAAAAAATGTCCTTACAAACAGAAATCGGGAACGGTTCTGTTATGCAACATATCATGTATATAGTTACGATGTTGTCAATTGTCCGAGTGGGTGCCCTCCCCGCTGGTTTAGTCGCTATCACGTACGTCTTTGGTTTACGGGGTCCCGGGGAGCCTTTGGAATTATAACTGTCCCCGATGTTTCTGTGTTCGTGTGTCTGTCGTTCTAGGTTAATAGAAAAACAAGGTAAGCTCATTGAGAAAAATCCGTTATCCGAACAACGGTATATGGGGTCCTTATGTTTACTAAAGAAGTCAGTAATTAGTATATGTTATCCTTATGCTACATACGTACTGCCCTCTTCCCAGCTTAGTCGTTACGCCATGTCGTTGCAGGGTGTCTGACATCTAATAGTTTTCCATACCTTACATACGTATACATATGTTGCGTACGGCAGCTCTAAGTTATATACGTCCATCTGTATGTGAGGTCCTGACCGCCTATATACAGTTCTTTCGTTCGTACGGAAAGTACGTTTATTTGGAACACTTATACGAAAAGTATGTATAATATATACTTTTTCAGTTATACGTTTAGTATACGTTAAGTCCAAAACTACAGGATTTACAAATGTAACCTACGTTTTACGTACGCCACATACTTTTTTCTCAGTGTGCGAATAAAACAAGTGAAATCTAGTAATAAGTAGTTAAGCAAGTTAATGAGGCACGTTCGATGAATCAATTCACTTAAAAAACAAAGTGGATTAAGGCGCGTACATACTGCCATAAATTTCGAGGTTGGAAATCCAGACAAGGAAAGTTAATATATATTTTTTTCGGTGAACATTTTTCCTTTATTGCAGTCATTGGTATTAAATAGATATTGAAACGAAATTGATAAGTAAGAGAATGTAGAGGTGGGGATATTTAGAATTAATGAAGTTTTTCAAGAGATGAGAAATCCAATTGTTCGAGACTTTATATGAGATATATTGGTGGCAAATATAATTAAGTTCACAAGCTATTTAAAAGGTGTATATCATTGCAAGGAAAACCCAAGAACTAAACTAACTAACTAACTCTATGGCCTATGGAACCCGGAGGTTCAGTGCCGCGTTCACAAAAGCCCTCCACTGACTTCTATCCTTAGCTAATTGGATCCAGTTTCTACTTTGTATTCCTATCTCTGCGAGATCCATCTTAATATTATCCTCCCATCTTCGCCTAGGTCTTCCTAATGGTCGTTTTCCTATGGGTCTACCAGTCAAGACTTTGAAAGCGTTTCTACTTTCTTCTGGAAGGAAAACCCAAGGCAATATGAAACTGCGCAACATGCGCGTCACGTAATGAAATCCATAATATCGCAATGTGGAAGCGAAGAGAACAACTAAGTAGATTAAGACACCTGCCATGTCTAGTGATGTAGCATCGAGAAGTCAGCATCAAGGGTTTTGGGTCCTGTTGATACTCTTCGTATTTAGGTAATGAAAAATGAGATGTCAGCGATCGTGATTTTGTAGTTCGGGTACATGAATTAGAATATCGTTTGGACATAACTCTCTGACAGATATTTAATAGAAGAAATCCTCCCCGCTGGTCTAGTGGCTAGTATGTGTGCTTTTGTTGTATAGAGTCCTGGGTTCGATTCCCGGTGAGAGGACCTTTGGAAACTAATGTTCTATGTAACACATTATGACTCCTTTAAAATGTACAATCCTAAATTTAAATTCAACAATATGCCACGATTGAGAATCCGAATATACGATATTGATATGGTGAACTACAAAAAGAAATGAAATCTGAACCAAAACACCAGAGGTGCAAAAAATGCAGCCAAGTTTGTCAGCCTCAAAAAGTGTTGCCTCAGGGCATTATATATTTTTTGGCCTGTCTGACATTTTACACTTTCTGTTGAATTTCTTTTTAAATTCTGTTTAAATGAATTAAAGGTAACGATCGTTTATAATTTTGCATTTGAAGATAGAAAAGAAAACTGATTAGTACAATCTATTTCTGTCCACCTTACCTGGAAACTCTGTAAAAATCTCAATCAGAATGATTATCGGGTTTCGAACCCAGACCTCCCTAACAAAAGACTTCTTGAAAGTTTTAGTGGCTTCCTCGCTGCCTCTCTACCTTCACTAAAAATTTAGCTACGTTACTTGAGACGTCTGACGTTTGTGATCACATCAAGGAACCAGGGAAAAGTTAGAAATCAATTTAGGAGCATAGTTAGTATACATCGAGCTAGGTTTTCTATCATGTTATATTTACTCGAAGATGAAATCTTTAAGTTTAACGTCTCACGATTATGCCTTTTAGGCTAAGAGAAACGATGATTAAAGCGAGTGAAAGAGATGGAATAATTAATGGAATGAGAAAGTGGGAGGAAACGGGAGTTCACCGAGGGAACCAACTGACACGATGTTGTTCACCACAAACGTACTTGGCCAAGGGTTGAACCAGCGACTCCACGCAGCAGAAGTAAGCGGTCTACCACTGAGCCACCGTGCCACCTTTTGCATTTTCAGTCGAGGGTGTATGCTAAAGGAGATATGCAGGAATCAAAATGTATGCAAAAAATTAGAGTAGTACATCACAAGGTATTCAAGCTAGGAATATAAAATTCAATTTATAGACTCATAAAAAATAGACACGTGACCCAGGCTTTTAAAAATTCCCGTATTAAGAAGAGAAAGTACAACATTTTTCATATAGTTTGCCATATTGAAATCAACGTTATCTGTTTTTTGTGATCCCATTAAGGGAAAATAGCAGGTCCGTTTGAAATGAATTTAATACCTACCTCATGCTGGATTGCGTGTCCTAAGTGAGTAGAGAGGTTCAAAATTTATGCAAAAAAATAGAATATTTGTCGTGTGTTTATCATTACATTTTCATTGGAATGTATATCCTAAGTGGGAGAAGGAGTTCAAATATTTTTCATAAACCTATTATATCTGTGAGAGGAGTGGATGTTTTAGTTAGGAATAGTATCATATTTTATAAAACTGGAGGTAAGATTTATCTTCGTATATATTCAATGCATACAAAATGGTCTAAAGCGTTAGCCTGGGGATTATAGTACCTGTCAGTCTCGAATTTGAACCCAGTTCACATAATATATGTTATCATTTTGTCTGTCTTCATTCATTTATCTTCGTTTTATTTCGCGTTACCGGTAGAGTCATGGGGAACAGAACTCAAAACTGCAATGCAATACCAGATTACTTCATTTTTAAAACTACATTTCTATCTGCGTTCGAAAGAAATCATAGTTTATACCTATATTATCAAAGTAAAAAAGATAATGTTAATTACAAAATATATCTTGAAGTATCACTATAACTGAAGCTGAATTACATTTTTGAACATCTATCTCTTCCTGACCTGAGATGCAGTGCTACTAAGTATGTTCATAAGAGAGAGGGCGCAAGCTAATTGTTAATGTTCTTGGTTTGCAGTTCAAAATCTCAGGATGGCTTTCGTGACTGAATTGTTTTCCAGGTTCTTTTTCTTCCATTCCATCTGTCTTGTAGGAAGATCCCTTAAATGTACTCATTTGCCTACTTCCTTTTGCTTTCTGTTAATATTGTTGATTGATATTGAGTAGAGGGTAAATTGGCCTTGAAGACTGTATCTTTAAAACGATGAAACAAAATAGGTACCAGTGTCACGTGTATTCACTACATGAGGAGTAAGTGTTGTATGGCGTGATAGTTTCTAAATAAATTTGGAAACGGAAGTTGTAGTAGGTTTCTGCCTGTTCCAGTATTAGTTCCAGAGATTAAAGGGTCATGGGGAACTCAACACATTCTTGGAACGATCAATAAATTTCGGAAAACAGCTTCACGCTATATATTACCGTTATCACTCTATAGCAATCACCTTAAAACCGGAAGTGATTGATTTCTGCCACATTTGGTTAAGAATATGGTTAAGAAAAAATATGATAACTATCGGTAGAACGCTAAATTGATTCAATGAAAGAACGCTTTTCACTGTGTCTTATTGTATATATTGTGCCGTAAGTCAAAAGAAATTAATTAAAATATTAAAGAAAATAAAGATTAAATTAAATTAGATTAATAATTAAAAGTAATTAGGAATTTTTACCCCAAATAAAGAGTGAAATTTTATGAAGGGTTGCAATTTCTTATTGTCACAATTGACAAAATTTTATTAATGAAACAACTGACTTACAATGGTAGTATAGTGGATTTTTTTTGTAACAATATAAATTAGTTAACTGTAAATATTAAAGAGTATTGAGTTCATAACCAGACATAGTAGGTTATTTTAACTTCGTAACATATATAATTTACTTAATGCTAAGCCAATTATGACATAAATAAGCTAAATACTTAAGTATTAAAATTTTGCCTGTTACTTTAGAGCAATATTGAAACCGAAAGTTGTAGTTTGATTGCTATTACTTCCAGTTTTAGTAGAGAATTAAGGATGCATATGAAATATATTCTTATTTATTTATTTATTTATTTAATTAACAATCACCATGTACAGTTCAGAGGCCATTTTATACTGGATATCTAACAACAATAACAATGAAAAGGGTTTGGGAAGGTATCGATCAGGGCATGTTTAGTAGGTACCTTCCCGGCATTTGCTTGGTAGGACAGAGGAAAATCCTGGAAAACCCTAGTCATGATTGTAGGCAGCGGGAATCGAACCCACGACCTCCCGAATGCGAAGCCAATGCTCTACCACTTGAACTACTGCGCTGGAGCTCTTAAGAGGCCCCATCACAGCGAAATTAAAATACCGCTAATTTTACAGTAATTCTGTGATATCTTCAAGTAGATAAAAGATAATCAAAAAGTGGTACAAGACCTCCCTAGACAATATTATTTTACATAAGATACCGTTAATAAAACCCTCTTATCTACTTTCGATTTTCAGCCATTTAAAAACCCGGTATTTATTTTCGCGTTTCTAAATGGCTGCAAACGGAAAGCTACTAGATGACTCGTGATAACGGTACCTCATGCAAAATAATATTGTCTAGGGCGCTCTTGTTCCACATTTCGATTATCTTTTATCTATTTGAAGATATCACGGAATTACTGTAATATTAGCGGTATTTTAATTTCGCAGTGATAAGGCCCGTTAATGGACTTCAGGAAAGCGTTTCTCGCTATCTGTTACTGTTTTCTGCTCCATAGTATTCAAGAAACTCGATTCCTAACTTTTGATGTTCTATATCCTGGCCAAAATTGATGGTGATCCATCAAGTAATTCTCAAAGTTCGTATGTGTGTGTGTCAGGGATAGAAGTGCGGGTGGACGAGTGGGAACGCCGTCCCTCACCAGTTCCTAAAAAATTACAATGGGCAAAGATAGGCAGGGGGACGGCGTCATGAAACTACCTACCTTTTCAGATCCACTTTTACCCCTGGTGTGTGTGTCTTTCGGACGAACCGACCATAGAACAGTAGGAAGTATGGTGATCATGAAAAAGAGTCGAAATCAAGATTTCAGTAGGATTTACTCCTTTGATAGTCCTTACATACGAAAAATGATATATCTCAATGTCTGTGTGTCTATCTGTACCGTTCATCCTGAAGTACATTAGCCAAGACGTCATACTTTAACGTGCCGCGATCAAATTTGAAACTTAAAGTTTTTATACTATTCTCCAGTTTGGGTTTCGAATTTTCTTTCTACTTCCCAAAATAACGGTAGTTTACTGAAGGGTTGAGAACATGGAAGTGTGATTTTCTGAAAACCAACTCTAACGATTTTGATCATTGTCTATAAATCAATAGTTTATTAACAACCCTATATTACTGTTTAAGTCGTTTATTTAGGGAAAGTCCAGAGGGAGTTGTTTATTCTCAGAAAGTGTTGTTCATTTTTTTACAAATGAATGTTACATTAATAAATCTACAATATAGTATAAATCGTTTTCCATTAAATAATTCATAAGTGGTAATTTACTCCTGCAGTGTGTTTTTCCCGGACAAGTTCCTTAAAACAACTTAAGCAATCTTGTACATATTTTGTAAATAAATTCCCTAATATAAATCACTTCATTTTTTAGAAAATCATAACAGGTTACTCTTGGGGATGAGTTTTTCCTAGATGTTTTTTTTTAAATCGACTCAGGCAATTTTATTTGTATTTTATAAATAAATTATTCATTTAGGCACCTACAATATGAAATAAATCATTTTTCCTTTAAAAATTCTCAAAGCGTAGCTTACTCTTGGAAGTGAGTTTTTCTAGGTTTTCTCAAAAATGACTCAAGGAATTATGTTCATATTTTGTAAATAAGTATCCCATTAAGAAACGTACAATACATTATGAATAATTTTTCATTAAAAGACTCACACCATCATCGTAGGAATTCTGCTTTTATTGACAGGTAAGTATATTTGCCGCTTCCATGCATCAGCATCTTCAGCTAAACTCTTCATCTTCACATGTGATATTTCTCTTTGTTAATGTCATCCCTCAACTGTATCTTATTTCGCCTCTTTCTCTTGTTTCTATTGCCACACCTTCTTGCACGTCCTCATGATATATTTTCTTCTCAGCCAATGCCCTAATCAGTTTTTCTTCCTCTTTTCAATTATATCTATTATTCTTTTCTAACAGACTATTTCTAACACCCTCTTGCCCCAGACATTTTTTTTTGCACATTTACATTTCGAAAGTTTGCAATCTTATTTTAAAACTTTGCATAATGTCCATGTTTCTACTCCATAGAATACAATATCTCACACGAAACATTTTATGATTTTTTTAAACTCTTTATTCAAGGACTATAAAATAGACTTTTCTTCCTCCTAAAAGCTTCTTTCGTCATTTTTGTACTTTCTTTTATTTCTCGTTTATATAATCATTTATAATACTATCAGAGTATCGAAAACTAGTCATCTGTTATGGTTTTTTTTTCTTTATCCCGTTCCATTTATATAGTTTACACATTCATAAGTAGTAATTATTATTGGGGTATATTTTTCTCGGAAGATTTTCTAAAAAAAAAAAAAATAAAAAACGACTGAGGCATTTTTTTCATATGTTATAAATAAACGTTTCTTTAATATACATACTGTATGTTATAAATCATTTTTCATTAAAAAATTACAAGGCATATTTTACTTACAGGGACGAGTCTGTGTCGGGCAATTTGATCAAAAACTGTTAAGTTGATATGGTTTAGTTTCATTAATGAATATTTAATTTACAATTCTATAATAAGTTTAAACCATTTTGAATGAAAAAGTTCACAAGTGGTAGTTTACTGTTGAGAGTGTTCTTTACGGATGATCTTCTGAAGAAACCCTTAGACAATTTTCTCAATATTTCATAAATAAACATTTCAGTAACAACCGAAAAAAAAAAGTCCACAAAGAGTAGTTTGCTCTTGAGGATATTTCCTTCGATAGTTTTATATTAAAATTTTGTTCATATGTCGAACATAAATAGTCTATACTAACTACAGCAGGATATACCGGTAATTCAATTTAAGAAGTGAGAATGAAAACGTTTAGTGTGACGGCCTGTACCCTTTATTTGCCTCTCGAACGAAAGGACGGACACACGGACAGATAAAATAAATAATAGAAGAATGTAGATAAATATAACTCCTTAAAATGACTGGCTTATGCATCAAATCAAAACAACTATATTTGTTATTCTAAAAAAGGATTTTCTTAATAGCCTTCGAAAAATGTGTGCTACTGTTTTGCAGTAAATGCCTATTCATGGCCATGCTATTTCAGGAATATCGTTTCTTTATTTCTTTTTTAAAAATTAAGAGTAGTGATATCTAACTCTTATTTGTACTTCCCAGTACTACTGTAGTCAATTCAAAGCTGACGCCGTTAATTGTAGTTATCTGAGAAGCCACATCGTTCACCGTGATGACATCCATTAATTTCAATAAACGTCAACAGTAGTTGACCTCGTGGATCAGTTTGATGATCACAAATTACTTTATTAATGTTTTGCACTGGCTCAGGTTACGTCTGGTTTTAGACAAAACATGCATCGTCAACAAGAAATCAAAAATAAATCTACTGTGATTATCATATTGAATATTTTTGCGATCATTTAAATCTGAGAGTATATTACGTCTCGTTTGATAGTAATGAAAATCCAATTATTTATGTAAGTGGTTGAAATAGTAAATTGTTAGCTTTACTTGTACAGTAATCAGTTACTGAATGGTATTAACTATAATCTAAACACTATCTTTTACCGTATCACTCATTTAATTATTTCTTCATAAATCGCTACAATTACAAAACTTTCTCTATTAACAAAACACAATTATTTCGTTCATTTATCATAAAATTCTTCCCTTCTTAATCTCATAACTTAGTCATTCCAACCGATTAAACAACATACTAACATAGAATACTTCTTCTTCTTCTAAAGATGACATATTTGGCGTTAAATTTAAGTTCCTCGTTGCCACCCATTTCATTTCCCAACATCTTTTATCTTATAAAAGGCTACGCCAATGTAATAACCTTTTTCAAGTAGAAATTTTTCAATTTTTGTTCTGCATCTACTCTAGAAAGAACAGTATATATACAGGGTGTTTAATAAGTAATGGTCATAAATTAAACCATAGATAGTACACGCCAAAACTAACAAAAAAGCCTTAGTAAACATGTGTCCGCAAACGCTTCGTAACGGAGATACGGGCTGTCGAAAGTGTGGGAAAATGAAATTTACAGACGAATATCTCAAAAAGTGTGAATCGGACAGAGGGCGGTCCAATGAATGACTATCGAAGTCAGACCTGCGCTATACAGAAATGCATGGTTGATAACTGCAATGCGTGCACAAGGGATTCCCCAAAGAGACGGAGGGATTCCCGGAAAATTGTCCAAGGAAAGGAGGATCGAGATGAACATCGAGGGCGAGTCTATCCACCAGTAATTCATAAGTCGTGGTACCAGGTCGAAAGCTTGAAAAGATACAAAATGGCGGACAATGTTTACGTGCCGTGTGTGGTGCATAACCAGCAGGAAATGAGAGGGGCAAGCGAAGAAAGGTGGTGGTGCATGTTGTGAACTACTTCAGAGCACATTCCTAAGACGAATGCACATGTACAGAGTAGTCCTTTACTGTACCAATACCAAGGTAAAACAAACGATGCGCGAAAATGAATGGAATGGCCGAAAGGAACACTGGTAGAACATGGAAGCCAGCTGGAAATACTCAATCGGGGTTGCAACAGACGTTGAGCTCACCTTGGGAGCATGATGTTGCGGGTTCAAATCCGCTGAAGTGCCCACTGAATGCAGTGGTTCTGATCCCAGATTTTCCGAACCGTAGGTCCCGTTCTTCAAAGCTCCTAAGTTCGTTTAAAACAACAATAACTCAATCAATCGAGCGCCTGTAGGTTGCTCATTATTTGGTTTACCCCCTGTACGCATACGTAAAGAAAAAAAGACTGTGCATGTAGTTCTTGTCAATCAGCTGGTAAGCCAGAAAATATGGAATGGAAGAACACTACATTGGTTCGATTACAGACGTGAATTGGAAACACGCTTGCCTTTCCACGTTTGTTTATTATGTTGCCTGAAGGGTTATGCTACAGGTCTATATGCTTTCGTCGTACCAGAGTAGTCGCTTGGGAGAATGATTCAGAGTGTAGAGGTTCGCTGTCTTCACTTGTCTTTCTCGCCTACAGTGAATGTAGTAGTTCTGTGTGTTAAAGAGGTGTCAAATGCGCGTACCGTGGATGTACTTACTTCACCGTATTGCGGGGAACAGTGCAATAGTTTAAGTAGTGTTGCAAAGCCACGGGGATACTATTGTGCAGTGTTAATTAGTGCTATTAGTGTGTTGCTAAATTATTGCTTACATTGCCGTTGATACAACGTACAGTAATATTGAGTATGCTGGCATGCACTTTATGTACGGGAAAGCATACGGGAATGCGGTAGAGGCCGCTAGATTATATCGCGAGATTTTCCCTACGAGACAGCAACCAGATCAGCAACCACACTTCGATTGCCTCTCTCATTTCCTGCTGGTTATGCAACCGCACACGGCACGTAAACATTGTCCGCCATTTGTATCTTTTCAAGCTTTCGACCTGGTACCACGACTTATGAATTACTGGTGGATAGACTCGCCCTCGATGTTCATCTCGATCCCCCTTTCCTTGGACAATTTTCCGGGAATCCCTCCGTTTCTTTGGGGAATCCCTTGTGCACGCATTGCAGTTATCAACCATGCATTTCTGTATAGCGCAGGTCTGACTTCGATAGTCATTCATTGGACCGCCCTCTGTCCGATTCACACTTTTTGAGATATTCGTCTGTAAATTTCATTTTCCCACACTTTCGACAGCCCCTATCTCCGTTACGAAGCACTTGCGGACACATGTTTACTAAGACTTTTTTGTTAGTTTTGGCGTGTACTATCTATGGTTTAATTTATGACCATTACTTATTAAACACCCTATATATGTCTCTCTCCTATATTCCATTTGTGGCATACGTTATATCTTGCATGCTCAAATAAAATTTCAAAAATCTCGATTTCTTCCCTTTTCATTTTCGTGTATCACTAAAATTATGCTGAAATGTCTGTGTCTTGCTTGCATTTTCTCGTATGAGTTTTTCTATTATTGTCCTTTTGGTTAAGAAGATCGAAAATAAAATATCTTTCAAAATACCAAATCATATAACACTTTACTCATTAATATAATAATAATAATAATAATAATAATAATAATAATAATAATAATAATAATAATAATAATAATAATAATAATAATAATAATAATAATAGAAGATTCGACTGCAAGGAGAATCTCCCAGGGAATGATGAATGAAACAATTGTGCTTCGCTGCAGCAATATGTAGTTACCAACTGAGTGGAATTTTGGTACAAAAATGGAGACGAAAAAGTGTCAGGTCTGAAAGGAGGCTACTCAATATAGGTTAAAGGAGTGGTTAATAAATCACAAAAAATAAAACTAATTCATAGAGGCTTGTCATATATATATATATGATATATTAAAATAATTCACTTTTTTTTACTGATTTGAACAATATATATAAAGGTTAGTAAAGTTCACGCCTATATCTATCTATCTATTCATATATATACCGTACAACTACACTTCACTGTTATGTTTAGTGATAATAGTGCATTTTAAATCTGTGCACACTTATATATGGTGCTATTTATAATAAAATATTTTATGCTGAGTTGGGAACACGGCTTCACCTATAGCAACATTGTTTATGGTTTTTGAGAAGGCATTTTGTTCTCATTATATTTTGCAACTTTTGCTTTGATTGCATTAACAGTTTAGAAGATATATGCTTTAAACGTACATAATTGCATGATATAATTCTTTGGATATTCAAATTTTGAAGCCCCCTAGCTCCTATTCTTCTGGTCCATAGCACCTTAAATTTTGCTCATGTGCATTCCTCATGAGGCTCTATCAGATGTGCCATGTGGCAATCAGATTTTAGCCACAACTTGTGGGACCCTCCCCAGGCCCGTGCTGGCCCACCGGGACACCGGGACGTGTCCCGGTGCGCCCTCCGAAATATCACAGTATAAATAAAGGTGAAAGCTTATAGTAATAAATTCTTACTGTTTTATTGGTAAAGAACCCGTGAAAGGTGCAGTGCGTTCTTTAAATTAGACGTTCTTGCGAGATCACATCAAAGATGAACGATTTTATTTACTCTTTTGTATAGCACAGTTCTGTACAATAAATACATACAGTTACTGTTGGTAAAGAACCCGTGAAAGTTACAGTGCGCCCTTTGCATAAGGCGCCCTACGAAACATCACATTATAGATAAGTGGTTTTAGTTATCCTGTATATCAGCTTTGTATAATAAATTCAAATACTGACTAGCAGTACAGAACCTGTGAAGAATAGAAGGCGCCCTTTACATAAGATGCCCTGCGAAATATCACATTAAATTTTTATTTTATTTTATTCTTCTGTATTTCAGTTTTGTATTATAAATTCATACAGTTGCTATTGGCAGAGAACAGGTAAAGTGTATAATCACTTATTATAAAGTTATGTAGGCTATATAACGAAACAATGTGATACACAAAGACTAGTTCGGATAGTCAAACGTACGATGCATTTATGTAATACTACACTGACACTAGTCTCTAATTTACGATTTTTACGGCATCGAAGCTTTCAGTCTTAATATCTAAGCATATGTCCGAGCATATTGATTATTCCTGTGTGTTTTAAAGCAGTGTTCGGATAATCAGTACCTATTGTACAGCATTTTTGAAATATAGCTATATTAATTTCTGTAAAGTGTGGTCTTCCTGTCACCACGGCACGGCGCGTCCTCAGGTTGTGGATCGAGGAGATGGCCTCTGGGATATAGAGATTAGCTGCGAATATACTGAATAAGCAGTCGCGGACAGACAAGGGGAATTCTCCACCTTGGGGATTTGGTGTGGGGCTAACAATCTCATCCTGTATATATATATATATATATATATATATATATATAAAGGATTGCTCAGATAAGTTCGCAGAATCCCCAGATCAAAACTGATAACTTGGCACAAACTTAGCAAAGTAAAATCGACATGAGATTTGGAACATGGAATATAAGAAGTCTCGGCAGGCGCGTTGAAATTTGTAAAGCATGAGTTTAGAAATAGAGAATAGACCTAATGGGATATCAGGAAGTTATATGAGAAGGAAATTGAGGAGTCAAGTCGGGAAATTTTACGTTCTTTTACGGGCAACGGATTAAAAATTACCAACTTGGAACGGGGCTTTTCGTTCACAAACGAATACGTAATATCAGCAATTACATGGATTGAATTTGTTAATGATAGATTTTCTTTTACTTCTCTTAAGGGTCGGTGGTGTAATATTATTGTTTTAAATGCACATGCCCCAACAGAAAATAAGGATGGCGATAAAAAGAATACAGTTTTTACGAAGGAATAGAACGGGTATTTGATCATTTCCTGCATTACCATATGAAAATTCTGTTAGGCTGTTTCAATGCGAAGGTAGGACGAGAGGGCATTTTCAAGCCGATTATAGGAAATAAATGTTTGCATAAGGAAGGTTGTGGCAATGGCTTTCATGAACTGTGCAACATCCAGAAACCTTATCGTGAAAATTACAAAATTCCAACATCGCGACATTCATAAATATACTTTGACTTCATCAGATGGAAAAACACATAATCAACCTGATCATGTTTTAGTAGATAGAAGAAAACAGTCTAGCACAACTGATGTTCGGTCGTTCAGAGGAGTTAATTGTGATAGTAAGAGAGAGACTATCGTTGAATAAAGGAAATATTCAATATCTGAAAACGGAGCGGTTTATTTTTTAAAAAAATAGAGGAGAGTTAGGTCAGAGGGAAACCAGAGTGAAGTGTCGAATAGATTCTCGGTTTTAGAAGGTTCTGAGTGCACTAGTATTCAGAATACTTGGTTGAAATTAGAGATAACATTAAAATTTCAACAAAACAAATATTGGTTCACGCAGAAATACGTAGGAACAAACATGGTTCAACCAGGAATGAACTAAAGTAGCAGAGAAGAGAAAACAGAATAAACAGCGTTGGTTACAAAATCCGAACGAAATAACTACATAAAATTTCATTGTCATCTGGCAGAAAACTTCCAAAACTTTTAGAACAAAGAAACGCGACGTTTGAAAGTTAAAATTAATTAACTTGAAGATAATAGTGAAAACAAAAACATTCGGGACATGTATAAATGCATCAACGAACTTAAGAAAGGCTATCAACCTCGTGCTTATATATAAAAGAAAGCTACGGAACAGTTCTCACTGATCAGGATAGCATCTTAAATAGATGGAAAGATTTCTTTGACGATTTGCTTAACACATAGCCAAAATCTAATGTGCGTGGAGAAAGTGAAATGCATACAGCATAGCCGTATATTCCAGAACCTAACCAGACAGAAATAGAAATCGCTATTCAAAAAAAATTTAAAAAAAAAAACACACATCTCCGGGTGCAGATGACTTAATTTTAGCCGGAGGGGAAAAATGTAGCGCAAGATACACAAACTTATTCTTCTTATCTGGAACAAGGAGGAATTACCACAAGAGTGAAAAGAGTCAATCATTGTTCCAGTTCAGAAGAAAAGCAACAAAACAGATTTAATAATTATTGAGGCATTTCTCTTCTGTCAACATCCAATAAATTCTCTTAAACATTCTATTAGCATGATTGACTCCATACGCAGATGAAATTATTGGAGATTATCAGAGCGGATGTAGGTAAAATCGATCAACTATCGACCAGATATATACCATTCGACTAATACCTGAAAAGAAATGAGAAAACAATATTCTGGCACATTAATTATTGACTTTAGACTCGGGTAGGAGGGAAACATTGTACAACATGCTTACAGAATTTGCAACACCGAAAAAGGTAGATTAATTAAGATATGTTTAAATGAATCCCAAAGTAAGATTCAAGGTGAGAAATTCTTGTTCACGAGCTTTCACGTTGAGAATGGCCTGAAACAAGGAGATGCATTGTCGCCATTATTCTGGAGAACTTTGTTCAGGAGAACACTATAATGAAATCAAAGACGGCAATCAGGTGCTAGAGCTGAATTGTATTTG
Source organism: Thermobia domestica (assembly GCF_964235325.1). Classification (NCBI taxonomy): domain Eukaryota; kingdom Metazoa; phylum Arthropoda; class Insecta; order Zygentoma; family Lepismatidae; genus Thermobia; species Thermobia domestica. The sequence goes on along the minus strand of NC_137461.1, from coordinate 146,037,488 downwards.
CCAGGTTATGGCGTATGCTGATTATGTAAATTTAATAGGGAATGATAGAATAATAAAAAGGAATGCAGAAATCTTAATTAACGCTTGCAGGGATATAGGCTTAAAAGTAAATGCAGAGAAAACTAAATAAATGGAAATTAATCCAATGTTCTCGGGATTGCTGCCAGAGTGAGTGTTGCTGTGCTGAGCTTTCGTTACCATACAGCGGCAACATACAAACCTACAGTATTCTACAGATATGTAGACGACACATTCGTCATATGGCTCCATGGCAGACAGAAACTCGACGAATTCCTGCAGCATTTGAATTCTATACACCGCAACATCCAGTTCACAATGGAAACAGAAACAGAAGGAAGACTCCCGTTCCTGGACGTACTCGTATACAAGAAGCCAGATGGAAGTCTAAGCCATTCAATCTACAGGAAACCCACACACACTGATCTCTACCTCGATGCGACCAGTTTTCATCATCCTGCACAGAAGATGGGGGTGTTAAATACTCTAATACACAGAGCATACCAAATAGCAGATCCAGATAATATAAGCACAGAACTATCTCACCTGGAAACAGTATTCAAATTCAACGGATATTCGTCGAAACAGTTCAACACAGCCATGAGAAAATACAGTAGCAGAGATTGCACCACAAAAGAGGACAACAAGGCAGACAAGGAAAATATTGCACTTATTACATATATGGGAAAAACCTCCAACCAACTAGCAAGACTGTTGAAGAAATTCAACATCAAGACTGTACACTGCCCTCCACCAAAGATCAGGAGTTTACTACCAAGTGCAAAAGACTCATTGGGATTAAAGACACCAGGGATCTATAGGATCACCTGTGAATGTAACGCCACTTACATAGGTGAAACAGGAAGGAACATTGAAGACAGAATGAAAGAACACCAGCGACACACCAGACTTAAACAACCGGAAAAATCTGCAATAGCCGAACACTGCGTACAATACAATCATACGGCCATGTGGGACCAAATTGAAGTATTAAAGAAAAGCAAACAGTTCTGGAACAGAAAAATACATGAATCTCTATTCATCCGCACATACAAGCCATCCATCAACAGAGACGAAGGTTATCATCTACCTGACATCTGGATCCAGCTTCTCAGTACGAAAAGAACCATCAGCCAATCAGAGAGCAGTTTCCACCAGCAAAATCAGAGCACGCCATTGGCCAACAAAAACAACCAATAGGAACACAGCGATTCTTCAAGACCACTATATAATCTGTACGACCAGCACACTTCAACACATAGCTCTGAAGATGTTACCGCTGTATGGTAACGAAAGCTCAGCACAGCAACACTCACTCTGGTAGCAATCCCGAGAACATTGGATTAATAGTAGACGCCAGCAAAGCTTCAAGATCATATTAAATAAATGAAAGTTTTTCGGGATCGTAATACTGCATTTTATGGATGTGTTAAAATACCAAATAATATTTTCTTTCGACAAAGTAGATACATTCAAATATCTAGGATCGTTATTAACAGACCAAAACCATAATCACTAAAAAAATTAATGCTAGAAGCAGGGATTTTGTGTTATTATTCAGTTAAAAATCTTTTGTTGTCGCTAATTCTGTTGAGGAATTTGTAGCTCAAAATATAAAACGATAATCATGCCTGTTGTGCTATGTGGTTGCGAAACATGGTCACTGACTCTGAGGAAAAATCGTAGACTGAAAGTATTTGAAAACTAGATTCTTAAACCAATATTCGAACTCCAAGAGGAACGAAAAAGGGGGAAGGCGGTAACTTCATAAGGAGGAACTGCATAATTGTATACCGTTTACCAAACATTGTTATGGTCATCAAGTCTAGGAGGCTCAAATGGGCAGGTTATGTAGCCAGAATGGAAGAAATTAGAAACGCTTTTAAAGTTGTAATTGGAAATCCAAATAGGAAAACGACCATTAGGATGACTGAGGCGCAGATGGGAGGACAATATTAAAATGGTTTTCGCAGAGATTGGAATATAAAGTAGAAACTGAGGCCGTGTCCAAAAGCGCATAGTGCACACTTCGAGGATGCACACTCGAAGTCTACAAATGGAGTGCACACTAAATAGTGTACACTTCGTCAAATTAGCTTTTGATCCACACTTGTTTACAGCGCCTCATCGTGGTGGAATGTTGAACATTGATAACAAAAGAAGGGATAATTTCGAGTACTAGAAAAAATTAACATGCTTTTTTTTTTTTTTTTTTTTTTTTTTTTAGATGAATGACTTTCCACTTATATTAAAGATAAATATATCGTACAGATTGACAGTATGGGGTAACCATAAAATGACTTAAGAGTTTCTTTCATGTATGCCAAGAGCTTCAGCTTTGCCGTATCTGCAAACATTTATCAGCATAAAAACCACTAAACTATTGGCGATGTTCTATTTTATTAGGCATGCTTGCGCGAGGGAATATTTATTAATCCTCGGAAGAAAAGTAGCACTAGTGGTTAGGGCGCTGATGACACTGTTGTGGAGTAGCTTAGGAATTTTATTCCAGGAAAAAGTAGGCAATTTGCAAGAGCGTTAGTACACCGAAGGTACCGAGGGGAGCGCTATTTACAATAATATGGCTCAAAACTACTTTGGGAGAGAGTTCATATTGAGTATAATTCCTTTATGTACGATAGATACACAACAATGACACTATAATTGTCGTCGTTTTACTGTATTGCTTCAGTTACAGGCATACTGATTGGACTATTTCTACTATATTGTACTAATGTTGAAGTTCCTTATATGTTTCTCTTTCTTTGTGAATATATAGATTTTACCCGTAAATCTTCAAAATAGTGCTTCCATATTCTTAATATACACCAAAAGTTAACACTTACAAGGATGACAAGGAAAGAAGTGGTGGAGTTGAACAACGTGAGGACCAAAATTTACAGGAAAAAGCTATTATGTCACTATGAAATACCAATTTATAAGGATCACGTGTACTCTTGGTGGATAACCCTAATTAAAATATTATGTTAAAAAAAATATAAGATTACTATCTTATAAGCCCTGAGTTATACTTAAATGAGTTCTGTACATTGTATACACTTCAACATTTGCGTGCACTTCACTATGCTTTCGGCGCCCTACATCTTCTTGAAATATACCCGGTGTCTCTCCTACATGCTTCCCACTACGAAAATGGTTACTCAGTAACGAAACAAATCCCCTCGTCCAAATATAATTATAAAAAGCTACTATCAATCTAATAAGAATTTTATGAAAATTAAGAGACGGTTTTATGAAAAAATACAGTATGTAATGCCTCTCATCGTTCAACTATACGGAAGGAATTATTTGTTCATAATCAATTCATAATGGGTACCGTAATGGGATTATATAAATTAAAAGGAAGGCAAGTCTTTACTTTGGCCACTTCATTCAATGAATCGTTCAATGAACCGATTCATAACCAAGACTGAAAAGAACGTACCCTGCCAGCCTCTAACCTGCCTTCACTCGCTGAAGCTCGCTCAGCAATAATATGTGAATTAAATATTAAACTTCGGTATAGAAAGGAACCTAGTTACTAACTTTGTATATATATATATATATATATATATATATATATATATATATATATATATATGAGCTAACAGGCAAGTTCTCAAAACCGGAACCGAAAGATCAAATCCCTGAATCGAAGAATAAAAAAAAATGAAATGAAATGGCCAAAGTAAAGACTTACCAAGAGGAATTTGTGAAATCTTTCATAAATGTGGAGAAAGAAATTTTTGATCTGTGTTTCACTTTTTGGCAGCTGTCAAAAATGCAAAATGTAGGCTATGGTAATTGGTATATTACAGTCTCTTAAGTGCAAGGAAATATGGTAGCTTTGAAAGGAATTTGTTTAGAATCAAAACTAGAAAATTAGGCCTATCTACCTAAGAATTAATATTTGCAGCTGTAGGTGTAGCTGTGGGTATAGAGAAATGAATAATCTAGGTATTCATTATTCTATGATAGAGCTTAACATTTTAATTCATATGTCATTAAAATTTGTCATTTACGTGCAAATAGCTCCATTGCCGATAGTATAATTATTTCAATTAAGCTACATAAACCATGTAATATTTAAACACAAATGAATTTATAGCATTATTAAAGAAACTATTTGGTTACTTTCCCTATACTATTTTAAATTCCATTGCACACTCAAAGAACGCTCCGTAAATACGTTTATTTGCGTAATATTTTTATATTCCACTTGTAAAATCACTAATTTGTATATTTATCAAGTAAACTATTATTAGATCTGTCCACAAATATATTGACTCAACAAAAATATTAAAAATATGTCTTTTAAAATTTTATTAAGTCACTTTGACATTATTGTTGATCCTACGACGAAGAACTCCCATCTTAAGTACGCAAGTGTGCTAACGTAGTGTACATCCTCGCACACTACGTACTATGCACTCGCAGACTTGTGAACTTGGACCTTTTGACGCACACTAGGTGACGTCAGTTCCGGAAATAAGCGTACTTCGAATGCAGACTTGTATCTTTTGGACACGGCCTTAGTCCAGTTGGCTAAGGACAGAAATCAATGAGGAGCTTTTGTAAATGTAACACTGAACCTCCTGCGTCCATAGGCCATAGAGCTATATTAAGTTGTTGATACATTTAGCTTCTTTTTATTTGACAGAAATTTTATTACAGGAACTAAAAAGTTTTTCTCTAGTAAAAAAGGATTTCGATTCGAGGTAAGCTATTTACGTTAATACTAAAACAAATTTGGTGATGATTTTGATATAAAATGGCACCCATACTTTGTTTCAAAGTTTTCTCACTCTCTCTCTCTCTCTCTCTCTCTCTCTCTCTCTCTCTATATATATATATATATATATATATATATATAGATAGATAGATAGATAGATAGATAGATAGATAGATATATTCCCGTTTTTTTGGGCGCCCTTTCAGTAGACTTGTCACCGCCCTCATTAGTATCCCAGCACGGCCCTGACCTCCCGTGTGAGAGGTGTAGATGTGGGTTATAGAAGTTACCAGGTGTATGATACCTGGATATTATCTTAATTAACAATTTCGAGTTTCATATTTTGCTTGTATAGTACCTTCATTTATTGGGTCTCATGTCCCTAATAACTCCATACCGATTCCTCCAATAACTATAACATGGAGTAAAGATAGTAAACTTTCTCTTGACGATACATATCACTCATTGTTTGTTATGGTATGTCTATTCATTCATCCTGCAATAAGACATTACCGGAAATTGTTATTGATCTCGGAAATAAACACTGGCCGTTTCAGGATTCGCAAAGAAGGAGTACGAAAAGAAAACTAGCTTCCTCGCATAGTATGCAGAAATAAAAATGGATTACACAATTTCTCATCGTCTTTTATATATTACAATATCTTTACTAAATAAAGTTACAGATGTACAATTTATTGCAAAAGCAAAACACAAAAAATAAACTATTTTTTGCGTAAGTGTGCAACCTATTTTTCTTCACATCGAAAGTCAATTTTAAAATCCCGCTTTCACGTGGATCCATTGACAAGTTTGTGTAATAAAATTTGCATGGAAGTGTCTTTTCTAGTAGATAATATTTTAAACTATTATTTTTACAATAATAGGAAATAGAATTTTATTTAACTATATTAAATAAAATACACATAATAAAAACATGCTATATTCTGCTTTCGTGTCACCTTAGCGTCCATAAAACAACAGGGGTATGGCCCTTTAGCCACAAAAATATTCAGACGTTGCGAGATGCTCTATGATACATTCATAAGTACTGTTGGTTACTTGAGCAGTTCCATCTCCAAGCTATGAAAATGAATCTTCTGATCCTGAGGACAAAAGCAACACAAACACTTTCATGAGTTTGTCAATCAGTTATCGTCAGTCATATTAAAAATAGATACATATTTCAGCACTAATTTTTTTCAAGCTTTCCATCCTAATCGCTATTGATAGAACGAACTTTACGCCCCCCCTTTCCCTTTGCTTAGCACAATTTCAGCCCTAATTTTTGATGTGACTTGCATTGTTAACAATTTACTGGGTAGGGCTAGGTTTATGCTCCTTCTCCCATCCCCTCCCTTCACATTCCAGACCAATTTCTCTGTTATATTAACAGTAAAATTTTTCTTTCTATGTTCATCGGTCAGCTCAAAGTTTTTGACTGTGTTTCATCTCAATCTGTTAAAGTATACAGACCGACACGAATTTTAAAATGTATGCCAAAAATTAGTACCCAGTTAGTACTAACGACCTACAAGGTCATTTTTTTTACAAATATCATAGCCCATAACAATATTCCGAGTTGGGCTAGGTTCATGCTAGTCTAACCTACATCAACCTAACTCATTCATACTAAAAGGTAGTACTTAATGCTGTTGATGCATAATGTTTTTTTTTTTTTTTTTTTTTTTAAATATATGCTATTACAGAAATGTCAACAACGATAACAATAACAACAAAAAGATTTTTGGTGGAGCGAGTCGCTTAGTAAAATCTAATTTTAAAGCATATGCCAAAAATTAGTGCTCAATTAGAGCTGACGACATATAAAATTTAAAAATCTGCAGTTACAAAAACATGAAACATTAAAATAAGATGCTGAATAGACCTACTTAAATGATTAAGATATAATTTTGAAACATGTCAAAAATTTGTGCCCAATTAGTACAGATGATCTACATTAAAAAAAAAAAACTGTTTCTACACAAACACCAAAAAACAAAGAAAGAATAATTCTGGTTTGGACAAGCTTCACGCAAACCGCACCCATTCAATCCATTAGGCTCAAGTGCATACAAAAAAGTACAAAAGTTGTGGTGATCAAAGAACATAAAAAAGAAATGTTGTATTGTTAATTTAGGGAAACTTCAAAATGTTGAAGACAAAGGGCGTAAAATTGGGCCCACCCACTGTTAATCACTCCTTATGGCATGACAGTCTGTTTCTGTAATATTTAATATGTGTTTAATGTTCAGTTATTATTTTATGTCTATGTTGTATCCAGTGGCGTAGCATAAGGGAACCCAGTACGCTCGGCATTCCCTGTTAAAAAAGTACGTATTTCATTAAATATAAATTGTTTGCTTGTAATTATCACAAATATTTCCACTCCAATCTTCTGAATGCGCTCTCTCGCTTTACTTTGACAAGCGGAACCTACGCATGCGCGTCCCTCAAATGCACATTTATTCTTTCCTCTTGTATGCTATGTTCCTTGGGCATCCAGGCCTACTACAAGCATCGGGGTTTTCGTCTGCTTTCTGTCGAATGCGCATGCTCAACTACTTGCTTTCTCACTCCTCTTCACCCCTCGCAACTCTACATTTTCCTTTAGATATAAGCTGGCATATTCTCAAGTATTTCCAACTCTATCTATTTTGAACTAAGCTATACAGAACGTACGAGTGCGAACTGCAAGGAAATAGAACAAAACAGAAATGGCTAGTTGAATGCCTTTTTGAAGCACGTCGGTTATGTAAATAATAGTATAAAAAGAGTTATGCTTTAGTCCTAATTAAATGCATCGTAATTGTAATCGTAATTAAACGCAGACTTTTAAACTTCATCACAAATACATAGTATGCCCAGTGGCGTAGCAAGAAACTCTGATGGAGCTTACACACAAGCATAGATATAAAGCATTATGTAGAATCACGGTCACCGATCTGGTAGGCCGATCTGGTAGGCCTTTCTAACGTAATCCACGCATTGTTTCTGTATGCCCCACTAGGCCACCAATTAGGGTGGCCTGGCCCCGTAATTTTTTTATAATCCCATATTTCCTCGGTATCATATATTTCCCCTCGTATTGCTGATTGCAGCAGTATTGTATCGCACAAGCGACTAACTTTGCCAACCCCATTTCGGAATACCACGCTACGCTACTGGTTGTATCTGCGATTTGGTCAACCTATCTATAAACTGCAATGCACATCTTCCTTTTTCTTAAGTACTGGCGCATAAAGATAACTGAATAATGCCATATAAAAAGGAAAATAAATCTTGAAATTCTAAATTTATTTGAACTATTCATATTGTTAAAGGACTAGCTTTCAACGTATACTTATGAAAATCTGATACTTTGAGTAATCAAGATAAAATTCCATTCAATGAAATAATCACGCTTCAATTCTTGATTGAATAAAAAAGAGGCAAGTAATTGTTAAACACGAGTAACAGCGTAACTAAATACAGAGAAATCTCCAACAAGCAGGGCAAAGTGGTCTAGTCTGCTATCCTGCAAATGCAGGGTGGGTCGACCTCAACTTTTGATAGAAATTGTTCAACTAAACATCAGAGAGCAGAATATCTTTTAAAAAATATTTCTCACTAACTTTCAGGTCAAAATAACTTCTGTCTGCATAGAAAATAAAGCAATAAAAATATATACAGTATTTTCTTTAAACAAAACATTTTCTTATTTACGTTTATCAACATCATAGTCTCCACAGATGATCGTGTCCTAACATATAAAAGTGGGAATGGTTGTCGTTACGTAAAAATAGCCTAGTTCCACTCATTTTTAATAATGCAGCATTAATTTTGTAAACTATACCAAAAATGTTGTGCGAAATTAACGCTGATAATACCGCATAGAAAGAAAATTAGTACCGTACTGTTTATCTCATATCGTCAACGCTAATTTCTTGTATGCGCTTCATCTCAATCGCTTGAGTAGGTAGGACTAGCATGAACTAGCTACACCCGATTTTTTTTTTTTTTTTTTTTTTTACGTTTGGGTGACAGCGCCTTTTTTTACATTGTAGGTCGTTAGCACTATTTTTGACATGTTTTACAATTATTGTCGGTGTGGATTCGGCCAGATTCACGGACATCAAAAGACTGACAGAAAAAACAAGTTACGAATACAAACACTTGTCTTATTGCACATAATGCTTCAAAATAATAATTATTTACATAATTTGCAAACTTTAACTACTGAAAGTATATGACATACTACGGTCCGTGAGTATGCAAGTAAAATATTTTTTACCTCTATTTCGAAGAGCCGAACTCTATTGGCACTGATTTGTGTATAGCTCCTGGGGGATCTTATTTAGGTATGTTACATATTATCTAACAAGGCGTCAATGAGAATTTTCATACAAATATGAAACCTCAAGCTAACTTTAGGAGGTGAGTCACCTCGGCAGCCGAAAGTCGCTCAGAAAATTGAGGGTGGAAGCAATTACCTTTGCTGACCCTACTTAGTAGGCGGGTGCTTGCCTGCAACACTACAAGAATAACTTTCTGTAAATATATATATATTTTTTTTACAAAACTTAATACATGTAAAATCTATTGATCCTCTAGAGACCAAAATTGAGAAGACATTTATTTGCTTTTAAAAGTATCGTTATGAAACTACATATACACCATTTTGTTTGATGACCTTCTGCCAGTTTCTTTATATATTTTTTTACAAGACCATAATCCCGTGGCTGTATCATTTCTGTAGTTTCTAGTCAAAAATTGTAACCCGTGGTTTCCATAGACCTCCTTTTAAATTAACTGAACGTCATTTAGGGAGTTCTGCAGAAACCGAAACAAACGATAATCTAACGATCTCATTTCCGAGCTATACGGTGGATGCATTAAAATCTCCCACCCAAGTTCTTTCAATGTCTGATGGTCGTTAAATACGTATGCAGTCTGGTGTTGTCAGCGTGGTGTACGATCTCCTTTCTGTTGATCAATTCAGGCTGTTTCTCTTAAACTGCTAGGTACACTCGCACTAGTTGTCGTCAGTACATGTCCGAGTTATCGCTCTGTTATGGAGCAACAGCTCGTTAGGCACAATGCCCTTCCAATCCCACCAAACGCACAGCATAAGATTCCTAGACATCAAATGTGAGCTTTGCCATAGATTGTGGAGCTTGTCCTTGCTTCGCCTTTTTTTCCACATTGTTGTTACAGGTTATCACTTTCCCATTACTTGTGATCAACCACTTCAGAAATAGCTTGATTTCGTTATATTTTAGTTAAGATTGACAGATTGAAATTCGATCGAGTAAATGTTTTTGAGATCATGTAGTACATAAAATTGGAACTTCGTTTTGAGTTGAGTTGAATTTGAAGTTTAACGTCTCTTTCAGCAGCAAGGCTATATGAGACGAGACCTACTGATTAACGTGTTATCCGAACTACATGAGCTCCTGCCGGGAATCGAACCCAGGTCTCCCACGCCAAAGGCGCGTACGCTAACCGTTTAGCCACGGAGGAGCTCGCGATCTTCGTTTTTGTAGCCAGTTTTCTCCAAATGGATTAACACTGTTTAATCATGGATGTGTAGGTCATTGGCAATGTCATGACTGTTACATCTTGATTTTGCTCGAAGTGTGCCCTAGCATGATCTACTTTTCCTGTGATTGGTCACCTATTACAAGCATTTTGGACAACGAAAGCGGCTAAACCATTTTCCTTTGGACTGTTCCTTTCGTTAACGTATCTTGCCCATGAACAGCCTACATTTCTTCACGGATGTGCACAGAATTTGCACGTTTATCGAAATGAAATTGTATAAAATGTAGTGAAGTTTGTTTTGCATAAAATTCACTTTTTATCACAGCGTAATGAGTTATGTATGATTATAAGAATTCCAACACATTTTGACTATCTACTAGCTTCAACTGTTAGATGTATAAATGAGGCCATTATCCCTAGATATTTTAATGTTTAACTATCTAATGGCTTCTTCATTCTTTTGTATTCGTGTCGTGTTTGAGGAAAGTCAAGATTATCTTATCACGTCTTCTGTTGTGGCCAGTGGTCTTGAACGTCTGTTAATGCTCACTAATTACCGATGGCGTGCCTTGATTTCTTTTCCCAGGAACACTTTTTGATTTGTATTATTTCCCCCTCTGAGCGCCGTGGGTGTGGTAGCGTGCGAGTCAGTAATAATTCACTCAATACGACATCCAAAAGCCACCAGGGGGTGCTTATCACCTCCGTTCCTTTTCATGGGCTTTCACGCAAGAACTCTCCGAAAGCAAATCTGATCCATCCGCTCTGCAGGAGGGACACAATTTCACTTTCTACTACCTATTAATATCTCAGTATTAGCCTTCCTTGTGGCATAAAGCAGACAAAATGTTTTGTATTTCTGCCTATTTTATAGGGATTATTCAGAAACACAAATGAAAAACATCAAAAGTCACTTTATATGTAGAATAACAGTAATAAATCTCATGCGGATAATACCAATCACACATTTATTTATTTTTTGTATCTGTGTTGCTGTTCCTCTAGCAGTAATTAACAAAACAAATATTTTGTCACACAATCCAACATTCCAGTTTCACGTAATACCAGTTATGTACAAAATAATGATGAAAACAAATTCGTAATCTCTTTTGCTCGAACATTGCTAGATACACACTAGTATTATCTGGGAATAAATAAAATCCTACGTTATCGTCATCGTTTAACGCAAGAATAATAGCCCAAAGATGAGGTATAAATTAATAAAGATATTTCGTTGAGCTTAACAAAATAAAATTGGTGATTGTAAATCCTCATGCATAGTTTTCGAGAAAAAACATATTTTTATAACGTTAAAAGAGATGTTTTTCGTTACCAATAAGATGCATTTCATAGTTTTTATTCTGTTGGAAAAGTTTTTTTTTTTTTTTTTTTAATTTTAATATAGACTGTTGAGTTGCAAAACATATCTATCGGTGTTTGTTTTGTCCTACGAGTGGCACACTCTCCCAACAATAATGCACGCAATCGTGACAGTGACAGACAGTGATCCAACAGTGATTCACGTCATTTTGAAAGTGACACACAGTGACCCAACAGTGATTCACTTTATCCTGACCGTGACATACAGTCCCCCAAAAGTGATGCATGTAATCTTGACAGTGACACAGTCTCCAACAGTGATGCATGTAATCTTGATAGTGACACAAGTTTCCTAACAGTAATACATGTAATCTTGACAGTGACACACAGTTTCCCAACAGTAATACATGTAATCTTCAAAGTGATACAATTTCCCAACAGTGATGCATGTAATCTTGACAGTGACACAGTCTTCTGACAGTGGCGCACGAATTCCTTATAGTGATACACATATTCCTAAAAGTGACGTGCATATATATTCATTGTAATTTGAAATGTTAAGCAACTAATGAATTAGTACCTGACTAATGTTCAAATATCTAACGTGTTCTATCTGCGCATGTCCCCGTGAACACAGTAAATAAATATATAGCTATATATAACATAACACAGTGGTTCTATGATATCCAGTTTGTTAAATTTTGACACATGTCTGGTGCTACTTCAACTACATCCTATTTTGAAACAATTTGTGAAAATGGCAGTGGCTAAATCAAGTATTTCACATTGTTAGTTGGAGTATGGAAGGATTTTAGGAACATATCTCTCATGTTATTCGATTACGTTGTAAACAATACGTTTACAAAAATATGTTCTTTTTTATTAAATAGAAATTACTATTATGAGAAAAAATTAAGTGTGTGACATTATTTGTAAATGGCTACTAGAAATGAAATATAGTGAGCGACGAAGGAAAACATCGTAGACTTTAATGTTCCGATTTGGCAATCTCGCTTCTTGAATGAAATAAGAATATCGGGAAATGATCAACAAAACAATCAAATGTTATTGGCTTAGTACCATTGTGAAGATTTTATGGCTTGAAATATACAAACAACAAGTGTAAAAGCATGACAAACAGGCAGCAACACATCTACTAATGTGAAGCTTGTCAGAAAATTCATACGCTTTTAAAACTATGGCCTCGTACATGAACATTATAGATAACATGATACGCTGTTCGTTAATTGATATAAATGTTAAACATTCCGGGCCTTATGCAGAATCGTTTTGATGCATGATTAATGCCATACTAAAGAGTTCGACTAATATATGTTTTCTGGAGTAGTCAGGCCTTTAGTATGACACTAGTCATACGTTGAAACGACTCTGAATAAGGCCATGCTTTACATTTATGTTTAATAGCATAACATGAAAAAATAATACAAATTCTCATGTCAGTTGCTTATAAGTATCATCAACTTAGAGATCCACGTCGATTTGGTAGGTAGAAAATAGACATGAAAAAAGCTAATGTATATTTCTTCCCTGTGGAAAGACGGTTTTTGGGAGCAAAATCTCACCCACTAATTTGAAATTGAGCGGTAAGAGTCAGGGAGAAATAGTCCGAATCGAAAGAAATTGCACACAGATATAGCAGATGATTAAAACCCTTTTTAAAGAAATATGAACCAACTTCAAAACAAGCACTAAAAGACAAAAAATAATGAAAAGCAGATTATAATAATAACTCTTGAGCTGAAAATAATGTATTACTTTTATTTATTAAAAAGAAAGTCGTGCAAAGTCGAAAAAAATATTACCTAATATAAAATTATTTCGATGGTAATTTTATTATGCTTTACTACAGGGTTGTTCAATAAGTCCTAGAAAAAGATATAAAACAAATCATTTTGGGTAGATTTTTTTCATTTTTCAACATAATATCCTTTTAGTTCGACACATTTTTTCAGCGTTTCCTCATCGTTTTTAAGCCATCCAAAAGCTAGGGTTTCGGAAGGTCATCAAAATAGTCATTTGCTTGGGCAATGGCCTCCGCGATCGATGTGAATCATTTTCCGCCGAGCCATTTTTTCAAGTTTAGAAATTAAACAGAGTCACTGGGGCCAAGTCTGGTGAATACAGTAGATGTTGTAATAATTGTAATATTAATTTCATAGTTAAAAAAATGTGGAAATCACCTTGTAGGAGGATTTCATCGTTTTCACCTTCTTCGGAGCTGGATCGTCTTTAAAACTTCACTGTTTCAACTGTTCCTTTGTTTTTGAAGCGTAGTAGTGAATCCATATCTAGTCCACTGTTATGTATCGGCGCAAAAACTTGTCACGTTTTAGACGAGAAAGCGCCAAACCAGCCTGCGAATCGATCATACGATTGCGTTTATTCTCCACTGAAAGCAAACATGGCACCCATCTTGCCGAGATTTTTTCAAACCCAATTTGTCGTGCAAAATTGAAAAATGGTACCTTTTAATATGCATGTGGTCGTAACTATTTCGCACATTTCGATTCGTTGATCATTTAAAATCCTATCTTGGATTTTGTCTATCATTTCGGAGGAAGTCATTTCCACTGGACGTCTCGAACGATGTTCATCATTTGTGAATGTACGGTTACGTATAAATTCATTTACCCAGAGTTGGAAACACAGAAGCAGATGTTCTATGAGCTTTATTCAACTCGGCTTTGATCTCTTTCGGTGTTAAACCTTTTAAATAAAAGTGTTTAATAACCGCACGAAACTCCTTTCTTTCCATTTTTCTTAACAAACAAAAGTTAGTTTCTTCAATCGAATATGACAATGAAACCACGTGACGGATACAGTTGAAACTTTAACAACAGTCTAGGTAGTGAGGAGTGGCATTTACGAAAAACAACCCTTTTTTGGTACCATCAGTGTTGTCTTTCAGATTTTCTAAGGATTTATTGAGTGACCCTCGTACGTATGTTCAAAGTTCAAATATTTTTATAGATAATAGTAATAAATTGCTTTTTACTACGTTTTAAGCCGTTATATATCTTCTAACAAGTAATGGTCACGTTTAGGTGAATCAAGTTGCTGCCCAAGACATATGATAGAGTAGTACTAAGTATGCTCAATATATCAGGGAAATTTTAGGTGCAAAGCTCAAAGGGTTTAGGAGATACAGCCGCTAAAACATCACATAGAGGTATATGTTATAGTCGTAATACATAGTCCAAAACATAATAAAAGTCCTATACCTATTATTTTCTCTAAACTAGTTTATGTTCGTGTTCCCAGCATATTTAAGGGATGAAACACAAGAGAAAGTTGTTTGTCTTGCAAATCCGAAGTGGGTTTGTTATTGCATAGAAAATTTACCAACTACTACAATCAATATGCAGTTCAGAAAAGGGTGCATGTCTCCCACAAATACACTGCTTACAGTGAGCACACCAGATAAACGCAATCAAGTCGCACTTGAAACATTTGTCGTTCACAATTCCGTCAAAGCAGTAATCGTAAGGAATGATCCAACTTTCAAGCTCCTCATTCAAGTATCCAGCCTTATAGAAAGCTAATCGAATTTTGTTGCGAAAGCGAGGACCAGTGAACTGGTAAATTGTGAACGACTGAAGTTGTATGAATCTCTCACGATGCTAAATATTCGCGTCACTTCCTGTTATTGCTGTATCAGTGATGAAACGAACAAAGGCTTTGTACGGGTGAAAGAAGTGAATGTCCAGAGGCTGAATCATACCACTATATCCACCAGCTACCAGCTGTTCGATCAATGAAAAGCCTTCTGGCACACACTGTGACGAAAGTGTCGTTTTTGTTTGCAGACTATGAATCAAATTACAGGAGGACTTTTTTCCTGTCACTTGGAATATTTTTTCACATGACATCCGAATGGAAATTCTTAAGATCCTGCTTGTTTATGTTCGCTGTTTTACCAGTAAATGAGATTAAGCTTATATTGGCCGGATCGGCTGGTTTTACTGCAGGGAACCTACCGTTTGGTTCAACCAGCAGAACATATATGAGATGCAGAATTTATCCGTCCATGAACACAGTCGAGTTTCTCATATAGGAATGAGATGTGGCACTCACATATTCTACTGTTGTTCTGATCTTCACTAATCTTTTCTCCCTAAACATCCGGTGCGAATGCAATTCCTTCTTGAAGCGACTTTGATCCGCATTGAAGACATTGGCAGCTGGAATGTCATCAGTGATCATAAGATCACACACAGAAATATACTATAACATGTACTTCCATGTGACGTTCTAGTGGCTGTATCTCCTAAACCCTTTGAGCTTTGCACCTAAAACTTCCTGACATATTGAACACACTTAGTACTACTCTATCCCATATGTCTCGGGCAGCAACTCGATTCACCCAAACGTGACCTTTACGTGTAAGTTCTTTTCTATTTTTTCATTTTTCCGTTACCCGGTAGTTTAATTTGATACCTAAACTAAAGGTAGGACAAATATCCTATAAAATGGGATTTCCAACGAAACATGCGTGAAGAATTGCGTAATAATTAATTACCAAATTATTGATTTTTTTTAATTTTAAGTAACAGTCTTCCTTGAGAACAGTTCGTTATATTAGTGAAAACCACAATAAAATATTACGTAGCTTAAATTGTAATTAGTCTTTTACACATGAGATAGCGTTAGTATCCGAAATTGCAAGGTATACCAGTCGCAGCGGGTTCCTCCTAACATCATTTAACAGCTATAGTTGAGGGTAATAAATGTGCAAAGTGTTCAAATTTTTAGAATCAGACGTTAGGTATTGCGCCGTGAAGATGAGTGAAGTTTCCGCAAAACTGTGCTTCATTTTACAATTTTATTTCAGTAAAGATACAAAAAGCAGTCGCGTCAACTCGTTGTTGCTGTGACGTAATATACTCCTTTCATTCAAAGTTAAATTTACCTGGAGTCATTTATTTACAAGCTACTGAAAGAAATGAGTGTTCTTCAATTAGTATTCTTAATTTTCTTTGTTTATCAGTAGCTACATGCAAATGTTCATATAATTCTTGTACTTTTGATGCATATTATGTATGTTTTAGATATTTTATTGCTTATTTTTAGTTCTTGTTTTACTAACGTTTGTCTGGCTTTTATTTGTTAGTCCTTTGCAGTACTTCAGACGCTGAACTTTCTCTCCTATCATGCACCTTACACACTTTTTTTTTCGACACGTTGTAACGCCTGTTGGAGAGTTTACAATAAATACCCTTTCCTAATAGAAACGAGATTATATTTCCAATTTTCATGCCTCAAAAGTGTTTAGAATTCTTGAAATATGCAAGAACATGGATTGTCAAGTAGCATTTTCCGTGGGTGAGTGGTTAACATCGTGGCGTTTTAACCGAAAGGCTTTTAATTCGAAACTCTTTTCTGAAAGCTTTGTTTTATCTTCATTCTCCATACGTTAAGATCTTTCTTTCATTACGCAACCATATGCTGCTTTAAAAAATGTTATCCTCTTAATTCGACAAATGAGAGTGTGATGCTGGCAGGTTCGACTGAGAAACGTTGATTCTTAGATTCACAAAATCATAATTTTACTCAGAATATGTACGCTGTCCGATCATTATTTTTCTCCAGTTCCAAGCTTGCACACGTGAATGTATTCCTCTCTCTCCCCATACTTGAATCTCTCTCTCCCTCTCTTTCTCAATGTCGTCCGTCACAAAATTATATGGCCTGGAATAAAACTTCCCACCATCGTGACTCCTTATTGCTTCGCTGTTAGTAGGCTGCGGATATTTAGGCACTTCGAACAGGAATCATAAATACAATAACAGCATATTTCCAATCTTCGTGCCTCGAAAGTGTTGGCATTCTCGATATATGCTAGACAAACACGGTTTATCAAGTAGTCTTCCCTGTGGGTGAGTGGTTAACGTCGTGGTTTCATAACCGAAAGGTTCTTGGTTCGAAACCCGTCTCTGAAAGCTATAAATTCTTTAATTCCTCGTTCTCCATATGTTAAGATATTTTTCTCACTGCGCAATCATCTGATACTTTAAAAAAACGTTCTCCACTTTAATTCGAAACTATGGGTGTGATGCTAATAGGTTCCACTGAGATCCTATGATTCTAATAGTGCTTCAGAAAATTACAACTTTCCTCAGAATATATATGCTGTCCAATCATTTGTTTCTCCAATTTTAAGTTTGCATACGTGAATATATTTCTCTCTTTCCACATATCTGAATCCTTCTCCCTCTTCTTTCTTTCTGAATGTCGTCCATCAGGAAGTCATCTGGCCTGGGATCAAATATCCAGCTCTTGAAACCAGGTGTAAGCCTTTATCAACGCCATTGTGATTCCCTAACAGAAAACATTGACGCAAAAGTCAGTAAAATAGTCGCTTATTTTCTGGAAATTTCCACCTACAGGATGCTTCTCGCAATGGGTGACCAATCACAAAAAAGTGGATGATATTCTGGCAAAACTTGAGCAAGACCGGCATATATATATAAAGACTATGCGTGTGTGTGAGAGAGAGAGACTTTGATGAGTTTCAGCCCACGCCAATAACTTCGTTATTCGGTATATCATACTTATCCAGTCGGCACATTAACTCACTACACTCCCACACCTCATAAAGCCTTCAGAACGCTCCTACATAGAGGTATGACTGGATTAAAGAGTGTTGTTCTTTTCAGCAGCGAGACTGTATGAAAAAGTAAATCTACAGCTTAACGTGGAATCCAAACCACATGAACAACCACCTGGACTCAATCCCGGATCTTCGGCACCAAAGATGCCTACACTAAGCATATGGTCAAGAAGCAACTCCGCAACTTAGAAGAGATGCATTCGTAGATTTTCATTTATTCCTAATTATCAAGATCTAAACATAGAAATTGTAAAATTGTATTATCTTCCTACAATATGAGAAGAAATTATATTAACGAGAAATTTCAGCACTCGTGCATTACATCATTATGAAGTGTCATCACCAATCGCTGGTTTTTCACCTCAGGTCAGCGTGTGGCGAAGCGATACAATTGAACTTTGTTTACATTAGGATAACTTTAACAGTGTACACAAGGTTTAGAGATGGTATAGTACCGTATAGAGCAGCATTTCTCAAACGTTTTTCCTTTGGGGTACGCCAAAGTACATATCAAACTTTCGTGAAACTCTTGTATATTTTTTTTCATAGATGTAAAAAAAGCAAACATACAATACTTCTTTTTACTATGAAGTGATCATGAAATACAAATCTCACACGTAAATTACGTAAGACTTGAATAGAAACATGCTAACATAAAAGAAAGTTATGACTCTTAAGCAGAAATATGAAAAAGAAATATTACCATCCGAGATATAGAAAGACATCAAACCTAAAACTACTGGGCGTGTTGATTGTTTAAAATCGTGTAATTTTTGTGACTTTAATCGGAAAGAAAACACCAAGAATCATGTTATTGAAATTACTCTTTTGTGTCCAGTGTTTCTTTGCGAAGAAAAATAAACAGCGTTAAAAGCAAACTTTCCCGTTTTAAACTTGGAAGATTAGTGTGAAATCAAGTTGATTGTCGATAAAGTGTTATTTTCTTCTAAAAATAATTCCTTTGCAGAAGACCTTAGAAGACATTAAAAATCTTACGATACACCTGACATGTATTCGCGACACACCGGTTCAGAAACTCCGGCATAGAAAATCACGTGAGACTCACATTTATGAATGAATTTATGCTGGTAGTTGAAGTGGCACATATTACATTACCTTATAAAACAACAATAATATTCGAGGCTTTATATATCCATATTCTCTCATACCCGAGTATATGAGATTTTAACCTCAACACTACTATTTTTTTAGGTTTGAACAGAAAAATAATATGTTAACCGTTGGGAAGCAAATCTGTTTCGCATAAATGTAAACCTATGCACATATTTCCATGTGTGGGATATGGATAAACACCAAAAGTCTTTGTTATCCGTGGAGATGTTAACAGATTAACGAACTCGGCCCACACAATTATTCTAGTATTATCAAATATTTAAAAAAAAAAAAAAAAAAAACAGAGTTCAGAAATCCGCTTTCGGTCAAGAATTATTGTCTGGTATAACGAACGGACAGCCAGGTTAACATTACAATGGTACACAAACATTACTCACTCCTCAAACATTAAACTTTACATTATTTTGTTTTTTATTTCTATTTCACTCCGCCTGCATATTGATTTATTCTTCAAACTACGTACCTTGCAGTGATCCTCCTACTATCTCTCGGCTTCTGCCCACTCTCCTCAGTAACCTCCTACATGCACTTCTCTAGTATTAATGAATATTCATGAGAAGCTTGTATTAAATCAACAATAAAACGTTGTAGGAATTATGAAAAGAAATGTAAAAAATATATATATGAAAATTCTCGACAAAGCACCTGCGAATATATTTGCGTGCTTCTCCTTTCAAATAAAATTTTCGCGCACATTGACTCAAAAAAAAAAAAAAAAGAAAAAGAAAGAAAAAGAAAAAAGAAATAGTAAATGCAGGATTAGGAATTAGATTTTTGGGCTTTCTGCATCTATGTCCATGTTAGTCCATCAAGTATGAGAGAGATGACGTCCCTCGGCCTTCACACTAACCGAGGAAAGGGAAGAAATAAGATTGGGGAACGAAGGAAATGTCCTGGAACCTATATGTTAGGTATCATCAGGCATTTGTCTGGTGGGAATTAAAAACCTAACTCACAATGGCTGGCCTGCAAAAAGCCTTTTACACTTTTTCTACTTAGTGTCCCCGTGACAGCTCGTGACTACGCTACGCTGGGCCACAAAAAACTGGTAAATACATTATCTGTAGGACAATACCCATAGAGATTTCTAGTTTATGAAAGACTGATGTGGGGGAATGATATGGGGATGTTGCGTAATTTGGGGAAGTGACATTCCTCAACACTAGGGAAAGTTTATCTGAAGAAACTTGTGTGAAAGTACACTTTGTTTGGTTCTTATAATACAAGATTATACTATTCAGTGGAGTTGTCAATTGCTTTGAGTTGAAGTACTTTGATCTGCGAGTACTCGAATATTTTCCGTGCCTGTGATGAAATATCACTGTATACTCCTATATTCGTTTAAAAGTATGGTTCTATTATCATATTTTAAGTGTTTTAGTAGAGGATGCAAAAAAGGTACGAGTATATAAGATATTTTCTGTTTTCTCGAATGACTTGTCGAAATAAGAGTAAGAAAAACGCAAATGAACTTTGCCTAATTTAGAGCGATTCAGATTGACTAATACGGTACTCCCCAAATTAAGAACACTTATTTTACTTACAAATCTGGGAATAGTATTCTGTCTTGCAGGTGGATAAGCAAAACTATGGTATCAAGCAAATATGAATGCTAGCCTTTCCGTTGTAAAGGAGAAGGAAATTTGTAGTTTTAAGTAGCTGGCAGTTCTAATGTGTCTCGAAACATCGCTGGAACTATGTATCAAGTAAGGTATTGAATCAAATGAAAAAAACATTTTGTAAATGTAACCAAGTTGGGTAGGAACCAAGTTTTTCCCTCACATATGGGGAAAACAATTGTGTGGCATTCTTTGACTAGTGTGAAGCTTTTAGAATATCAACAGAAACCATATTCGTTTTCAAAGACACATGAAAATAAAGAATAAGTGATTGAAGCAGTTCTTTCATTGTCATCCTCCAGTTCCCGAATACAAAACCACAGGGCATTATTTTCTCAAGCTAGGGTGCAAACATTTACTCCTTAAGCCGTAAAAAAGTTCTTTGCTTATTTGGAGCTTCAATAAACAATAAATAATAGATGCCAACGATTTATGAAGATCGAATGTTTACAACAGTTAAACGTGTCATATGAAGATAACAAAAACTAACATGAAAACAGAATGTTCCTATTTTAATGGATTATTTTCTGAAAATTGTTAAGAAGAAAACTCATGAAGTATGTGATATGTTCAATATGGGCCTACGTTCTCTGTGCAGGTAAAGATCAAGAATTCTTTATTTGTAAGAGGTATTCTGTATGATGTATACTCATGTCCAAAATTATTGTCGCATATCTATAAATATGTTGTTGTAGGAATATAATTTGATAACGAATTCGCCAGGTATTTCTTATAATGTTAGTTTGTGTATAATCGGCAAAGACATGTATGTGGCAAATTTCATGTCAAAATAGCAGTAAATAGGAACAATAAAACGAAAATAAAACTTTCTTGTCCCTTTAGTAACATTTTGTTTTACTCATTATAACTATCGTATTTATAATTCTTTTCCTATGAAATTTACCACAAATACACATTTCCCGATAATACACATAGTATCAGTATTAAAAGTACCCTGCAAAATCATTATCAAATTATATTCTTATAAGAAGACAGTTATAGATATACGACAATCATTTTGGACATGAGTGTACAATGACCTTCTCAATGACATTCACAAAGATGTCTGCGTGTATTAACAAACTTTTATGGACTTCAGTTTTAAGTTCACTTTCTTGAGTTGATTTTTCGTCATTTTAAGTTTGTATCTTATTTGAGATATAATCTTTCAAATTTAGACGAATTCTTAACTTCAATTTTTAGATTTATATATTTTCTTTCTACTATTTATATTCTAGACTTAAATTGAGCGTAAAGATTTTCATTAAATATGAACACTGAGAGAAAAAAACATATGTGGCATACGTAAAAACGTAGGTTAGTTGTAGTCTTTGAACTTACCGTAGAATCGTATGTAACATCTTGTAGCAAATGTATAACTAAAAACGTGTGTTTTATACGTACGTTCTGTATAAGTGTTCGGAATAAACGTACTTTCCATACGAAAGAAAGAATTATACATAGGCAATCCGAATCTCACATACAGATGGACGTATATAACATTCATATAGCTGACGTATGTAACATACGTATCAGGCCCGTATCCAGGGCGGCCTAGAGGGCCGGGCACCCTAAATTTTTGCTGTCCCTCTAAAATTTTCACGGTAGGCTTCCAAACGAACTATAATATAGTGAAGAACTATAATATGATTGGATCGGCCCCCCTAACTTCTATCGCCCCCCTTCATTTTAAGGCTGGCTATTGGCCTGATACGTATCTAGTATACAAAAGACTGTTAAGTGTCAGACATCCTGTAGCTGCATGATATAACATCTAAGCGGCGAAAGAGCAGTACGTATGTAGTGTAGGTATAACGTATGCTCCGTACAGATTTCCGTAGGAAACATAAGGATACCGTATATTTGTATACACGACTCCAAAAGTGCATTACCACCTGCAATTCTCCCTTTCTTGCAATAGCAGGCAACCCAAAAAGCTCAGCGCTTGGGTTGGTTGCACATTCGAAAGGCGTTGGACCAAACCTCAACTTTGTTACAAATATATCAGTGTGGCAAACTGCAAATAAGAGAATAAAATAAATTGTTAAGACTTACCATTTTATTATCGTGATGGCAATGGATGACATAAAAGTTACAAAATCATCTTACCTAAGCAGTTCAAACAAGGTGAATGGTAAGAAACACACATAAGAGGAAAGCAGTTTCTTTCCTTTTCCAAAAGAAAATCTCGTGAAAAAAAGAAAAAGATTATATAATGTAAAGGTTTAATATAAAAGCATAACACCCCAAAACAAACATCCACACGACACAGAAAGAGAGAGAAACACAGAATAAGGAACCCCAATGGCTTAGCTGACTAGCGGGACTCTCATACAAGATAAAGAGGTGGGACTCTAGTTGTAAACCTAATTGTTATAATAATAATAATAATAATAATAATAATAATAATAATAATAATAATAATAATAATAATAATAATAATAATAATAATTATTATTATTATTATTATTATTATTATTAAAAATCGTCTACTTTCCCAATCTCTGACCTACCTAAGAGCATGTCTGTATATAGCGGTCATGTGAGTACCTTTTGTCAATGAGTGGCCCTAAAGGTAAAAGGGATGCAAATCTCTGAGAGAGAGGAACAAAAAACTTTCTTATGATAAATTCTAGGGGAAAGTTCGAGGAATTGCTTTTGACGGGTGCTTTCTTGTTTTTCGGGGACAGAAAATTGTATCGGCTAAGAAATTACAGTATATAATATTGCAAATTTGCAAGTCCATTTATTTACAATGCAATTTGAGGTAATAAAGAAATTGAGGACTTCGGGACAAACGACTTGTCAAGTCCAAAAAGTGAAACTATAAAGGAGATAGCTTCAGAAGGATTTCTATTCATCTGATTTTCTTCAAACTTGGCACATATATACTAGACCGAAAATAAATGCACACATGTTTTTTTTTTTTTTTCTTTCGGAGAACAGGTTAAAGGATGCAAAGGGTCCCTTTTAAAAAAGGGTACCTTTGATTTAAAAGGACCAAATTAAAGGAACGATACTCTGCCGATGCAAAGATGACTTCAAAGTACAAAATACGAGTTTTGAAGTTTTTTACAGAGAAGTTTTGCAGAGGCAATGCTCCTTCGAAATGAGAAAGGACTCCGAACAATCTTTATGAAAATTGGATTTCGGTGGAATTGCTTGGAACCGTGTTATGTTGTAGATATTATGTTCCTGAGAAAAAGTCTCAATGGACACAACCAAAAATCGTTGGCCGTTTGGCCACCATGAGGCCACTTTCTTTAAAAAAGCCGAAGAAAACGACATTCGTGATTTTGGACAAAAATACTAAAACCGTGATGTTGTAGATGTGATTCTGAAAAGCTCCTAATGGCCATAACCACCAAACACTGATATTTGGCCACTACAGGGCTACTTTTTTGAAAACAGCCAAACATAGTGATATTCTGGATTTCAATGAAAATCAGTAAAACTGTGATGGGTTGTAGATGTTGTGATCCTGAGAAAAAGTCTCAATAAGCACAACCACCAATCACTGACCGTTTGGTAACTACAGAGCCACATTTTTGCCAACAGCAGAACTTAACGTTATTTTGGATTTCATAGCAATTGCTTGAAACGGTGATATGTTGTAGATATTGTGATTCTGGGAAAAGGTCTTAATGAGCACAACCACCAATCACTGATCGTTTGGCCACTACGAGGCCACTGTTTTGAAAGTAACCGAAGATGGCGATGTTCTTGATTTCGGTAAAAATGACTAAAACTGTGATATGTTGTAGATATTGAGATTCTGAGAAAAGGTCTTAATGGGCAAAAACACTAATCAATGATTGTTTGGCCACAACGATGCCACTTTCTTGAAAGTAACCGAAGATGGCCATGTTCTGGATTTCGGTAAAATCACTGAAACTGTGATATTTTGTAGATATTGTGATTCTGAGAAAAGGTCTTAATGAGCACAACCACTAATCACTGATCGTTTGGCCACCACGAGGCCACTATTTTGAAAGTAACCGAAGATAGCCACTTTCTGGATTTCGGTAAAATGACTGAAACTGTGATATGTTGTAGATGTGGTAATTCTGAGAAAAGGTCTTAATGGGCACAAACACTAATCAATGACCGATTGGCCACAACGAGGCCACTTTCTTGAAAGTAACCGAAGATGGCCATGTTCTGGATTTCGGTAAAATCACTGAAACTGTGATATTTTGTAGATATTGTGATTCTGAGAAAAGGTCTTAATGAGCACAACCACTAATTACTGATCGTTTGGCCACCACGAGGCCACTATTTTGAAAGTAACCGAAGATGGCGATGTTCTTGATTTCGGTAAAAATGGCTAAAACTGTGATATATTGTAGATATTGTGATTCTGAGAAAATGTCCTAATGGGCAAAACCAATAATTACTGACCGTTAGGCCACTTTTTTGAAAGTAACGGAACATGGTGATGTTCTGGATTTCGGTAAAAATGACTGAAACTGTGATATATTGTAGATGTGGTGATTCTAAGAAAAAGTCAACCATTAATCATTGACCTTTGGCCACTACAGGGCGACTTTTTTTGAATGTAACGGAACATGGTGATATTCTGGATTTCGGTAAAAATGACTGAAACTATGAAATGTTGTAGATGTGGTGATTCTAAGAAAAGGTCTTAATAGGCACAGCCATTAGTCACAGACCTTTGGCCACAACCAGGCCACTTTCTTGAAAGTAACCGAAGATGGTGATGTTCTGGATTTCGGTAAAAATTACTGAAACTGTGATATGTTGTATATCTTGTGATTCTGAGAAAATGTCCTAATGGGCACAACCAATAAATACTGAGCGTTTGGCCACTACAGGGCGACGGTGATGTTCTGTATTTCGGTAAAATTGACTGAAATTGCGATATATTGTAACCATTGTGATTGTGAGAAAAAGTTTTAATGGGCACAGCCAATAATCACTGGCCGTTTGGACATTACGAGGGCATTTTTTGAAAGTAACGGAACATGGTGATGTTCTGGATTTCGGTAAAAATGACTGAAACTGTGGTATGTTGTAGATGTGGTGATTCTGAGAAAATATCCTAATGGGCACAACCAATAATTACTGAGCGTTTGGCCACTACAGGGCGACGGTGTGTTCTGGATTTCGGTAAAAATGACTGAAACTGTGATATGTTGTAGATCTTCTGATTCCGAGAAAAGGTCTCAATGGGCACACCCACTAATCACTGACCGTTTGGCAACAACCAGGCCACTTTCTTGAAAGTAACCGAAGATGGTGATGTTCTGGATTTCGGTAAAAATTACTGAAACTGTGATATGTTGTATATCTTGTGATTCTGAGAAAATGTCCTAATGGGCACAACCAATAAATACTGAGCGTTTGGCCATTACCGGGCCACTTTCTCGAAAGTAACGGAACATGGTGATGTTCTTGATTTCAATAGAAATGACTGAAACTGTGATATATTGTAGATATTGTGATTCTGAGAAATTGTCCTAATGGGCACAACCAATAATGACGGACCATTTGGCCACTACCGGGCCACTTTCTTGAAATAACGGAACATAGTGATGTTCTGGATTTCGATAGAAATGACTGAAACTGTGGTATGTTGTAGATCTTGTGATTCCGAGAAAAAGTCTCAATGGTCACACATACTACTCAGTTTCCGTTTGGCCATTACAGGCCACTATCTTGAAAGTAACCGAAAATGTTGATGTCCTGGATTTCGGCAAAAATGACTGAAACTGTGATATGTTGTAGATTGCTGATTCTGAGGGAAGGTCCTAATAGGCACAACCACTAATCGCTGACCATTGGCCAGAAGCAGGCCGCTTTCTTGAAAGAACCGAAAATATTGATGGCCTGGATTTCGGTAAAAATGACTGAAACTGTGATACGTTATAGATATTGTGATTCTGAGAAAAAGTGTTAATGGGTACAGCCAATAATCACTGGCCGTTTGGACACTACGAGACCACATGTTTGAAAGTAAGCTAAAATGATGTTCTGGAATTAGGTAAAATGACTAAAACTGTGAGATGTTGTAGATATTGTGATTATGAGAAAATGTCCTAATGGGAACAACCAAAACATTACTGACCGTTTAGCCACAACCAGGCCAATTGAAAGTAACCAAAGATGGTGACATTCTAGATTTCGGTAAAAATGACTGAAACTGTGATATGTTCTAGATATTGTGATTCTGAGAAAAGGATTTAATAGGCACAACCACTACTCACTGACTGTTTCGCCACTACAGGGCCAATTTTGGAAAGTAATCGAAAATGTTGATTTTCTAGATTTTGGTAAAAATGACTGAAACTGTGATATGTTGTAGATATTGTGATTCTGAGAAAAGGATTTAATAGGCACAACCACAAATCACTGATCGTTTTGATACTACAGGGCCACTTTTTTGAAAGTAACTGAACATGTTGATGTTCTGGATTTCTTAAAAAAAATAACTGAAACTGTGATATGTTGTAGATCTTGAGATTCCGAGAAAAGGTCTCAATGGGCACACCCACTAATCACTGACCGTTTGGCCACAACCAGGCCACTTTCTTGAAAGTAAGCGAGGATGGTGATGTTCTGGATTTCGGTAAAAATGAGTGAAACTGTGATATGTTGTAGATCTTGTAATTCTGAGAAAATGGTACAACACCTAATCAGTAACCGTTTGGCCACTACAGGGCCACTTTTTGGATAGTAATCGAAGACGTTGATGTTCTGGATTTCAGTAAAAATGACTGGAACTGTGATATGTTGTAGATATTGTAATTCTGAGAAAATGTTCTAATGGGCACAACTAATAATTACTGACCGTTTGGCCATTACAGGGCCTCTTTTTTAAAGTAACGGAACATGGTGATGTTCTGGATTTAGGTACAAATGACTGAAAAGTGTTAGGTTTTAGATCTTGTAAGGTCTCCATGGGCACACAAACTAATCACTGACCTTTGGCCACAACCAGGCCACTTTCTTGAAAGTAATCGAAGATGATGTTCTGGATTTAGAAAAAATAAAACTGTGATATGTTGTAGATCTTGTGATTCTGAGAAAAGGGCACAACCACTAATCACTCAACGTTTGGCCACTACAGGGCCACTTTTTGGAAAGTAATCGAATATGTTGATTTTCTGGATTTCGCTAAAAATGACTGAAACTGTGATATGTTGTAGATATTGTGATTCTGAGAAAATGTTCTAATGGGCACAACTAATAATTACTGACCGTTTGGCCACTACCGGGCCACTTTCTTGAAAGTAACGGAACATGGTGATGTTCTGGATTTCGACAGAAGTGTCTGAAACTGTGATATGTCGTAAATCTTTTGATTCCGAGAAAAGGTCTTAATGGGCACACACACTAATCAAATTCCGTTTGGCCATTACAGGCCACTTTCTTGAAAGTAACCGGAAATGTTGATGTCCTGGATTTCAGTAAAAATGACTGAAACTGTGATATGTTGTAGATATTGTGATTCTGAGAGAAAGTCTTAATGGGCACAGCCAATAATCACTGGCCGTTTGGACACCACGAGATGACTTTTTTGAAAGTAAGCTAAAATGGTGATGTTCTGTATTTAGGTAAAAATGACTGAAACTGTGATATGTTGTAGATATTGTGATTCTGAGAAAATGTCCTAATGGGTACAACCAATAATTACTGACCGTTTGGCCACAACCAGGCCACTTAAAGTAACCAAAGATGGTGATATTCTGGATTTCGGTAAAAATGACTGAAACTGTGATATGTTGTAGATATTGTGATTCTGAGAAAAGGATTTAATAGGCACAACCACTACACACTGACCGTTTCGCCACTACAGGGCCAATTTTGGAAAGTAATCGAAAATGTTGATGTTCTAGATTTCGGTAAAAATGACTGAAATAATGGAGTGTCAGTGGGTCAATTGGATTAAGATTTTTAAATGGGTTGTGGGTCAACAGGATATGACTCACTGCGACACACAACCCACCGTGACCCACTTTGACCAAACAATCCGTTCTGACCCACGTTGACCCACCGAACTACTGTGACTCACCAACCCATTCTGCTCTGTGCATTGTAGACAGCTTCTTCTGAGCACTGGTGAAATTGTCTACGTTTTACTTTCAAGGCCTTCTTTTTTCTTCTTTTTCATTTGTTTCTATTGAAGAAAGAACTTCAGGCACTCTTGCAGAACTTTAGGAAATTGATCATATTTGCAATTGTAATAATAGCAATAGGACTTACTTATTGACTTTTCAGACACAGCCTAAGAGTTTTTAGAGGAGCTAACTACTTGTTTTATTTTGAATCACCTATAATGTATGAATTATTATATAAAAATTTAATATAACTATGTATGTGTGATCATCAACATCAAAGTCAACTGAAATTACATTTGGCATATACATAGTTAGGCCCTAATCTCAATATCATTTTTTAAAACTCTCTTTTGTTGGGGGGGCATTTTCTATATATAGGATTGATTTCTAAAAATAATCGAAAACGATCGATATTAGTTGACTGCCTAATATTGATATTAGGCAGTCCTTGATATGAACCACCGTGACTGCCATGATATAAATTTAACTTCAACTGCTTCTTCAATGTTCTTCTTCTTTTTAGTTTTCACTTTCTATGGCTAGAGTCGAGGGTGAAAAAATATGCTGTTCAGAAAATGCAGTTTACAATGCAGTGAGCAGAGTGGGTCATGGTGGGTGATGGGTCGCAGTGGGTCACGGTGGGTGGTGGGTCACATGCTGTTGACCCACGTCCCACTCAGAAAACTCGACCCACCGACCCACTGACCCACTCACCCACTCCAACTCTGGTTAACGTTTCGGCGTCTGGAGTAAACAAGTTCTGCCAGGGGAACTTTTTTCTTTCAAAATATATTTTTATATGTTCATATTTATTACTATTATTAATTACTTTCTTGTATTTTTTCCTACATTATCTTAGATTAGTGACCGCGGTTTAGGATAGATTATGTAAAGTCAAATACGGTTATGTATGTTTACATTTTCGTTTCTTTCTTTCAAAATGCACTCCTATTTGTTCACGTAGTCCAAACGTAGGCATACACCTCTGTATTGATCAACTATAACATTCTAGTGTATGAGTTTATTTGCTTCAGGTCTTCTGAGCTTAAGATGTAAGTAAAAACATATTAAGAACAAATAATAAAGAAACTAAGTCTACCTGATGGATAAAAATAAGAAATTATATAAAATGCAATGAGCTGATCAGTACGGTACTGTATACGTACTTTTGGTCCACCCTGTATATTATTAATAATTTATTTCTTACATTTAATAATAACTAGCTGAAAATAACCACTTTTCGCATGGGTCAGATAAAATATCTATGTAAACAAACTGAACAACGAAACCAAAATATATCGGTAATTTTCTACTACTTTTACATATCGCGAGAAACGCCCCTTGAGACCCCCTGGTTCAAAATTTAAAAAGAACGCCTCTGGCTCTCAAGCGATGGGAGCTGTATTTAGAATTGAACGCCTCTGGAAGAATCACCATTCATCTCAGCGACCGTGAAAACTAAGGATTTGATACTAATATAGGTCATTTTGGATTTTTTTTACGTGTTTCTGTACATCTCCCCCTTCCGGTGACCCCGGCCCGCACGCAATGGTAGCTGATTTTGAAAGTCATCGCTAATTGAAGTGTCACCATTGATCTCAGTGACCGTGAAAACTATGAATTCGACACGCATATCGGCAATTTTCTAATATTTTTACATGTCTCGGTAAACGTCCCCCTCCCCTGAGACCCCTGGTTCGATTTTTTAAAAATAAAAGCCACTTGGTCCTGGTCTGGGGCCTGGACAAAAGTATCCGTTATTAAAATTTAGTAACTTTTTGTCAACTCGTCTAATCCCCAGGCCGCACACAGATAGACACACAAGCAAACTCGAACAGATAGAACAAACAGCGTTCTTTCGCATAGAATGTTGTTGCTTCCACCCAGCCTAAGTGCCGGAGGGCTTCTTTTATACGTAAACACGTCTATTGAATCTGCCTCTTCTATCGAAGTAATGGGTCGCGTGTAGTGCTATTTTGTTGTTATTGACCTTCAAGAACTAACAAATGGTTTCACATCAAGTCACAAGTCGCTTTGGTCCGTGAAGTTGATATACAGTAGAAATGACCTATGCATTACTCACCTGTTGTGAAATAGAAATATTATGTTGGTTTTATCTGAACACCCACAAATCTGTTATAGCAAGAGGCCTTTCTACAACTACTTCCAATCTAGATTAAATTTCACGGCTAACTTTTTGAATCATACACAAGTGTATCATTGATATGTTAGTGTTAATAATATTTATGGAACCAAAGACAGGTTTTAAACTACCAAACTGTGCTGTGCATAAAGTTGTAAATCTTATAGAGTGGTTTCATCCGTGTGTCTGTTGACAGATACCAAAGCAAAGACAGAAAGTGAAAAAGAGACAGGGGCGGATCCTAGGGGAAGCGATCGGGGCGATCGCCCCCCCAGAAGAGGAAACTTTCTTATTTTTTATATATAAATAAAATCCATCCCAGAGTTTGGAACCCTTAAAAGTAGCATTATGACAACCCACCGCCCCCCCCCAGAAGTCGGTCCTGGATCCGCCCCTGTATAGAGAAATGGTTTTCTGCTATTGATTCTTCATCCAATGAATAGAATAGGTTCCATCTCATCCGTTAACTTTATATTGAACCCAGAAGTGGTTCAAATTAGCAATTTCCGGTTCTAACATTTAACCCATAGATGAAAACGGTAACATACATGAAAACTTTTTTTTTTTTTTTTTTGTAGACGATTGCGCGTGTATAGGCAACATATCATGGTCATTCACAATCTCTACTAAAATTGAAAATGGTTTAAATTTATTATTACTTCCGGTTTCAACAACAGTTTCAACTTTCATCGTCATAGCATAAAACGGTAACATAGCGAGAACTGATTTTTGAAAACGAGTTATCATCTAGAGTCAACATCATGGGTACACAAAATATTCTACCGAAATTATAAATGGTTGAAATTTACTATTACTTCCGGTTTCAATTTCCAATTTCCGCCTAATAGAAATAGTAAATGCTTCAAGATGTGGTCTTTTGCAATTAATTCAGTATACAAAGAATATATTTTATTTCCTCCGTTAACCTTCTACTCAAACCGGAATTGCTTCAAATTATCCATTTCCAATTTCAACGTTTGTCGATATATAAAGAAAATGATAACGGATAGTGAGAAGTGGTTTCTGCAAACGATTTAGAGTCTAAAGACAAATATCTACAATACTAAATTCGGCTGTAGTTAGAATTTATTATAACTTCTGGTTTCAATAACGGTTTCAACGTTTATCGCTATAGAATGAAAACGGCAGCAGATAGCTAGAAACAGTTTTAAGCAAACGATTCAGCCTCTCAACAAACATATCGTTACTATCCATATAACTCTACTAAAACTGGAAATTGTTCAAATTTACTAGTACTTCCTGTTCCAATACTGATTTCCGTAGAGCAAAAATGGTAAAAGATATTAAAAAGTGGCTTTTTGCAATCGATTCATCGTCTCAAGAATAGCCTCCTCCATCTCCGTGGCAGCTTTGATCAAAGCAGAATTTGTTAAAATTAGCCATATTCTGTTTGAACGTTCCTCGCCATAGAGCAAAAACAGTAACAGATAGAACATTTTTGTCCAAACGATTTACCGTCTCTAGGCAACATACCATAATTATTATCAACACCCTACCGGAACAGGAAGTGGTTCAAATTAACTATTAGTTCCTATTTCAATTCTTTTTTCCAGGAATCAAACCAATAGGAGATATCAAGATACGGCTTTTTTAAATCAACTCAGGGTCGTAAGGAAATGTTCCTCTAAGAATTCAGCATCCCAAGAATATTTTCCACCAATTCCTATTCAAAACAGAAGTAGCTGAAGTTAGCCAAGCTCGGTTTCAACGTGTATTGCTACATTTTTAATCTATGACTAAGAGTTTCAACTTGTTGCATATATTAGAGGAGTTACCAGTACCCATACCAAACTAAAAGAAGTGAGTATCGTTTCACAGTATGAAAGGAAGATTTCCAAACAATATGAATTCAATAGTGAAACTTGAAGTAGTGTTATCATCTGTCACAAAAGAAAATGTAAGTTTTTCGCGGGATAGTATGTTTCTATCGCCTCTCGATTTAATTAAATGTTTTAAAGGACCAATCCCTAACCATAAATCGATAAACGTATTACCTCTCGTTTTGCAGCTCAGACAAGATACGATAGAAATATCGTAAACCTTAATAGAAAGACAAAACAGCTACGTTCTTTTACAAGCTTGAAACTTACGAATATTAGCAGTATATATTTACAGAGTAGGGAGTTTCTGCTACGTTATTCCGTAGTTCATTGGATCCGTACAGAACTACCACAGATGCTATGTGAGCTTTGTGGTGGACAAATACCGTGTGCGTGGGAGTTTCCGGGGTGGTCCCGCCTCCTCTTACTGTTTTCATTCCACCAATTCATCCCATCATCATCCATACAGCCTGAGCCGTAGTTACCTAAAGAACGTATGACAAAGTCAAGTACTTGACCTACTAAGTAGAATTTGGTACGCTACCTTTAGACCACGGAGGCCAAAACCGTGAACTGGCGTGCTCATAAGATCAGTGCAATTTGTAGTTATGTTCAATTAGCAAGCCAAATACCAAATGATGTTACATGTTCCTGTATTCTTTATATCATAGTATGATACTACAAATATAACAAAATATTATGATAAAATAAATCACCAAAACGCCAGGGCGGATTAGGTGTTCCTGGAACGGTGGCTCAGTGATTGAGCGTTCACCACTGGTGGATGGGGTCCCTGGTTCGATCCCAGGTCTCGCCAAATGAAATTTGTGGTGGACAAACACCGTGTGCGGGGGTTCTCGATGTTCTCCCGTTTCCTCCCACTTTATTAATTCCACCATTTCCTTTCATTTATTCCCCCATGATCACCGTCTCCTTTAGCCTAGCCGGCATACTTGTGGGACGTAAAGCTCAAAGATTTAATTTGCATTGTTTTGTTTTCGTATTACTAGTAATAGCAGTAGTGGTATTCGCTGTCGTATTAGTATAGTAATAAATAGTAGCAGTAGTTGTAATAGTAACAGTAGTAGCAGTGGCGGCAATAGTGGAATTAGCACTAACATTCGTAATCGCAATAGTAATAATAGTATTAACAGTAGTAGTTGTAGTATTAGTATTACATACGGTGTAGAAGTTTTACATATCTTCTCTGTTACTTGTAATGCATTAATGAGTGTAGTATATGACTTTTACATCCATGAGCTGTATTATTGTATAATAAACATGGCTGGACAGAGCAAGCACAAATAACAAATAGACAGACAGTATAGGGATATAGAAAACAAACCTTGGGTAACTTTTCACACGATTTTCCTATTTGAGAAGGACAAATAGACAGTGCAATATTATGACGACATAATTCTCATTTTCCATTACATATTGAAGGATTGACTTGATTTATCAACTTGGTTGTTCTCAGGCCGGTTACGCCCGGCCCGTTTAGAGCCCGGCTCCTTTGTGCCCGGCCAGTTTAGAGTCCGGCCCATTCTCTGCCCGGCTCGAGATTCGGGCCGGATCGGGTCGAGTCGGACACAGAATACAGATCCATCTGGGTCGTCTTCGGGCCTGGCTTTGCAGGGCTCTGGTCTACAGACACACGGATAAAACCGTTTTATAAGACTTCCAGCATTTACGCACAGCATAGGTTTGAAGGTCATTTCTATATTAACTTCATGAATTAAAGGGAACTTGTATTCCTCGAAAGGCACTTGTTGGTCCTTCAAGGTCAATCGAACAATGAAAAAACTGATACTAGGAGTATTTTAACACGCCACTCACTACAACGATATAACAGAATGCTGCCTCCGGCTGTTAATAAAAGGCTTAACTAGCTGGAACTCGCTAGTACAGGAGCAACGTTATATGCCAAACAACGTTGTACTGTGTAAGAAATGCTAGGGGTTGTTCTGTCTATGTGCGCCACCTCCTTGGTGTTCCCTGGTTAAAGCACTCACACAAATAATCTTGTCAGGGCGCTGCAGGCAAGATTTTTAGTTTCGAAACATAATAAACATAATAAAATAAATATTTGTCGCTTGACACTATTAAAAAATAAACAATTAAAACATAGAGATGGGAGTTAAAATTTCTAACCTCTAAAACATAATTGATTGTTTCAAATGTGTTTTTGCAAAGGCAACCAAGGAACACACTAAGTTAGTCACTTTATACTTTATGTCCACAACAAAATCCTTGCAGGGGGCGCAGTGGCTCAGTGATAGAATATTCACCTCTGGTGCTTGGGATCCCGGGTTCGATCACAGTCCCCGCCAAGTGAACCTTGTGGTGGACAAACACCGTGCTCGTGAGTTTTCTCGGGGCACTCCCGTTTCCTACCACTTTCTTCATTCCACCATTTCATTCATCTCTCATCATCACCGTCTCCTTTAGCCTAACCGGCATAACCGTGGGACGCAAGACTCAAAGATTTCATTTTCAAAATCCTTGCAAGTTCTTTTTGCAATACCATTAAAATTATTTTCTTTTATGATGATATTTTCATTTTAATTTGTATGAATGTAGTATTTTCTTTTAGTAACGTTTGATAATATCACTGCCTCTTGCACTCATTGTGCATCATGTAAGTTGTTGAAAATATACACTAAATACCACGATTATATATGTTGGGAATATGCATTACAGGAATTAAACTTGAACCCGGGTTTCAACCTGTTCCTTTACGTTTAAGTCAGCCGTGTTACCGACTGAGCTAGGACAGTCCCAACTTATCCTTATATTACCGGTATATTTTACTTTATCACAGCACAGCCCTTTATGACAGTGTTCATAAAAGATTTTAACTAAAAAGAAATCAATAAAAAAAATCTAGACTCCCCTGAAAACATATAACTCGTCCCGCCATTTATATGCACCCACATACATTTTGGAAAGTCGGCGCCGTTGGTTCTATCTGTTGTGTTTGAAATCAGTGTTTCTTTCAGAAACTATGTTCCGGGGGGGGGGGGCACACTTCGTATTCCGGGGGCACTATCGATAACTTTCTATTTTTTATTATATTATAGATGTATTATTTTAATCTCTTCCGGGGGGCACTCTCAGAGCTCCGGGCGGGCAGTACCCCTTAAAAACTTCTGGAAGAAGCACTGTTTGAAATATACCTAATCTAATATAAATAAAATAAAAAGTTTGTTTGTGTGTCTGTCTGTCTGTATGCATGTATCTGTGTGCTGCCTGGAGACCAGACAAGAGGACCGAGAGTTACCAAATTTTGATCTTGGGTACCTTGGCCCAGGTTCCGGATCAAGACGAAGCGTTTTTTTTAAATCGAACCAGGAAGTCTCAGGAGACGTTTACAGGGACATGTAAAAGTAGTAGAAGATAACCGATATTAGTGTCGAATTCAAAGTTTTGGCGGTCGCTGAGATCAATGGTGAAACTCCGATTGCATTAACTTCCAAATTAACCCCACTTAGTTGAGGGTCGGGGTACCGGAGATGATAACTGACATGTAAAAGTAATCCAAAATGGCCGATATTAATGTCAAATCCAAAGTTTTCGCACTCGCTGAAATCAACGGTGATACTATAGAGGCGTTGACTTCCAAATACAGCCACCATGCGAATAATGGGTTTTTCTGATAGTTATTAATAAATGCAAGAAATAAATTATTAATAATAAATGGGAACAGATAGGAATGCATTTTGAAAGAAAGAAACGAAATTGTAAACATACATAACCATGTCTGACTTTACATAATCTATCCTAAACCACGATCACTAATCTAACAAGAAGAAAGTAGACTTTGGTAAATTAACTTCGGGGTCATTTTTCGCGAGGTAGTATTGCACATTTAAAATATGAATATTTAGGGATGTGCACGAGTCGAGACATGTCTCGAATCTGGACTGAAATTCAAGTTGACACACTTTGTAAAATTCGAGACGAGTCAAGACAAATTTATTTCTCGACTCTAATGTTCGAGCCGAGACACGAGTCGAGTCGAGACTTTTCGTAAAAATCTCGACTCGACTCGAATGTGTCGAAAATCTTTCTATAATTTTTAATATTATTTTGAAGAAAGTATTCAGTCAGAAACAGCCTTGAAACCAATTCTAGTA
This sequence comes from Thermobia domestica, assembly GCF_964235325.1. Lineage (NCBI taxonomy): Eukaryota > Metazoa > Arthropoda > Insecta > Zygentoma > Lepismatidae > Thermobia > Thermobia domestica. Next base: position 146,000,313 of record NC_137461.1, on the reverse strand, counting down.
TTTATTACTTTAGAAAGGTACCGAACGCATAAACTTAATGGTTAATCTTTCGAAATCAAGATGTAATTATCAGCTCAATTCCGTTAATTAAAACTAATAATTAATGTCGTGATATTTGATTGTACTTCAAATATAATAATAATAATAATAGAAATAATAATAATAATAATAATAATAATAATAATAATAATAATAATGCTCTGGGTGACATACAAGTGAGCATGTATCTAGTATAGCTCGAGCAAGGCACAATGACGGCCGACGCGTATCGCACACTGCTTGCAGACTACGTACACCCCTTGATGACGACCATGTTTCCCAACGGTAGTGGCATTTTTCGACAAAATAATGCACCATGTCACAAGGCCAGGAGTGTGATGAAGTGGTTCAAGAAATGTTCAACAATGTTCTATATCTGTTGACGATGTGCGAATTACAAGGGGGATGAGGGAAATCCCCATTGGTAATACTATATGCTCCTATAGCCTATATCTCCTATAGCAAGGAGATTTCCCTCCATGTCAAAGAACTATGTGCTGTGTAATTAAAATGTATGAGTTGTTTTATCTGCTGTGTGTATGAAATAAATTATTAAAAAATGCAACAAATAAATTATTAACAATACATGTGATCAGATAGGAATGTATTTTGAAAAAAAGAAAAGAAACGGTAAACATACGTAACCGTATTTAACTATACATAATGTGATTAAACTAACCGATGGTAACTAATCTAGAATAACGTAGGAAAGATGCAAGAAAGCAATTAATAATAATAAATATCAATATATAGAAATATATATTGAAATATGAAAGAACAATGTTTCCCAGAAGTAACTTTGTAAATTTAGGATTTAGGATTTAGATTTCTGGGCTTTCGGCATCTGAAACCATTTAACCCGTCACGTTCGAGGGATGACATCTCTAGGCGAACACACTTTCCGGGGAAAGGGAAGGAAGAAAGGATTGGGGAAGAAAGGAAGTGATCTGAAACCTAAGGTATCACCCTGGCATCTTCCTGGTGTGAATGTGGAAAACCAAGGAAAATCTCATTCAAGGTGACTGGCCTGAAAATCTTTTAAATTTTTCGACCCAGTGCCCCCACCAGGAATCGAACACGGGACCGCCTTCATGTAACCATATAAACGTATGTTTGTTCCATTACACTGCGAATAGGTGAAATTGGAACAATGTTGCATCGGAGTCAGTCAATTAGTTCGAATAAAATCTGTTATTCATAGCACAATCCCTTCGAGGACATTTCCAAGATCGAGGCAGTAACCCACATGGTCGAAAGTAGTGTTTCCACGAGATGAGACGAGAGAAGACTTCAAACTGTCTAGTCTCGTGAGACGAGACACGAGAAATGTCTCGTCTCGTGGCAACACTAGAGCGGATGAGGCCCACAAAAAGGAGCTGTTATACAAAGTGGTTAACATTACAGCTTTTAACCATTTTTGTTTGGTTATCAGCACAACACACAACACGACTACAATCTTCCAATCAGTGTTTCTTTCAGAAAAATGTTCCTGGGAGGGTATATTTAGGATTCCGGGGGTACTGCTGGTAATATTCTATTATAGATATATTATTTACCAACCAGGGCCTAGAGTTGAACGGCATTCACCAGGTTATGGCATATGCTGATGATGTAAATTTAATAGGGGATGATAGGAGAACAGTAGAAATAAATGCAGAGATATTATTAAACGCTTGCAGGGACATGGGTTTAGAAGTAAATGCAGAGAAAACTAAATACATGGAAATGCGTCGGGACCGTAATACGGCAAATTGTGGAGGCGTTAAAATATTAAATAATACTTTTGATAAAGTGGATACTTTCAAATATTTAGGATCAATATTAACAGACGAAAATCATATTCACGAAGAAATTAAATGTCGACTAAAAGCAGGGAATTCGTGTTACTATTCGGTTCAAAATCTCTTGTCGTCGCGAATTCTGTCGAGGAATTTGAAGCTTAAAATATATAAAACGATAATCATGCCTGTTGTTCTGTATGGTTGCGAAACATGGTCGCTTACTCTGAGGGAAGAACATAGACTGAAAGTATTTGAAAACAGGATCCTGAGAAGAATATTCGGACCCAAGAGGAACGAGAATGGGGAATGGCGGAAGCTTCATAACGAGGAACTACATAGTTTATACGGTTTACCCAACATTGTTAGGGTCGTCAAGTCTAGGAGGCTTAGGTGGGCAGGTCATGTAGCTAGAATGGAAGAAAGTAGAAACGCTTTCAAAGTCTTGACTGGTAGACCCATAGGAAAACGACCGTTAGGAAGACCTAGGCGCAGATGGGAGGATAACATTAAGATGGATCTCGCAGAGATAGGAATACAAAGTAAAAACTGGATCCAGTTAGCTAAGGATAGAAGTCAGTGGAGAGCTTTTGTGAACGCGGCACTGAACCTCCGGGTTCCATAGGCCATAGAGTTAGTTAGTTAGTTAGATATATTATTTTGGTCTCCCCGTGGGGGGTACTCTTAGAGTTCCAGGGGGCAGCACCCCAAAAACATGTCTGGAAGAAACACTGCTTAAAACAACGACTACTTAGTTTCGACCACGGGCGCCCGAAGGGAGCGGGAAGGGGCCCAGCCGCCCTTGCTCACGAAAATATATGTGTAATATAGCAAACTACGTATATTAAATATCAGGCGTAATATAGCAATCAAGGAGATGACTTCCTTAAAAATTCTTCGGGCGCCAATGGTTTCCAGTAATGAATTATTACGACAGGAATATTTGTCAATATCGTCGGTACAGTCGAAAGGCAAGCCTTCCCCACTTATTCTGAAATCCTTTTTTCAAAACCTCTGGCGCCACTTCAAAATATAAGAAGGCCCATGTGATTTTCTGATTTCAAAAATGACTTTGGTTCGAATAACATCATAAAACAATAAAACGAAACTAAATTTTATTGTCAAACCAGCATCCTTTCAAACTCAGTACAGGAAAAAGCCTACACGTTTCTGTCTTTGTTCGGAACGAGAAAACTCATGAACAATGGTTAGTTGCTGATGAAACTGGCATTAAGAGAACTTGTATTTCTATAAAGGATTTTTATACATAGATATAACCACCAGCCCTCGGAATGAAATATTCTGAAACACTGATCTCAAAGAATGGTTTAACATTTTACTTGAATCTGGAAGAGTATCACTAAATATTTAAACTTGAATCGGTTGGAAAATAGAAATGAAAGCTGTTTGTAAGAATCGTTTAAAAAATAACTTTAGATCTTCCTTGTTCTTTTAGCATAGTCCTCATTTGAAATAATAAACGCTGGTATACTTTCGAAGGCAATAATTTATTCCGAGTTAATTAATTTTTAAACAATTTCTTTTCATTTTTGAGATATGAGACGATTCGAGGAATTTCAAGAGACGTCTCGTCTCGTCTCGGAAACGAGACGGGACAAGTAGTCTGTCTCGTTTCGTGTCTCGTATCAAAGGTTTCTGTCTGCTCTCGTGGCAACACTAGTTGAAAGAAAGAAACTAGTGAAATCTTTGTGTTTTACGTCCCACGATTATGCCGGTTAGGCTAAAGGAGACGGCGATGATGAGTATGAATGAAATGGTGGAATGAACAAAGCGGGAAAACCGGAGAACCCCGAGAAAACCCACGCACACGGTGTTTGTCCACCACAAAGTTCACTTGTCGGGGACTGGGATCGAACCCGGACTCCAAGCACCAAAGTTGAACGCTCTACCACTGAGCCGCCGCGGCCCCAAGAAAAAAACAATTATGTAAAGATACATATATGAGTACACACACACACACGGATAAAGTAGTCATACATGTATTTTAATCTTCTGACTACTTAACCCCGACTAATTTAAGATTGCAAGAAAGTAATTATTAAGAAGAAATATAAACATATAGAAACGTATTTTGAAAGGGAAAAAAAGCAAACCGTACCAGCCGTGATATGAATCTGGGTTGCCCACTCAACAAGCAGACACCTTACCGAATTATCTGCGGCAGAACTTGCAATTTGTGGTTTTGAAGCTTTAATTATACTGTGTGTGTTACGTAACGACGCTACGGGATGTCATTACTAGTGCGACCACCTCATTCAAGACCCTTTTTGTAAATTGTTTGAGGAAAAAATAGTGATTTCGTAAATCAACAAAACGGATCTTGTATATAGAGGGTGTAACTAAAAGGTACGACAAAACTTCATGGGTGGATTCCTTATTGGTAGACAAGCAAAAACGTTCCGATGACCATATGTCGGGAAATGCATCGTTCCAGAATTACGGCCTTTGAGCCGACTACTGGTGTGAAATAGTCACATTCTGGTCGCTCCTTAATGTGTCTCAATTTAAAACTCAATATATCAAACTCTGATTAAGATAGGAAGGTAATTTTAGTAGCAACGTGTTCTGCAAAAATTAAGCTTTCCGCTGATATGCATTTTATGAGTGTATCCCCAAGGAATGCCATCTCCAAAATGCTGATGCAAAAATCAAACAAAAAACAAGTAATTACCCTCCCATGTCCACCGTGGTACTCCCACCCATACATATAATATACAGGGTGAGTCAAAAGTCCTTGGACACCTGCATAAGTGAAAATCGACGGGAAAAGTAAAAAGTAATGATGGGAACAGATGTTTGATGAGGGGCCGCAACTTTTGAAGTGTATGTCATCTTGAAATCCGCCATTTTGGATTCACGTCATTTTTTTAAATGGGAAGGGGGTGTATGACCCATCAAATAACACTAGCTTAAGCTCAGGAATTTAGTGGTGTAATTTGTTTTTCCTATCTAGTACAGTTTAGAAGTTATTAATGTTCAAAGGTTGGAAATTACCTTGATACTGAATGCTACAACACATGTTCTACGTGTCGTCCATTTCGTGCACTGCACAACTGTAGTCCCTGCAACCACTCTGACTGGAGTCTCACACGGAGGAGATGTATCCTGAAGTTTGGTCACAGGCTTGTTGGATGCGTTCCTCCAGGTGTCTCAAATCACGGATTGTCTCAGCATACACTATCTGCTTAAGATGTCCCCATAGATAAAAATCAAGGGGCGTTAAGTCAGGGGATCTGGGCAGCCACTCCACGGGACCACGGCGACCAATTCACTTCCGTGGCAGTTGTTCATCCAACCATTGACGGACACCAAGTCTATAGTGTGCAGGGGTCCATCGTGCTGAAAATAAGATGGGAAAATGCCGTCAGCGTTCAGTGTGGCAGGGAACACAAAGTCCTGCAACAGCATCAGATACTGTGGTGCAGTTAAGGTGTTGTAACTTAAAAATGGCCCAATGATGCGGGTGTCCCATATGCCACACCAATCCATCACCTTCGCTGGACTATGTTCTCGACTCGGGTCAACCCAGATCGGATTTGCGTCACACCAGTGTCGACAATTATGTCGATTAACCTCCCCGTTCAAAGTGAGATACGCCTCGTTACTGAACAGTATGCCCTTGACAAACGCAGGATCCAGTTCGTGTTGTTCAGTAGCCCACATGCGGAACTCCAACCGGCGATCAGGGTTATCCTCGTTCAGTTTATGTTGCATGTGCAGCTTGTAAGGATGCCACTGATTGGTGTGCAATATCCGGATAACGGAGGATTGGCTTATTGGACATGCTAGGGACACACGACGAGTACTTCGTGTAGGACCTTTCACAAACGACGCAACAACCGCCGTTGCAGTTTCGTCATTGGTGGCAGTCTTTGGTCGCCCACTACGTGCCCTATCTTGAACAGAGCCCGTCTCTCGCAATTTGGTGATCACGTGAGCCACCGTGCTGTGCGATACCGGTTCTCTGAGTGCCGTCGGTTGTAGTCAGCTGCTATTGTTCGGTAGCTGCGTTCCACTGATATAAGGATGATTTCGATCTTCTGTTCACGTGTCAGACCTATTTTAGATCACCTGGAACAGAGAGAACTGGGTCAGTATCAAGGTAATTTCCCACTTTTGAACATTAATAACTTCTAAACTGTACAAGATAGAAAAAAAAACAATTACACCACTAAATTTCTGAGCTCAAGCTAGTGTTATATGATGTGACATACACTTTCCCATTTAAAAAAAGACTTGAATCCAAAATGGCGGATTTCGAGATGGCGGCCATGAATGACATACACTCCAAAAGTTGCAGCCTTTCATCAAACCTCTTTTCCCATCATCACTTTTTACTTTTCCCGTCGATTTTAAAACTTATGCAGGTGTCCAAGACTTTTGACTCACCATATATATATAGGCGGAAAGCATCGTCCTTTAGAAATACATAGATATCAAAAATATCTTCCTAGGTTAATTAGGGTCTGAGTTATTGAGGTTTAAATTGAGTCACATTAAGGAGCGACCAGAATATGACTATTTCCACCATTAGGCGGCTCAATGCCCTTAACTCTGTAATGATACATTTCCCGACATATGGTCATATGAACGATTTTGCTTGTCTACTCATAAGGAATCCACCTCTGAAATTTTGCCGTACCTTTTTGTTACACCCTGTATATATGTGTGTTGGTGCAACAATAAGTTCCCAAGAATATAGATTAATTCATTTTTTATTTTAATCTACACAACAAATGCTTTTTATGAAAGCAAGGAGCCTGTGAGTTAAAGATGGTTAAAGACCGTAAATAAAATTGAAGATCTGAATTGCAGAACATCCGAAGTCCACCGGAGTACTTTTTTGTTTTTAGAAGAAAGACAAGAAGATTATACTTGGAATGCTATTCTGTTTAGCTGAAATTATTTTGATTTTTTAAAAAGTTTTTTAAAGTATTCACGTATTATACAAGTGAATAGCCCTGAAACATAGATGCTAACATAAAAAACAGAAAACGAAAAATACGAAGAAAAAGAGTGGACTTGGGATGTTTTGTAATTCAGATTTTCAATTCAAACTTCAAATGGAACTGGGGTAATTCGCAGACAATGGCTGACTTAACACTTTGATAATAGCTGGTGTAATGGCTGGTTTGAGAACACAATTGATATGGCCTCTGTAGCTAAGTAGACTTCCACCCTTCCCCCTCAACATTGGATACTGAAATTAAAAACTTATTTAGAAATTGATTGTTGATTCCAGTATATTTCAAGCATCACTTCTCGGAATCTGGGCCTGTGATATGTCGATATATCGCTATCATCGATATCTATATTATCATATATCAACATTCGATATCGCAAATATATGGACATGAATATAATCATTCTAAATTTTCGATATCGATATTCGGGGAGTGGGGATGCGAGGTATAAAGGTCCCCTAAGACTTGTGATGGATGAAGAAATTAAACTTACTTTTTGCAAGATTGTTTTCTAATCATAATATCTTTATTACCAAACATTGCAATGTAAATACATCCACTTGCAAATTTGCAATATTATATGATGTAATTTCTTAGGCGCTAGAACTTTTTTGTTCCCTGAAGAAAGAAACAAAAAATCACGTGGAAAAGCAAGTACTTCGAACTTTGAACTAGAATTTACCGTAAGAAAGTTTTTTGTTTCTCTTCCTTGGAGATTTCCATCCCTTTTGGCCTTTGGGACCGCTAATTGACAAAAGGTGCACACATGATCGCTATATGCACTTATGCTCTGAGGCAGAGTCAGAGATTTACAAAAGGAAACGACTTTTTAATAATAATAATAATAATAATAATAATAATAATAATAATAATAATAATAATAATTATTATTATTATTATTATTATTATTATTATAACAATGGGGTTTACAACTAGGGTCTTGCCTCTTTATCTTGCATGGGAAGGCCGCAAGTCTGCCACTGGTGTCCCCTATTCTGTGTTTGTCTCTTTTTCGTTTCGTGTAGATATTTGTTTTTGTGCTGTTAGGCTTTCATATGAAACTTTTATATTATGTAACTTTTTCTTTTTATGAGTTTCTTTTTTTGGGTGGGGCGGGGGGAAGGAGAGAAATACTTTCTTCTGATATCTGTTTCTTACCATTCATCTTCTTTGAACTGCTTAAGTAAATCATTTTGTAACTTTTGATGTCATCCAACTCCATCACAATAATAAAATTGTCATTCTTAACAATTTGTTTTATTCCCTTATTTGCAGTTTGCCACACTGATATATTTGTGACAAAATTGAGATTTTGTCCAACGCCTTTCGAATTCGCAACCAACCCAACCGCCGAGCTTTTTGGGTTGCCTGCTATTGCAGGAAAAGGAGAATTGCAGGTGGTAATGCACTTTTGGAGTCGTGTATACAATATACCGCTGTCCGGATAACGGAGTTTCCTCAGTGTAAAATAACATATCCAGTTTTGGTTCGTATAAATCTGTGAATTCCCAGTTGATTTCGCTGCTTAAATTTAGGTTCATTTTGTCATTTAAATATTGTAGCTTCTTCAATAACGAAATCAAAGTTTTGAACGAAATTAATCGAACGTCAGCACGACGTATTTCTTTAAAAGGTACCAAATGACACGCCGATTTTTGGTCCATATAAAAATGGAGTAAATTTATTATTTAAATTTATTGTTTTGCGTTATTTTAGTCTATCAAGTGTCAGGGGCAGATCCAGGACGGACATCTGGGGGGGGATTATAATATTGCTACTTAGAGCTACTTTTAAGAGTTTCAAACTCTGGGATGTTTTATTTATATATAAAATAAGAAAGTTTCCTCTTCTGGGGGGGATCGCCTCAATCGGACCCCATGGATCCGCCCCTGTCAAGTGTGTCCATATGTCATTAATATTATTGTGGGAGTTGTAAAGAATATTTTAAAACTTAAACATGATTATGCTAAGAATCAAGATTATATGTGCTCTACTACTACTTCTTGGTTTCATTTTCCTGTTACATGGCTATTTTTATAGTTTATATTGTGATGTAACATATTGAAGAGTAAGGTCCCAATACATCATTATTACAACTTCTAAATATTTGATATGAACTGCTTTCAAACAAGAAGATAAAAATAAACTCCCCATACTAGAAAACTCTCTTGTATTATAACCAAAAGATCTTCAAACAAATAGGCAGTTATATTATTTCGATTACCAAGCTGAAATTTTCACTCCATTTTAAAGTAATTAGATCCTCGTTGGAGCACAACGGTATTTAAATACTGACGTACCTCCATCAAATTCATATTGGTGATTTCAAATTAATATTAAATAATCTCTATGGAAGATCTCTATCTAGTACAAACGTATCCATTTTTTAAATGTTATCATTTTTTTTAGATTTTCATCCACAGAACAGAAAGATATTGTAGCAATTCGTCTGTCAATTGAGATTTTGCAGACTATTGTTTTTAGATATTGTATTTGAAATATTAAAAAAGAAGAGACGGTAATCGTAGCAGTGATTGCTTTTATTCAGAAATTCAAGAGCTCTGTTTCTCTCCAAACAATTTAGCTCAACCTCTGAAAGATTGCTCTTGAGATCAGTGATGGGACAACGCCCAGCAGATAACGTGATTTTGGGGAGGGGGTTACTTTTAGGGCTTCCCACAAATGATAGGTTTCATGCTATGCTCATTAGAATACCATTGACCACCCATAATTGTTATACGCACTTTTACCGATAATTTTCTTCTTGCTTTCGAACGACAGGAAGATACAAAAAAGGTATGCTGATCGTAAAAATAACTGAATTTGAGATTTCAACGAATTTACACGTTTTATGGCCCCATACTGTTAGTAAATATATTTTATTTTATATATTTTTAATATTTATTATTTTTATTAATAGTTATTTATTTTTGATTATTTTAAGGAAAGTGTTTTTTATTGGTATTTATATTTTTTATTTAAAAAAATTATGTTTTTAGTTGTTTATAGCAGCTGTAGTTATTAGGTATTTTTTATATTTATTTATTTTTTGTTTATATATTTAATTATAAAAAATTATACATGAAATTATTAAATTTTTAATTTATATTAATTTAAGATATATTTACATTATACACTTACACCAACAAATTTATTTTATAACGTAAAAACGCTTTGGTTGGTAGTTTAGGCTACATTTTTTTTAATGAGATTTTGATATTTAAAAAAAAGTTATATGAATGTTTGCATGGTGTAGAAAACTAATTGCCTTTATTGGAAATTTATGATAAAACGACCCATTGTGTTTTTTTTATTAAAGTACAGTTTTGTTTTTTTTATACTTTACGGATACGTTAAGGTTAAAAAAAAACTTTAAAAGAATAAAATATGTTGAATATATGTTTTATACTGGAGAACGTTATTTTTATTTTATGTGTTTAGAGTGGTTTTAATGTACAGCTAAATGATGCATAGCTAAATAAAAAAAATTATAACAATAATAAAGAATACTGCATATAGCCTTTTACAAGATTTGTGTTTTTTTTGAATAACAGGAATTTTGATGGTTACTTTAAATGAAAAATTTTACACTTGCATGTATATTTTGTTAGTATTTGCTTTACTTTTTATTTTGCCACCCTTTATAGATAAGCCTAAGCCGTTACATATTGTTTTAGTAATTGTGTAGATTTTACGGGAAAGGAATTTATGAAGACATAGTTATATTATTATGTTTTACTAAATACCATATTTTAACGTGATAACTTGGTGAATTTTGAGGTTAAAAGAAAAATATCCATAAATCCAGGTTACCAAGTTACTTTGCTTGAAACCACTTTAGAAATAAAGAAAAACTTATTTATAGTTTGGATGAGTTTGTATGTGAGCAGAATTTAATGTTGTTTTATAAGTACCCGTTTTTGTTAACCTTTTTTATTTATTTTGTGATGGATTTTATAGTTTTAGAATAAATAACTATTACTTACATCATCCACAACATATAGTTTATTTTGAACCAGTTAAAAGGCCATTAACTATTACGGTTTTTTTCAAAAAAAATTAGGATCCAATTATGCATAAATTAGACCTTGTCCATAATGCATATAGACAACTTACAATTGGGCTGCTTTGCTTCACTAATTTTTTTTTGCTATTTGCTCCGTTTTGTTTAATAAATAGTACAAAAATTATTGCAAATTTTGCAATTGAACCTTTTTAAATCTTTTAGTAGTAAAAATCCGCTCTGGAGCGGCTTTTTTTATTACTTTATGCCGATAATATTTGACGGGCGATAACTGAGTATTGCTTTTTTAGGCTGATGCCATTACAGTACGATAATAATGACGTAGCAGTTTGAAGATTGAAGATGAGCTAATTATTATAGAGTTTAAAGGAAAGCGATTAATTATAAATAGTTTTGTAAATTTGTGCTACTGACGTTATACAAGACAAGATTGAAGATGATGCACCAAAATCGAGTGAATTTTGATGATTTTTTATTAAAATGGCTGAAAGTTTAAAGAATTTTATGAAGAATAATTTTTGAATAAAATTTTTAAAGAAAAATTTGACAGAGTTTTTAGAATGATTGGAGATAGGAAAAGCGTTTTATAGATAAAAATAAAAGAAATAAGCAGAATATTATTAAAAATATAGGAAATTAAGATAGAAATAAACAAAACATAGACATTAAATACGAAATAAAATTCTAAACCTATTTTAATGCACGTCCTAACTTAATCCTACCTTTTAATATTACAAGAAAATTAAATGACAACATTACATTTTTACATATTCTATATTATATATTATTTTACATTATTATACAGGGCGTTTGAAAATTTTTAACATGATAACTCCATGTTGGGAGGTATTATCTTCCGCGGTCCTTGAAAAAAAATTTTTTTTTCTTACATCATGAATACACTAACATTTATTTACACTAAAAGAAAATAAACGACATTTATATTAATTTAAATTTTTTAATTTAATTAAAATTTTAAAATGTTTTATTTTTGCCTTTGAGCTTTTATGGATTTTTTGCCTTGTTAAGAAGTTGTTGTTGTTTGAGATTTGAACATTGAAAAAGTTTTAGGTTGTTGTAGTTTTGCACTTTAATATTTTTTTTGATAATGTTTGAAGTTGAGCTGAATTTTTGAAAAGTTTAGTTATTAAATATGGTTTGAGATATGTGAACATGAATTTTGAGAATATTTTTTTTGGTATTGATGATAAGTAATGGGTTTTTAATATTACCAGAGAACCTTCTTTTATTTTTTATTTTTTTTTTGGGAGTTAGGGAATCCATTTTGCAGTTTGCAATTTTTTTTATTGAGAACTGCGATATCCATTTTTTGTTTAGTTTTTATTTGTTTGACTTTTGACTGACGTTGGTGCGAACGTCGGGTGAGATGGGTACGATTTTGCTACAGTTGCCATGTTTACTCCTGGGGAAGGTGTTGTATGGGGTACATTACCCCCTCCAGGTGGTGGTACACCCGATGCATATGGCGGACTGGCACGCATCCTACCAGAAGTTTTATTTTCATTTGGGAAAGCCTGGGATCCACTTGGATAATTTTTGTATTTTTCACTATTTTTATAGCCATAGGCTACTCCTGGTCCCTTTTGGTATGGGTCATACCGCGGTTTTTTTGGGCCACGACTTTTTATGTTTTGGTTGTAGGAATTTTTATTTTTTTATTGATTCCTGTAAGGATATCGTGATTTTTGCTTTTCCGTATTGGAGGAATTTTGTGAATTACTTATTAGAGTTTTTTTTTAGTTTTTTTGGTTTGTGAGGATGACTTTTGTTTTTTTTCTTAAATTTTTTTTGGACTATTACTTGTTGTACGAAAGTTTTTTTTTATTTTTTTTAGTTACGGCTTCAGTGTGTTTTGGGTAACCCTTTAATTTGGTTAATTTTAAGATTAACTGTTGTGTGGACTTGGGTTTTACAGCTTTTAATATTTTAGACTTATTTGGAGGCAAATAGTTAAGCAGAATTTTGATTAATTTTTTTTTATTTGGATGATGCACGACCGCATAATATTTTGCTATTACCTTCCAGGCGAAGTCTCTTAAACGAGGGTATTTTGTCCGGTTATATTGCATGTTTTGTACAATTTTTTTTTGTAGGCGTTCCATCCGTAAAGAGAGAAAACTGTTCCTGAATAATTGAACAAAATTATTGTAGGTTTGTATTTGTTTTTTGACTGTTTTATACCAAGCTCTAGCCCCCTCTGTTAAACAACGTGGCAATAATAATAATTTTTTTTGGTTAGAAGCCTTTAATAATTGAAAAGTTTGTTTCAAGTTTTTGAGGAATAAACTAGTTTGTTCGAATTTTTTTGTAAACATGGGTAAGTTTTGAATTTTTGACAATTGGATGCTGATATGTTTGTTGCTGTTTGCTGTGTTTGCACGTCCATTGGTGTTTTGAGGAGTGCCATACTTTAATACGGGGCCCCTTTTTGTTGGTGAATTTTGTTTAAAAGTTATAAGGTTATTTAAATTTTGACTTAATGAAGATTTTTTGGAGATGGTAGTTTCCGCATGATTGTGCTCCTCCTTTAGAACTTCAATGCTTGTACGCACCCCACTTGGAATAACCTGAGTTGACATTAGTGGAACATGCGTGAGTTGGCAACACTGATGAGGCAGACAGGTTACACTTGTTAAAGGAACGCGCTTAATTATTTCTTTATTTTTTTCCATTATTTTTTTTATTTATCCGTCTTACCTCCTCATTTGGCATGTGACTGGAAAGTTGGGTGACATTTTCACAAATTGTATCCCTGGCCGTTGACAGGCACCCTGACACCGTCACTGTAGTGATGGTTGCAGTTTTTTTAACCGAAGATACTGGAACCTTTATTAAAGCATTAGAATCTGAGCCATTTGAATTAACGGATTTAGTATATAAACGTTTTTTATTTTTTTTAGGTACTTTATTTATGACGCGGTTTGTAAGGGTTTGTACTTTGATTTTAAGTTGCCGATAGTTGTTTTTTTGTTGTGATTTGAGACGTGATATTTTTTTAGCTAGAGAGTTACATTTACGATTTATGGTGCATTTTGACAGATGCAACTCTTTTTTTTTACATTTGTTATGCGCTTATTCAATGTTTTGCGATAATTGGGGAAAGTGGACTGAAGCTCCTGGACGTTTTGACGTACCTTCTCCACGTTTTTACTTACACGTTTGAACTTTTCTGTGATAGTGGTATTTGTTTTTAACTTAAACTGTTTAAACCGGTTATTGAGATTTTGAATGCTATTAGTTACTTTAGAAAATTTGTCATTTATTTGCCCTAACGTAAAGTTTACATTTTTAAATTTACTGTTTACATTAGCATTAACTTGTTTTAATTGAGTATTAACATTACCAAATTTTTGATTAAATTTTAAACTTAATGTTTGAGTAAATTGCTGTAAAAGTTTAGCTAAGTTAGACGTGGACTGTGACTTTATTGATTTTTGCATTACAGTATTATTTTTTACCTCGGTCACCTGCGGAAGAACTACCAGTGAACCCCTCTCTGTGTCATTTTTTTCATTGGACGTTGGCAAGTTTACCTGTGTTGCACGTTTTATAGTACAATATTTGCAATACCACGGTTTCACACTTTGTTGCAGTTTGGTGACTTTTGTTTTTGATAATCCCTGGCATTGGGAATGAATTCACAATTGACAATCGTTACAAAACACGCTTACTCCTTCTATTAGCTCGTCACAACAACTATATTTGTCCACAGACTGATTGGTTTCACTTAACTTTTTACACGACATATTTTCTCTTCCTTTTTACAAACTTTCATAAAATTTTCCGGATCTACCAATTACTCAGACAATATGCAACTATTTCTGCTCATCTATAAAGATTTACCACTTTCTTCAACTTGCTTTTTTTTTCGTGACCATCCTTTTTAGAGAATGATATAATTGAAACACTACAAGTTCCATTACCGAATATTATCCTGGCTGGGTCGCCAAATTTGTTAGTAAATATATTTTATTTTATATATTTTTAATATTTATTACTTTTATTAATAGTTACTTATTTTTGACTATTTTAAGGAAAGTGCCTTTCATTGGCATTCATATATTTTATTTAAAAAAAATCTTATGTTTTTAGCTGTTTATAGCAGCTACAGTTATTAGGCACCTTTTTTTATATTTATTTATTTCTTGCCTACACATTTTATTACAAAAAATTACACATGAAATTACTAAATCCTTAACCTACACTAACCTAAGACACATTTACACTACACACTCACACCAACAAATTTATTTTATAACGTAAAAACGCTTTGGTTGGCAGTCCAGGCCACATTTTTTTAATGAGATTTTGATACTTAAAAAAAAGTTATATGAATGTTTGCACGGTGTAGAAAACCAATTGCCCCTATTGGAAATTTATGACAAAACGACCCATCGTGCTTCTTTTATTAAAGTACAGCTTTGTTTTTTTTTATACTTTACGGATACGTTAAGGTTAAAAAAACTTTAAAAGAATAAAATATGTTGAATATATGTTTTATACTGGAGAACGTTATTCCTATTTTATTTGTTTAGCGTGGTTTTAATGTACAGCCAAATGATGCATAGCCAAATAAAAAAAAATTACAACAATAATAAAGAATACTGCATATAGCCTTTTACAAGATTTGTGCTTTTTTTGAATAACAGGAATTTTGATGGTCACTCTAAATGAAAAATTTTACACTTGCATGTATATTTCGTTAGTATTTGCTCTACCTTTTATTTTGCCCCCCTTTATAGATAAACCTAAGCCGTTACATATTGTTTCAGTAATTGTGTAGATCCTACGGGAAAGGAATTTATGAAGACATAGTTATATTATTATGTTTTACTAAACACCATATTTCAACGTGATAACTTGGTGAATTTCGAGGTTAAAAGAAAAATATCCATAAATCCAGGTTACCAAGTTACTTTGCTTGAAACCACTTTAGAAATAAAGAAAATCTTACTTACAGTTCGGATGAGTTTGTATGCAAGCAGAATTCAATGTTGTCCTCACAAGCACCCGTTTTTGTTAACCTTTTATATTTATTTTGTGATGGATTTTATAGTTCTAGAATAAACAACTATCACTTACATCTTCCACAACATACAGTCCATTTTGAACCAGTTAAAAGGCCATTAACTATCACGGTTCTTCCAAAAAAAATCAGGATCCAATTATGCATAAATTAGACCTTGTCCATAATGCATATAGACAACTTACAACATTGGGCTGCTTTGCTTCACTAATTTCCCTCGCTACTTGCTCCGTTTCGTTTAATAAATAGTACAAAAATTATCGCAAATTTTGCAATTGAACCTTTTTAAATCTTTTAGTAGTAAAAATCCGCTCTGGAGCGGCTTTTTTTATTACTTTATGCCGATAATATTTGACGGGCGATAACTGAGTATTGCTTTTTTAGGCTGATGCCATTACAGTACGATAATAATGACGTAACAGTTTGAAGATTGAAGATGAGCTAATTATTATAGAGTTTAAAGGAAAGCGATTAATTATAAATAATTTTGTAAATTTGTGCTACTGACGTTATACAAGACAAGATTGAAGATGATGCACCAAAATCGAGTGAATTTTGATGATTTTTTATTAAAATGGCTGAAAGTTTAAAGAATTTTATGAAGAATAATTTTTGAATAAAATTTTTAAAGAAAAATTTGACAGAGTTTTTAGAATGATTGGAGATAGGAAAAGCGTTTTATAGATAAAAATAAAAGAAATAAGCAGAATATTATTAAAAATATAGGAAATTAAGATAGAAATAAACAAAACATAGACATTAAATACGAAATAAAATTCTAAACCTATTTTAATGCACGTCCTAACTTAATCCTACCTTTTAATATTACAAGAAAATTAAATGACAACATTACATTTTTACATATTCTATATTATATATTATTTTACATTATTATACAGGGCGTTTGAAAATTTTTAACATGATAACTCCATGTTGGGAGGTATTAATACATACCGAAAAAGTTATTTTCGAGATTTGTTCGTGTGTTCGTCCGTTCGTCCTGATGTGCATTCGCCTAGAGACCATACAGTTCAACGTATCGAAACCAAATTTTAGAATTAATGTTTTTTATGTGATTCTCCACGACTTTTTTCAATTTTCTTCCTACTGCTAAAAATAAAAGTACTTTACTGAATGGTTTAAATAAAAAAACTGCTATTTTCTCAGAAACGGCTCTAACGACTTTGTTTATATTTCATAAACCAATGTCTTATTCAGACCCCAAACTGTGGTATAAGTCATTTTCCTTGAAACAATCATGAAGGGGTAGTCTATACTTGGGGTTAGTTTCTCTCAGACGATATTTTAGAAAACGACTCATTCGATATTGTTCATATTCCATGAATAAATATTTCATTAATAACCTGATAATATGTCATAACTCATTTGTCCTGAAAAAATGTGCAAGGGAGTAGTTCATTCTTGTCGGTAAGTTTTTTCGTACGATTTTTTCAAAAAAACTCAGGCGATTTTGATTTTATTTCATAAATAAATATTTAGTTAATAACTCTAATATTGCGTAAATTACTCCGTACGAATAAATTCACATGTAGTAGTTTACTCTTGGAGTGAGTTCTTTCCAGACTACTTTCTCCGAAACGACTCACATGATTTTGCTCATATTTCGTAAATAAATATTTCATGACTTCTCCTATAATGCTGCGTAAGTAACTTCTATTAGAATATTCACAAGTGGTAGTTTACACTTGGGGGAGAGTTTCGACGATTTTTGCTATTTTCTATACAAATATTTCATTAAAAACCCTAACATATACAATAAGTCATATTCTTATGAAAAAAATCTTCAAGGGGTAGTTCACTTTTGAGGGTGAGTTTTCTTTCGACAAAATTTTCCGGAATCACATTAAAATTTTCCAAGAAAATGCATATTACAAGAAAATTTTTCATTAATAACAACATGACTTAGTTTAACAAATCGTAGTGAGTAAGTTGTTTATTGATGTAGATTTTGAGTTATTTTTAATGATGTAGGTAAGAGTTCAAAAGAATGACGACATTTTTACAACATATGCAATGCAGAACATACATGATGCTTTTCTGGTTGTAAATAAGAGAGAAAGACAGGAAGAAAATAATGATGAAACATGGTCAGCATAACAACTATATCAGACACACCAAAAAAGTGAAAAATTGTTAAGAACGCTATTAAAGAAAGAAACAAAGAAAACGTAAAGAGCTTACATCAATATGAATCTTAAGAACGGAACGGAACGGAATATTTTTACCTCACATCAGAATGTCTTCAACTTAAAAATCAATGAAAACCTCAAAGCCGAGGGTCGGAATTTTTGGGGGTTTCAAAGCTGGTTTCGCCGCCATTTTTTGTGATGGAAGGTGACATAACGATAGATTCGCATTGGTTAAGTAATGAAAATTATGAATCCTTTGAATCAGTGATATGAAAGTCAAGACAAAGATATATTGTTATTCCGATAAGTGCCCGAAGACGTATATACAATTTGTCCTTTATTTTCTCTATTTCATAAAAATCGTTAGAACCTTTTCTAAGCCAAAATTTACAATGCAGATTTCAGTTAGCATCTGGAACGAGCTATTTCTATAATTATAATTATAGTTCTATTAGATCTGCATAACCTCAACACTCTCGGTCGAATTACGATATTTAAAAAATCATATTACCGCCACTAACGCAATAGCACGAGCAAGATGACGCCGAGAAACACAGACAGCTGATCAGTAGATGTGTTTAGTATAGTACCATACGTCCACTTTCGTTTTGTTTTCCACTACAAACTAGATTGTTGTTTTCCGATTTCCAAAGAAGACTATGCTCTGGACTGCTTATTTGCAACTGTTAAATATAGCAGCAGTTCTGTGCTGATGTTGGCCATAATTATTTTCTCAAAGTACAGTTTACTGCGCGTGATCACGTGAATATTGCAGGTGAGTAGCTGAATCTTATAGTCAGAAACACTCGCAGGATTTTTCCAAAAGGGGAGGTGTGAGAAGACTAACACATAAGCGAAATCGCTAATATACACATCTTGATTCATATATTTCGTGTAAAAATTATTATCGACGTAAATTTCATAACTTTATTAACTACAATAAATATATTAAATTATGTAATGGGTAATTAAGCAAATATGTCAACAGGTCTTCTCGGGCTAGCAGCCAGGTAAATACTGTTATATCTTGCGACGTTTCGAGGGCTGACATCGTCCTCATCTTCAGGCGAATATGTTGGTGCAATAGAGTGTATGGAATATATATACTCATGTATGTATGATTGGACTCTTCTGATTGGTGGTTGAAATGGCGTGTTCTGATTGGTGCTTGAAATGGCGTGATATGATTGGTGTCCATGTTTTACTCAGTTGGAATCCTGTGTCTCTCTTAAGGTTAGTTTTTTCTTGTGTGATTGCAACAGCTTCTTTTATCCTCCTATCCCAAACTCTTGAGCATTTTGCTATTATTTCGGTATCGGTGAACAAACAAACAGTTTTCATCACAAAGCTCAACGGCTTGGAGTTCTCAACACCTTAGCACATAGAGCATTCTCCATCTCCGACAAGGATTGTTTAATAGAGGAACTTAATCACCTTCGCAGCACCATGCTACAGAATGGATACTCAATGAGAGATATAAATATGGTCCTGAAAAGGACCAGAAGGAAGGAAACTGACATAAGATTTTGTTCACCGATACCGAATTAATAGCAAAATGCTCAACGGTTTTGGATAGGAGGATAAAAGAAGCTGTTGCAATCACACAAGAAAAAACTAACCTTAAGAGAGACACAGGATTCCAACTGAGTAAAACATGGACACCAATCATATCACGCCATTTCAAGCACCAATCAAAACACGCCATTTCAACCACCAATCAGAAGAGTCCAATCATACATACATAAGTATATATATTCCATACACTATTGTACCAACATATTCGCCTGAAGATGAGGACGATGTCAGCCCTCGAAACGTCGCAAGATATAACAGTATTTACCTGGCTGCTAGTCCGAGAAGACCTGTTCACAATACGTCGCCAGGAAAGCTTCAATAGATACATAAGCAAATATGTTTCAACATGTATTTCAAGAACCGAACTTTTTTTGGAAACTTAGTGGAGGGCAATTGTCCTCTCTTGCCTCCTGCTGCGAGCGCCTATATCTATAGTCTAGAGTTGTTCTCTAGCACTGACGCAGTCTTCCAAATTTCCAGTGCACCAGCATATTTAACTAGATCTGTTGAGTCATGTTCTAAGGAACATCAGAATGAACTGGAGTGCCTCAGAATGAACTTAAGAATATCACAATTATTGCATTTATGTTATTTAACCTTGACTTCTTCCATTGTCCGGTAGAGTGTCTCCTACGAAAGTGTGCAGATTTTCTAAAAACAATAAAAATAATTAACATTACTTTTTAAGGAGCCATCATTCGAAGGAATCATAATCATTTCATTGGAATATTTGCAAGCAAATGTAACACTGTTATTAGAATAGTAAGTTGTATATTTTCTAGGAGATTTTAGAAAATAAGGCAGGAATTGACTAAAATGTTTCGGTTATAACAGTTTATAGTTTTTGAACACTCTGTGTGATATGTTCCAGAAGTCTTATGATTGTCATGTTGGAGGCACTACTACTATAACTTTCATTTTGTATACCAACCTTCGGTCAGATCCAATCACACTGGGTGTTCTTAGAAGCTTTCTCACCAGTGAATTGTAATGTTCTCAATATTGGAAATATCTTGGAGTATGTCAAATTCAACTTTAAAATTCCACACAAATTCATCATATAATATGAGATTCTCTTTTCACAGGGATAAAGGAAATTTCTTCACGTCCATTCCATTTTTATAAATAGCTTCAACAGCAAATAGTTTTCATAAGTAGGTGTTCTAAATATCTACAGAAAAATTTCGTATCGAACTCTCTCGAGGTTAATGTTTCCGCATTTGGATATATGACAGCGAGGACGATTCACTGTGAGGTTATAAGTTTCGTTTCTTACTTTAAACCGAAGAATCAAGCTGTCTCTTAATGTTGATACAACAAAGAGACGTAGGAAAAAAGTATATACATGAGAACAACAACAGAAAATATCACAGACAATGGGAATGTGTTATAAAGGCAAACAATGTAATATTATCATCATTTGTAGTTTCATTTATCTATCTTGCCTTATCGTGCACTTATTAGTAAAATTGAGTGGTGGGAATTAATTGTCATCGGAAAAACATTTGACTTTAAATAGTAGCATTTTAACATTTGATTCTTATTGCTCGACAAGTTTCTACAAATGTTCATAATAGGAATACCAGGCAACAGAAAAAATAGAACATTGTCGAAATCCATGAAATTCACATTCAATTCAAGTTGGGATGCCAAGATATATCTTACATGCTATGTAGAATATGAAGAATGAAATAAGTTTCATTATTTTCTCTGATGGACTGTCCAGTTGCTATTCAGTGATTGATTGAGGTATTTAACGGGGACGTCTGCTCCGAGCTTATTTATTCCCGTCACAAAACTTGCCCGGTTTGATACGTGCTTTTCATAAAATAATTCCTTGATTAAAAGCAATAAGCAAAAATGAGCTCTTGAAGCGTACTTCTCGTAAATAGAGTATAACCTCAATGAGAATACGTGAATAAGGTAAGAACTTCTTGGACTTGCACAGAGATGGCGTTAATATCAAGTAAAAGTTTTATTTTTTATGTTGAAACATGTTTCAAAATAACGTAAGGTCAAATGTTAACTTGATTTTCCAAATAATTGTGTTTATATGGTTTTTGAGAGGAGACGTGTTGTGCATGTTTCGTTCAAACTGACAAACTGGAATATCGTGCCGTCATAAAATTCTTTGAACTGGACTGTTTATATCCAAAGAAAATTCATCCAAAATTGTTCAGTGTTTGAAGGCATCTGTTCTTTCGTTTTATAGAGGAATAATGGGCGGCTAAGTTAAAACGTGGCCGTCTTTCTGTTGAAAATAATCCACGTAAAGGCCGTCACAAAACCGCAAGCACAAATTAATATATCGAGAAAATGGAATAGGATGATTCACCGATTAAATGTGTATGAAATAGCTGATGCCATTGGCACATCAGAAGAAAAACTACAGTACATTTTACATGAGAATATGATAAAGCATTGGGCAAGATGGCTGCCCCATTTGTTGAGTGCCGACGGGAAACGAATTTCTCAGCAATCTTTGGACAATTCAACTGACTTTGTGCCTTAATTGTTTACTGTGGATGAGGCTAAATCGACTATTACATGTGAGAATAAAAACTGCAACCAAAGCAGTGGGTGGAAACCCGTCATCCTGCTCCTAAAAAAGGATGAGTTAATCTGTAGAAAAGTCGACCAGTATTTCTTAAAATGAAAAAGGATTACTCTTATTCTTATTTGGTTAAACAATAACTTGCGAAAATCATGCAAATCTTCAGGACAAATTGAAAGAAAACAGCTTGATTGCTTCCATTGTTCGGTAAAACTCCTCCTATGAAATGTCAAAGTCTACAAATGTTTTAAAAACAAAGGCAAAAATCATCTTTCATCAGAACAGAACAAGGCGTTTTGACAATAAGAAATCTGGAAATTTGGAGTACGAATTGTTGGAATATCCATCCTATTTACAAGACTTGGCACTCCATATTTCTTCCTATTTCCACATCTAAAGAGTATTTTGGCTGGAAAAAGTCTGAGTCAATAAAGAGGTTATGGGAGCCGTAGTGCTTTGCAGACTTCTAGAACGTGCTTTAGGGATAGAATCTACTCATTGGAGAAACGTTGAACAAAAGGTATTGATCTAAAAGGATGCTACATAAGTGATTTCTTTTTACCTGAAAAAACATAATCTTTCACTGCCAGGCAAAGACGTTTCCACATTGCCCAAGTCATACAAAAACTCTCTAAAAGACTAAAACAGAGGTTGCGAGAAAGTTAAAAGAACATGTGTAGTAGAATACATATAACAAGAAAAGTTAATAAATAACAATAAAACAAAACACTTAAAAACTAAAAGAGAAAAGTCTCACAGTGCGTTAATTATTGAACAAATAAAAGTGAGAACATGGTTACAAAAGACAGGGTTACTCACCAAAATCTGAATAATATTATTAATCAATCCTAAATGTTCTATGAGGTTCGAGTATTCCATTATTCAAAAAGATGTTCTAAGTGTTAATAGTAGTAGTAGTAGTAATATCAGTAGCAATTAGCGTAGCACTTACGTCCAATTAGCATATTCAAGATTGAAGCATTAATTAATTAGGAAAAAGTCAAATATAGCCATTGCCTAATGAAAAGTGAGATAAATGCACGAAACTATCTAGTTTATTTTTATTTATTTTAACTCACGAACGACGATGTAAGTGATAAGTATTTTGTTACCCCAAAATATAGTCGGATTTGAATTCAACGGTGACAACCTTCATATATCGTAAAACTATTTAGGTTGGATTAAACTTTTGTTTTGGTTGAATTTTAAATAAAAAATTTCGAGTTCTTTTAATATTCTTGATAGATTGAAAACACTAAAACACGAAAATAATGTAAATAAAATTTTCCCAGAAATTGTTCTATAACGATTTTTTAAAAAAAAATCTTAAATAAATACGAGTATATCGTTTTCATAAAAATCCTAGGGGACTACCTTATTAGTGGTGTGTGTGTCGTTTTAGATGGTTTTCTTAAAAAAATGAAAAAATGAAAAAATGAAAAATGAAAAAATGAAAAATTTTCTAAGATTTATTAGTCATCTCAAAAATATTTTAAAGTAGCTATTATTTGGTAGCTATATAGTATATACTTGTTTATATAAGACTAATTCCTGACTGAATGAATAAAACGCGTTTCTGTTTAAGTAGAAACATGGAATATGTTCATTATACAGAATTTATGACGTAAGCAGCCAGAAACAAGGGAGGACTTTATAAAATTCGACGTTGAAGAGGGCGGAAATTAGTGGTATCAATTATTATAGTAGAATATTCATATCTCGAAAGTTTGCAGAGATGAAATCTGGCGTGTGAACTCTTCACTTATAATAATTAAACATGTATTTCAGCATTTTGTGATATTTATCCTAGAAGGAAAGTAAGAGAATTGGAGGTGGTCCGCTATGACGACCGTACGAGGTGATCAAATTATATGTGAGACTTCGAGTTCAGAACAATTCTACACGAAAGACGCAGAAGGAGAAACAAAAATATTGCCTTCAGTAACATATAGAAGCATTTGCTAGTATCAAATAAAGTACAACGTTAGTATATTAATTATTTATAATATTATTGTATATTTTTAATAATTTCGAGAGAAAGTATATTGTAAACAAATATACTTAGAATGTGTTCTTTTTCAGAATCCTAGTCTTCTGGCTCCTTCACATCTAAATACTAAAAAGAACTTAGTATATGGATTTATATATTTATAAATAACGTAGTTATCTCATTGATACCAAATTAACAATAATAATAAATAATTTGAACTTCAGAAAAAATAATTCTATGCTTATGTTTCATTGAGTTAACATAACTTTCATGAATACGCATTGAATAATGTTGAAATAATTATTGGGATTGAAAACTTGTCTCTAAATCACATGCAATAACTCTTCTCCTAGATATAGTGAACCTACAACACAAGTTATTTCTGTATGCTTAAAAGTATAATCATTCAAAATCTTGCAATTCATTTAACTTAGTATTTAGAAAGTTATTAAAAGGTCACATAGTTATACCTTTTAGAGTAAGATTACAGAAATATGATGGGAGTGATAGTAATATTTACATCATATGTGTACGTGTGTGCATGTGGGCTTGTGTGTGTGTGTGTGTGTGTTTTCCTAGCCTTTCAACCTTAATTGCTTTACATGGACTTCAGAGCCAGTATTTTTTTCTCCCTGTCCCTTCCCACTCGTTCTATCAACTTGAAACTTTGTGAGACTTGCTGTGTGCTTGTACGTTGAGTGGAACTGTTCCCATGATAATTGATTGTTAACGCAATTTTGAGTGAAGGTAATTCTGTTTAGTTACTAATTGAAATGTAAATTGCTCTGAGGATTCAGGAGTGGGATGGCTGCAGTAGAATTGTACGTGTGTAGTTGTTAGACTTCGCTTGTGGCTACGTTAGATATATGCATATAACATTGTTTCCAGTTAAAAAAAAAAGGAAAAGAAAAGAAAAATAAAACCAAGATAAAATTTCTAAAGCCCACACAATGTTCATAAGCTGAAAAAAAACAATTATAGGTAGGAAAATAAATGTACTGTTGTAATTTACTTCTAATATATACTGGTTTTAATTTATTGACCGAGTGTAAACGAAGAGCTAAGAGACACTTTTAAAAAAACGACGAAAGTAATGGTATTTAGAAGAGAACGAATAGTGAAGGTTTTGAAAGTGGAAACGGAGAAGTTAGAAAAGCTGACTAGTTTCGGTAACTAGTTAATATTGCTAACGAAGATATGAAATGTGAATGCTAACTTAATGCATAACATATAAGATCGTTTCACATATGGTTACGAACTTGGCACGGCGTTACCAGTACAAAATAAATATATCGGGACGCTGAGGCGGTTGTGCTCAGTGGGCAGCTATCTCTGTTATTCATTGCCATAGGTCTTAATTTCAACTTACCTAGACTCCACTGATGCACAGTTTCATCAAATCTGGTCCATTTATCTTTACAAACTCTCCAAAGACAATCGAGTTTGTGGCTATTGACGGCCCAACGCTTGTTCACCACACAGAAACCCACAACAATCTATGGAGAATCTGTCAGGGGATTTCCACAGCAATGTCTGTAAGAGAGATTGCATAATTTCATGTGATCCGCTTCATATACGTCACCGTTGACTCGTCGTATGATTGAACAGCATATGATGGTGCTTCGATGATATAATCGTTCACACATACACACAACAACCATCTTCTTTGCAAGTCAACAAACAACACTTCGAACTACTGGTAATAACAGTTGGGGAACACTTCGTCCATAGATAGTTAGTCTAAGTAACATTTGAAACTAAGTAACAGAAACAAACAACTCAGAGAAAATTCGTCTAGGAACATTTGGTCCTAAAAGAAATATATTGTCCGAAATATGTTGGGGTCAATAGGCATTTAGTCCAAAATACAATTTGTGCATAAGCATTTGCCCCAGAGTACAACTCGTCCAAAAGATACAATTCGTCTCGTACAAAAGAAGGTCCGAGGTATAAGTCACCCATAAGATACTTAGTACAAAGTATAATTCGTTCAAAGACATTTTGATTCAAAGTACAGTTTGTCGAAAACAATAATCCAAAATGCAATTTGCCCATTAGATATTCCGCCCAAAGGATATTTCGGCCCAAAGGGCATGTGCATTTTGTATAAACACATTTGGTCCAAAGACATTTTTAGTATTTGTATTTTGTAATTATTGTTGTGGAATTTTCAATAGAGCTTAAATCGAAAAATAGTATAACTTAAACTAGAAATCAAATTACTGAACAAATCAACGTTTATTTTCTAAAAGTAATGCCTGTACAACAGTTTTGCTAACTAACTGAACATATTGACTTCATCAGACGAAATAAAACAAATCATTACACAGTCATATTTTTTTAAAATAAACATTTTGTTTCTTCAGTGATTTAATTTCTAGTTTAAGTTTACTAGGATAGTAAAGGTAATATAAATCAGTTCGAAAATAGCAGTTTTCAACATAGTTACATGTTTTGCCATCAGATGCAAATAACAACTGTTGCTTTCAGTAGCAGGTGAAAAAAATGAAATGAAATCTTTGAGTTTTACGTCCAACGCTTATGCCGGTTAGTCTAAAGGAGACGGTGATTATGAGTAATGAATGAAATGGCGGAATGAAGAAAGTGGGAGGAAACGGGAGAACCCAGAGAAAACCCACGCACGCGGTGCTTGTCCATCACAAAGTTCACTTGCCGAGGACTGGGCTCGAACCCGGGACCTCAAGCACCAGAGGTGAACGCTCTACCCTGAGCAACCGCGGCCCCCTCAGTAGCAGGTAAAAATGATAGTTTGTTCTAGACGAAGCCATCTTTTGCCACGAGCCACGAATATGAGAAATTAAACTTTCTAATGTGTTCCTTCCTTTGCACGATTAGCTCAAACCTATTGTATTAATAATTTTCAACATATTCCACTTTAAAATATGACAAATCATTTGTAATAACCCTGTAGTATACTTTGTGGCCAACATTGTATTTTGATGGTCCATTATTACACTCGAAGGACGAATTACTGCTAGCGAATATGTGGACACTATAAGTGACCAAGTGGGTTCGAAAGCACGGATAACATCTTTCTATAACGCAGACTTACAAGATTACAATTTGCCAATACACATAGCAACGTTTTCAGGCTTATTTTCAGGAACGTCAGAACGAATGTCAGAATGCACATTCAATGGTTTTGTTAATACTTCTACTTCAATACTATTTATTATCTATGATCAGTTTTCGAGCAGCAAGTTGGAGGAAGTTTCTTTTACATTATCGCTGACGTACCTGAGTGCTTCACTGCATAAAGTATGATCTTTACCTCTGGAAATGATTTATGAGCTATATGGCTGCGAGCAATCCAGACTTTACTAAAATTAAAAGTGAATGAAAGTTTGGTTAATAAGATGATTTGCTTTTTGTTAAAATATTTCCATCCATTGTTTTAATATTTATCTATCTCTCTAAACATGTTTATACGTTGTATGCGTTGAAAAATGAAACATGTTTGGACACAAAGTTTAGTACAAGAAGTATGTGCGTTACCGTTAGGAACAGATAAACAACAATCTACTAATTAACACTGTATCTTGCTACATATGCGTAAGTAACTAAAACTTACATCCAGTAAAATGAAAACTGAATCAGCGCCTGAAGGGTTCACTTTTTCGATTTTTTCGTAAATTAAAGATGATTATTTGCCCTGAGATGTGTTATCTTGTTCAACTACATGTAATCTGTCGACTGATAAATTTCTTATACAGGGTCTGGCAAAAGAACCTCAAGTATTAGGGAGGGCACTGTGTGTGAGCTGTGGTACGATACCGCGGCGGAGGGGGTTTCGATCGATAACGGTATATGTGCCATTTTAAGTAGTCGCAATGACGTGGCGCGGTGTGCATCGTGTGTTTAGTTGTGGAGGAGTATATTCGTAATGGTGGTTCTGTGATTATTACTCAGCGGGGATTTCGCATTCAGTTCCGTCTTAGCCGACATGATTCTGTTCCGGATAGAAAAATTGTTCAAGTTTGTGTATCAAACTTTAGAGCAACAGGTTCTGCAATGAGAAAAAAGTCGCCGAGATTTCTGGATGAACGTTCTCACATTCACCATATTTTCCGACGTTGTTACGGTCCGAAGTTAGCCTTTAGCTGAAGTCTATGATTGGGTACTAATGACTTATTTGACAAATTAAATGCAAATGGTTCTTATGATCCACACCCTTTTCAATTCAGATACTGTGTTTATATATGCCCAGCCTCAATGGAACGATCGACTGTGTTTATGTGCCACATCCGTCTCTGAAAGGTTAAAGAGAAGCCAATGGGTTTCGTTTATTTGTGAAATTACGATATAACGTAAAGTTAAGGAGTTTATTGTTGAAACCGCTAATGGTACACTACCAACTCCAATTTCAATGGAGGAATAAGATAGAAATAACTCATTTGATGCCAAATTTATATAATAATCGTTTAAGATAAAACATCCAGTAATTATAACCATCAACGACTGGAGATAATAAATACTGCAGATGTGTTAAAGATCATATTGAATGACGTACTCTGTTTGTCGCACTTTGGATCCTACCACGCTGCCCCGGACGCCACCCGAAAATTCTAAATGGCAAGATATATAATTTGATTCATCATTGGAATGATCATGTAAGCACTAGCGTCATTTCAGATTTAGTTTGGGGGGGCAAGACCCCTTGATATAAGTAAAGTTTCGCGTTTTCACTAACTTACTACTATTCTATTGATAATATTCTACTATTCTAAAATCTACACAAATCGCAAACTCAGGGGGGCAAATGCCCCTCCCTGCCCCCCTAAATGACGCCCCTGCATGTAAGACTAAACAAGACTTATAGAAAAATGTTTTTCGTTTGGTGCAGTATTTATGAAATGGCAACCATCTAAATGTAATTTCTTAAATAAAACTCTGTTAAGTGGTGTTCATTTTGTTAACGGTGACCCCCCATGAATTTCGTTTTCTACAAGAGTAATTTACTTTTTCATGATATTTTCATATCACATACCTTGCTATTACCCCATATGCAGATGAAATTATCGGAGATTATCAGTGAGGATTTAGACGATATCGATCAACTATCGACCAAATTTTTACCATTCGCCAAATACTCGAAAAAAAGTGGGAATACAATACCCCGGTGCATCAACTGTTTATTGATTTTAGAAAGGCGTACGACTCGGTTAGGAGAGAAACATTATACAACGTTCTTACATAACTTGGAATACCGAGAAAGCTAATTAGATTAATTAAGATATGTTTAAATGAATCCCAAAGTAAAGTCCGGTAGGAAAATTTTTGTCCACGAGCTTTCACGTCGAAAATGGCCTGAAACAAGGAGATGCGTTGTCGCCATTATTATTTAACTTTGTTCTGAAATACGCTATACGGAAAATCAAAGATAGCAACCAGGGCCTAGAGTTGAACGGCATTCACCAGGTTATGGCATATGCTGATGATGTAAATTTAATAGGGGATGATAGGAGAAAAATAGAAAGCAATGCAGAGATCGAGATCTTATTAAACGCTTGCAGGAACATGGGTTTAGAAGTAAATGCAGAGAAAACTAAATACATGGAAGTGCGTCGGGACCGTAATACAGCAAATTATAGATGCGTTAAAATATTAAATAATACTTTTGATAAAGTGGATAGTTTCAAATATCTAGGATCAATATTAACAGAGGAAAATCATATTCACGAAGAAATTAAATGTCGACTAAAAGCAGGGAATTCGTGTTACTATTCGGTTCAAAATCTCTTGTCGTCGCGAATTCTGTCGAGGAATTTGAAGCTTAAAATATACAAAACGATAGTCATGCCTGTTGTTTTGTATGGCTGGGAAACATGGTCACTTACTCTGAGGGAAGAACATAGACTGAAAGTATTTGAGAACAAGATCCTGAGACGAATATTCGGATCCAAGAGGAACGGGAATGGGGAATGGCGGAAACTTCATAACGAGGAACTACATAATTTAAATGGTTTACCCAACATTGTTAGGGTCGTCAAGTCTAGGAGGCTTAGGTGGGCGGGTCATGTAGCTAGAATGGAAGAAAGTAGAAACGCTTTCAAAGTCTTGACTGGAAGACCAATCGGAAAACTACCATTAGGAAGACCTAGGCGCAGATGGGAGGACAATATTATGATCGATCTCGCAGAGATTGGAATCCAAAGTAGAAACTGGATGCAGTTAGCTAAGGATAGAAGTCAGTGGAGAGCTTTTGTGAACGCGGCATTGAACCTCCGGGTTCCATAGGCCATAGAGTTAGTTAGTTATACCTTGCTATTTAAAATCTTTGAGTTGGCTCCGGACCCTTATGGTGGAGCCCTTGTGCATAAAATAGATTTCTCTATTTGATTCATTCTCTGATATTTTTTCATTACACTTTGTATTTAATCATTTTATCTTAAGCCGTTTGTGATGTATAAGATTTGAAATGTCTAAGCATTTTGTCTAACTGTAAAAATTACCCACGTGGTAACCATTTCGTAAACGGTGCCTCACAGGAATACGTTTTTACTACTTCTTTTCTTTTTTTCCATAATCTTTTCAATTGTATATCAAATTACAAACTTTTCGATTTAAAATTTTCAAAAAACCTCCGGTGCCCAAGATAGGGGTCTCTGTGACAAATATAACACTCCATTCGATCTACGCTTTGACAGTTTCACTATCTCACATTCTCTTCCATCCTCTTATCAACAATTGTTTGCTACTTACATGTACTGGACAATTTTTGCAAAAAGAAAAATTCATTGAGATGCTTCATCCATATCAAACACAGCTTACCGTCATTTCTTAATTCAATACTGTTTTTGAATGTATTACCTGTAAACATACAGGCACATTCTCCTCTATTAGATTTCCCATACATGTGCATAGCTTGGCGTGGAAGTCTAATAGCAATAGTAATTTAGATAGTTGGTTTAGAGTTTACCGTGTCTTTTCAGTATCGAGCTTAAATGATACGTGGACCTGAGCTAAAAGTGGTATCGAAACCGGACGAGAATGGAATCTGGGTCTCTCACACCAAAATCGCTTACGCTAACCATATAGCTAGGAGGGAGATCCAATGATAATATTTCAACAATGATAATGGTATCAATTAGTCTAACAAAGAAGAATATTTCATTAACTTTGTTGAAATAAGTAGTATTATTAGTGATGTGAACAACAGTAAATAGTAAAACAGAAACCTACGGAAAATTAATGAATCCTACGGAAAATCATCCTTTCTAAGTCACTGAATTGAAAGATTCGGGAAAGGACCTACAATGTGCTTTAATGCGTAATGTAATACACGTAGAAAAACGCACATTATGAAAAGGGAATGACTGGTTGCATTCGCAACGTGGGTATGGAAATGAGGAAGAAAATTATTTCAGCATAAGAAACCCAGAGATCTACAAATACATAGAAGATTGTGAGTTGGGAAGGCACCGACCTTGACATAATATTTTTTGATAGAAGCAGATGGGATGAAAATAAAACAGGTGACTAGTTTTCGATACCTGAGTGGTATTATTAGAAATGCTATGAAGTAAGAACATGAAATATAAGGATAGGAATGACAAAAGAAGCCTTTAGGAGAAAGAAAAGTCTATTCTGTTGGTCCTTGAAGATCGAGTGAGAAGACTTTTCGCGTGGAGTATTGTACTCTACCCGACAAAAACATTACGCAAAAGCAATGAAAAAAGATTAGAAACTCTCGAAATTTTAATGTGAAGAAGAATAAAAAGGATTATTTGGGTGGAACGGAAAATAAATAAATGTTTACTACAAATGGTGGGGGAGAAAATAATAGATGTAATTCAATTTTTAATGTAGGTCTAATTGAAAAGGGGAATAGAAACTGGCTGGGACATTGGCTGAGAAGGAACTGTATCATGGGGGATGTGACAGAGGGCATAATGACAGGAAAGGAAAGGAGGAGTGAAGTAGATGCAGTTAATGGACTGTAACAAAACAGAAAAAGCGTACGCAAAGACGAACCAATCAGCTGAAGACAGCGCAACACGGGAACTTTTCAGTTGTAGAAAGTAACACACCAATATCGATGATAGATGTGATAATTTTAATAGAACCTTCCTTACACTTTATTTCGTTCTCTTTTCGGAAATTAATGATAAATAATTGATTAGTTTAATTTAGTACTTGAATTAAATCTTATAAAAAAGATCACGCTTTAAAAGACGTTACTGCGATGTACGTAGGCCCTACTTATCAGTATATTTTGTTTAATAAGAATATTAAATTTGTTGACCATTATGTGTGTGAAAAAGCCTTTCCTTGATGCCGTACTCGTATTATTATTATTTTATATCAGAATTGTAAAAATCAAATATTTACTATCTATAATGAATGTTGGAATAGTCTTTGCGATTTTGTGCCTTAATTCTTACATTTTTTTTACATGTTTCCAAACCTTTTTATTTTTAGATTTGAAATTATGGTCTTTAGTGTCTGTGACATCAGGCACTTTTTATACCTTTTTGTTTTACAAAATGATGACATATTGCTTGTTAAGATCATGAAATCCATTTACGTTATTCCTCTCGTACAATAAATAAATACATTGTACGATGAAAACCACAGGGTAAAAAGAAGGCAAGTCGAACAGTGTTCAAAAGTGAATAATGTAGCCTGAAAGGTGTAGTTTGTATGGACTAAATCCCGCAGTAACAAGAAGTTTAGTCACTAAGAAATTTAATGCTAAAGAGTCTGCCAATAGGGAAAGAGGTAGGCAAGTCAGTGGAAAACAGGACAATTGTGTAAAATTATATAAAAAAACTGACTTGCCTTCTTTTTCACCTGTAATCTTCATATGTTATTAATAAATAGTTTTAAATAGAATATGATTCTTTCTATGAACACGGTCTCTCATTAACGTTGTCTTATATTAAGTTAGTGTGATTGAAATGCCTACTCCAGGTGCATCATTTCAGAAGGATAAGAAAGAAAACAACCAGGTTAATTAAAATAGTCGCCATCGGCAACCACACATTTTGCCATCGCTCAGACCACAATTGGATTCCGTGGCGAAGGAAGTCTACAGTCTGCAATGCACACAAATCTTCAACCACATGTTGTACTACGCAACCATCGCGGAAGATGTTCCCTGACACAAAGTGATCAAGATGTCAGAAGAATTGGTTATCACTGAGATAGCTATCGGTTTAATACGGGGAATGAGGAACTGCAATTCGTGGAGAGCTTACACCGCTCTTTACACGACATGCGGGCAAGTATTGTCGCCCAATATGAGAACACTATGTCTGTTGACCATTGCTGAATGCATGGGGAGAAATTTTCAGTGGATTTCATGGAGTTAAGCACTGTAACGATCCACATTGTTGGTTTCATTTCGCCTGAGAAAAACATGAGAGGTCATTTCCACCATAGATCTTTATACCAGCGTTAACACCATCTATGATCGGAAAGATGGTTTAGAAAACCATCCTGGTAGATATTTAAGATCCAGTTGTTGTCCTCATCATTTACAATTGTTATATCACATTCAGTTTTCGTTTGAAGTCACAGAATGATGCAGGAATCATTCCCTGTTACTCCTTACTTTCAGAAAACTGCACACCTCTAGTCAGCGGTGTCTTTTGATCGGAGTTGACTCGTGTATCATCTATAAGTTCAATACTCGTGTATCATCTATAAGTTCAATATTTCCTAACAGTTTCTTTTCTGTTCTTCCATTTTAGATATGTGCAACAGTCTACGAATTCTCCAGTTGACATGAGGGTGGGAATCCACACTGGAGCAGTACTAGCTGGAGTATTAGGACAGCGACAATGGCAATTTGATGTGTATTCCAAAGACGTTGAACTAGCCAATAAAATGGAGAGTAGTGGTCTTCCTGGGTAAGTATTATCATGTTCGTTTTTTTTTTTTACTAATAATCCTAATGTAACTCAATTTCCGTTATGTATCTTTATGTTAATTATAATCTTGTATCTGTATCCAAGTTCGCCCGTAGGAGGGACACACATAACCTTAAATTTCAAACTCCGTGGTTGCCAAGAAATTAGTTATAGAGTATAACTTGCATACTTTTGAAATATTGAAACGGAAAAAGTAACGAGCACGTCTGCACTGAATATAAATACAGCCCTCATTGCTGGTGTAGTGGCTAGGGCGTGCACCTTTGCTGCACGAGGTTTGCGATTCGATTTCCGATGGAACAGCATTAACAATTGGAAGGTATTATGGTGGTTTAGATTCCATCTTTAACATTAGATCCACTCTCATATAGCTTCGATGTTGAAAAGGAATGTTAAATTTCCATAAACAAAAGTACTGACTATAAACAATATTTCCTATATGCCTACATCAAAATGCTAGATTTTCTTTTGCATGGTGCATATAACTATGCAGGACATCTTAAATTATTCAATGTAATACTATAAATTTTCAAAATATGCAGACGCAATTTACACACACTTCGTACTTCAGCTTCCTTAGATTAAAATTATACAAGATCAGTTTAGATATCCTTTATATCCAATATTTTATTATAAACAATTCTTAGTGATTCTACAAATAGTTTTTATACGTATGATGCTTTTTAAAATGAAATTTCACTCACAACTACTTCTTTTCACAATTTTTTCTATGCGTTTTTAAATGTCATCGAAGGGAAGATAATACGTCTTGAGCCGTATGAGTATTCTTCCTGGATGTAGGTTTTAGCCCGTTCACCCAGGCAGATAAATAGAGGGTCATTCCACCAGATGATTTTCGATAGGATGAATAGCTCCTTTTCTGTTGCAGCTCATCAGGTACCCTTACTTTCTTAGTCTTTGACGTCATAGGTCGGGTTAAGCTTTGAGCTTCTTTGCGAAGGGACTTTAGTTTTTCTCAGTTATTTTCATCCCCTCACTTTCATGCGGTCTAATACTTCTATCATGTCGTCATTCTGAGACCTGATTTGGTCTCCCAAGTCGTCTCCTATAAAATAAGCTTTTTCCTTAACATTCTCTCTGGCATTTCTGCATCATCCATTTTCTCTAGGTGTCCTACCATCTAATTCTTTGACTTTTGATGAATCGTAACATGTAATTTTTGTTCAGCTATAATACCAATGGCGAGACTTGAGGGAGGATACGATAGACAGTGTCTACCCTTTAGAATTTTATGTGTATTAAGTTTAATTTAACTAACGAAAAATTTCTTAGCTTAAAGTTTCCTACATTAAAATTTGTTATAATTTCTTTTCCGATTTTTTTTACACGATATAACTAGATACTTTTCTGAAACCTGCTTTGATGTAAATAGACAGATCGTAAAGGGTCTATAGAACCTTAAACATTATTTTTGTGTTAGAATCATATTCTTTTCATCAACCTATGGACGCGTAGGAATACCGGACTCGCGTAAAATTAAAGGTCAAACACTTCCTGTGTAGAACCCTTCAAAAGACGTTAAGCTCTCCGTTGTTGCAGGGTTGCAGGGTTGTAGCTTATTTTAAGGCAGATTTTTAAATGCCAGAAACAGATTTATCTTTTTTTTTTACCTTTATTAATTTTAAATTACCTTTCGAGCTCCTACTATAAAATATTAAATGGATATAATATATCCTTCACGATTAATATTCTACACATTTTGTCGTTATGTGTCTCCAACATCCGGAAAAAAATATAAAAAAGATCATTAGTGGAAAGTTCATACGTTGTATTGAGAACTTTATCCTGCTGTGTATTTCGCAAGAGTGACAAGTAAAGGTGAAGTGATAACGGCTAGCTTTTATCTCTGTGCTTGAGTGTGCGTTTGTAAAGTCATTTTGTTATGTGTAGTAGATTCGCGTTCGGTCGTGGCATCGTATTTTGACAAACCAGATTTCAATTATGAAGCTTTACTGAACAATAATTTCTCAGCGTTGTTGTTTGAACAGAAAAAGAAGTTAAAATGGAAAATAAATAGACTTCATTTGAACTTGAGAGAACATGATGGGAAGTATGGTAGTAAGTTTCAAAGTTTGTGGTACAGCAAATACAAATGGTTCTGTGGAACTGGTAAATGTAAAAATGAAAAGTTATTTTGTTACTGGTGTTAAATGTTGGAGGGAAGGTAATGAGCGAGCATGTGGAACTGGTGTGACTACCGTAAAAAAATCGATAACAAAGCAGATATATGCTTTGTGTCAAGGTGTGCAGAGAATCATAATATACTGAATCTGGTTTACATAAAGCGTATTCTCAAAAGTTTTTAGACTGCAAGCAATTAAGTACAATGAAGTCGTTGCAAAGAACAGAAAAACTGAGCAAATTAATTGATGTTGTTTGCCATTTGGGTGTGCTAGAACTTCCATTTAGAGGTCACAGGAAGGGGTTAGTGTGGTTAGAGGGGTGAACTTGTTATCTGCTGAGCAATCGTTCATGAGAGATCACGTAGAGTCTGCAAACGCGTTGAAGGGAACTTCTACTGACACTCAGAATGATTTAGGCCAAGCAGTAATGACAGCGATTCAGGAACACGTAATTAAGTAGTCTTGAAAAAGCACATTTTACCCCAAGCAGGTGAGACAACAGACGTATCAGTTAAAACTCAAAGCAGCATAACTTCTCGCTGTTGTTTAAAATGGCAAAATTGAAAGATTTATA
Organism: Thermobia domestica; assembly: GCF_964235325.1. Lineage (NCBI taxonomy): Eukaryota > Metazoa > Arthropoda > Insecta > Zygentoma > Lepismatidae > Thermobia > Thermobia domestica. The sequence continues at coordinate 145,963,557 of NC_137461.1, read as the reverse complement.
GGATTTTATGATGCTTTCGCTTGTAAAAAAGTTAATGACATAGTTTTTATAATTATTACTGTTTTGAGAAATTCTGACATTTCGAGTTCAAAACTTACGTCGAACATATGTTGGAGTTAGTGTAATGTCAAGTTACACACGAATGGTGTACAAGAAATTCTCCAAAACTCCTTCCCATTAACCATAGTTCTTCTTCGCGCGGCAAAAACAATTAAAGTAGTGAAAAATCTTCATTTATAGTTTAACAGCATTTCATGTTATTTCTTCGGACGGTCAACTAGTCACACAGAGCATCTGCGAATATCTCATCCATCTCCTACTCAGTAGTATTATTACTAGTACGATCAAAATACACTACAATGAACTTTGCAATGCAATGGAGCAAATTAAAGAAGCTGATAACTGGAATCTTGAGTCAATTCAATCTGCGATTGGCTTAAAAAACATTTTGAATAATTCTCAATTTTTACTTTTGCTTTGTTTGTGTCGAAAGATTTTTGTCTATATAAAAAATCTGTTTAGTGATCTTCGGTTAAAAACTAAATCAGATATAAATTGTAACATATGGAACGAAATAAGAACGATAGTCAGGAACTTAGAATCCTTAAATTGTAATAATATGATACAACAAATTGGAAACTAAATTTCTATTCTATGCCCCGGAAAGTGTGTCTTATCTCCAAGTCAAAAGAAAGTTTTATTTGAGATTTTTGATTTAATAATTGTGGAGATGAAAGATAGAGTTTTTAAAAAATACAAAATCTAGTCTTTATAGAACTAATAAATTTACGTATATCAACAAAGATTTTCACAGGACAAACTGAATGAAATAATATCCACATTTCGTAATATTTTTTTGCTCAGATCAGCCTAAGAATGAACTTATCAATTTGTATTCAGACAGTAACAAACACATCCCCCCTCCTGAACTCTTGAAATATATTCTCAGTAATGAACTTCAAACCAAATATCACGAAAGCGTGTTTAGAATTTTCAATGTAATTTACCATGTATGCTTAACTCTGGTTATTTGAGTGCAAAATTGCTTAATTAGTTTAGTTTCGTGCATGAGGGTCATACTCTCACACAACCTCTGTAGGAACTTATCTCATATATCTCTATAAATTATGTAATGTTGTAAGGATCCCCACATCACAACATGTTTATAAATGACAGTGCTAAATATAATCCATGTGTGGATACTTTAGAATAAATTCTTATTCATAGTTTCCGAGAAAAAAGGAATTTTTGTGGCGCTGAAAATAGGTCGTTTATTACCAATGCTAATTGATATTTTTTTTTTCCTCTGCTGAGTCAAATTATTTATTTATGCATGTGCTGCCTCTGTAAAAAAATATTCAGTAGCAGAATACATTTGTTTGTGTTTCTCTTAACGTTAACACACATTTTTTTTTTTACCAGTGATATACATGGTCCTAATAATAATATAATACTCCCAGCAGTAACCTACATCCTTCCAAACGTTAATACACACATTATCGTATAAGAATTACATGTATGGATATTTTGTATATAGGAACTGACTAATTATTGGTTCACTAGGCTGGTATTTACTTTCTCGTATCAACCTATATTCCTCCTATACGTAGCCTATATGGAATGCTGGTTTCCTGTAATAGTAATATAAAAGAGTCCGCTTTGCTAGCGAGAGAAACTCGAATAGTTTCAAAATTAAGGAATTCTTTCAAATGTCAACATACATTGAAGCTTAGCACAAATCCTTGATAAACAAATTTTGAATAAAGCACACACATTAAAATTAAATGTAAAAGATATGCCTGTAGAGGTTTCTGGCGCGTCCACAATCGAATTTTTCTCATCGAAATAATTTCACAGCTATAACAGAAAATCTTAATCTTATGATATTATGCACTTACTTTAGGAAAATAACTTAGACGACCAAGGTAAGAATGTTACACATTAAGAGCGGAAATTTCACAGTCTTTTCCCACTATCCTATAACCCCTTCTTCCTTGTACAGTACAAAATATAGTTTCAAAAGTTCTTATTATATCATTCTTATATGTTTTTAGTTATGCTCAATCAGAAACCACTTTGTCAAAGTCACTGTACCTAGGTAGTTAAAACTTCCTCACACGCGGTCACCATGCGAATGAAACATCCTGCTTATCTTAGTAGGAAACTTACTAAATTTTGGACTATAATTAGTGCTTTAGGGCTTCATTAGTTTATGAAGCCCTCCTATATAAAAATAATCAATGGTGTTGAAATAAACGCAATACCAAATTCAAGTAAATCACCTCAATTGTTCCTAAACTACTTACTTTATTGAAATATTGAAACACTTACTCTGAAATACATTTTAATTAATTTAATCTGGTCACAGATAAAGAAACTGGTTTAAATTTGGGACAGTTGTTTTTTAACAAGACGTTATCGATTATGTAATTACTAAATGCTCAAAAATGTGCTCCAAATTCATCGCCCTATGCATCAGTAGGGTGCTTCAAGATTTTTTCTGCTCAGAATAAAACAAATCTGGGCAAGATTTCTGTAGACAAAAACTTCAAAAGATTTTTTTCTTTTTCTTTCTCTTCTTTTAAGAGAAAAATAGCTTATTCCTCAATGGCAACATGTGTCAATGCAAGTTGAAAGACAAGTGTAGGGAGAAGCATGTTTTGGTCATATTGTACAAAATTTATGTTCATATTTTATTTCAAAAATACTAATAGAACCCTTGTAAATAAATAGTTAACGCCTAGTCGTTAATAGCGGTGCCTCGGATTCAATTTGCAGTGCGATCTAAGTACATATGGTAAAGGTCATACTTCAAACTGTAGGTCCATGTCTAAAATAGACTTGGTATTGAAAATGAAAATTAAACTCAAAAATAACCCAAAATTCTGTGAGGTAGAGTGATTCTGTCTTGCTTTTCTACTTTAAGATTAGCCTTATTTTGGTTTGCATCTTTATCTAATTTTACGAACTTCGTACTTATAGTGAAAATTTAGCCCTGGGATCTGAAAGAAGTTACCTTGCAGTAAGCTTCCTTCAGAAAAAAAGGAACAGAATGGAAAATTTGCTTCTGCGCTAGTAGATTCGTAACAGTAAGAATTGAATCAACTTTCTCTTTTAGTTTCTTTTCAGTTTTGTTTCTCTTCTTTCTTCTGGATTCGTAAAAGTTTCTTGTGAAGGTTGTGGAGTTGTCGTCTGAATATTCCAAGAGAGAAAAGCACCATTCACAGAATTTTCTCCCAACGATACTTCTTCCTTTCTCTCTCTATCTTTTCACCCTTTATTGCTTTTTTGTTCGTAGAGTGAGAAGAGGAAACAAATCGTATTCAAATCCCTTGAGAGCGCACTTTGGCAACTCAGAAGAAAATATGGTTCCTTCTTCTCGTTCCCCACCGCACCCCTACTTTGTGACAGCACAATTCGTTTTATATATATACTCGCAGAAGGCTTTTCATACACTCTTGTCAGACGTTCACATTCGCATTGGCTACACATAAAATCACAGGTTAAAAAAGATCTTCATTTGAGAACAAACATCATGGTAAAATAGGATAGCGGCTGTTGAGCAATCACAGCTCGATGTATCGATAGTATAACTCCATCAAAAAGATCTTGACTTCCAAACTATGCTTGAATAAGAATGTAAACTCTCATAAAACAAGTATGATTGTCCGTGTGTAAACAGGTATCACAGCAAAAATAGTAAGATACAAAGGAGAAGTTTTTCTCTTATGTGTGTTCAGTGTCCAGCATCCAGACAATAGATTTGATATCCACCTAGAGACGCACCCGTGCGGGGGTTCAGCTGGCTTAGACCCCCCGAAAAAACTTTCTTACTTGACTAACATTGCTACACCTTTTTAACAAACTATATTTCTTTAACAAAAAAGTGATTAATGTAACCTAAATATAAAATTTTACACCTCATTTGTGCTCTTTCTTTCTTACAAAAATGATACAGTTCTTTTTTTTCTGAAAATGTAGGTGGCAGTAATTAATAATTACTTATCATTTTTTCGGAAGCAGAACAACAATATGTCTATACTACTATATAGACATATTGGATGCCACCTCCCTTTGCCAAGAAGCTTTGGACTCCTCCCAGCAAAAATTTCTGGGTGCCCGTCTGTATCCACCTCACCAGACGGGCACCCAGAACATAAGGACGTATACAACTTATTATTTTCCAGTTATTGGTGTAGTTGTAGATTTCAATTTAGTCGGCGTATCTCCTTGTTCTTCGTCCGTTATATAAATGGACTTTGTTGAGTGTCTGCACGGCCGTTGTATCTGATCTGTTGATATTTTCTATCTTGAGCATTTCATGTTGTTAATGAGTGTTCTTCTTACATGTTATACTCAGCTTGTCTTCATTATGGGAATATTTTACTACTAGATTACAGTGCATGAATGAATTACCTAGTCAGTTGGATCACTGAATCAGGAGTTTTGCCGAGGTCATCTTACGTTAGTCTCGCTTCTCAGATCCAATATGACCGGTAACTTGAGCAGACATAATAAGTAGAAGGAGCTGAAATATGAAATCCATATTCATCTTTGGAACGTCAAGGAAGAAAGACCTTACTTCTCTATGCAATGGCAAACGCTAACAACAAACGTGTAATATATATTCAAGACTCCACGGGTGAACGCAAGAAACATGAACTGGAGAATCTGGCAGATTCAAGACAATTGGACACGAAGCCTGTAGTGGACAACATTAAGTCCTGCTTTTGTGCTCAAGACCACATATTTTTTCATATCACCGTGATATATATGGACATCCTATCAAATCAGACTTGGCTTCTGAAGATAATAGTACTAAATAAGACAAGGATTCAGGTTCTTTTAATGAGCAGACTAGATCAGATCTAGGAAAAATTTCTGAAGAACGACCATTTAAGATGGAAAAACGTACTGTAAAATCTCGACCAGGCTAGTGAGTTTTTTCTTCTTTTTTCTTATTTCTTTTCTTCTTAATTTTCAGTTTGGACCTTGAAATGTTTCTTTCTTGTTTCTCCATTTTCAGCTTCCTCTTTTAACTCCCAATATTTTCTTTTATTTTTCAAATCATCGATCACTTGTTCTTCTTCTTCTTCCTATTCTTCGCTTTCCTTCCATCTTTTCTTCCGCGGGTGAAGACACCGTGCAAATTATTTCTAATGCTCTGTCATCCACAAAGTCTTACGCAGACAAAGTCTACAACAACCAACACTCTAAGAAGTAGGATTTTCCACCGTTAACCACCGACTATTCTCCTGCACCACTGAAATCGCAGGGAGCAAAACCAACATATGCCAAGAAGACAAATTGTACATCCAATAGTGAACCAGCTTCACCTAATCAAGCGCAGACTGATGAATCTTTACCACCACTACAAGAATTACTGACTGTCATTAAAGAACTTCAAATCAGCAAGTTGCTCCAAATCACCAGACTCAAAATAACACGCTTAAAATCAGCACTTGACACGTTCAATTATTTGTGAGACACTGATGAGTTACTGAATTAGACAACTAAATGTCTTCATCACACAGGATTAACATCTTACGAGCTAATTTCGATAGTCAATTTCATCGCTGACATATTTCAGCATTAGGACCAAACCCTTACTTGAGCCACTAATTCGGTATCATCATTGGCTAACACCCTCGACCAATCCCAGGATGTCTCCTTCAAAAACGCCAATTAACAGCATTGTGCAGCTGTAAAACTAAATAAAAACCAATGCACATGCTAAAAGACTGCGACAGTCACGTCTGACGATCACACAGAATACGCAGAGCAAGAAACGTCATCACACATTCAAGTAAGAGGCAGAAGACCACATCAGTGGTCCCGGAACTCACACATTTAAACTGTCAAGAACACCTTCGACCTTCGATGAATTTCATAGCATTATTACAAAATTGAATAGTGGATTAATGTTTTCCATTACTCAAGCTCGAACATTCCCGTTTTTCATTCCCAGTTTGATGTTTCTTAATCAAGACACAATGTCTTAACTAGTTTGTTTATTCGTCTTCTCTTACTGGGAAGTAATGCAATGGTTTTGTACTAAGACTACACAAAAAGGTTTAACATAGCACTGTTTGGACTCAGCGGTATCTGTTGTATTTTGTATAAGTTTAACAGGCTAATAGGAATTAATTTTGACGATGCCTTATACAAAATACATGTAGCTTCTTATATATGTGATTCTAACGCTTTTATACTTGGACAGATCGTGTAGTCATCTTTCAGAGGAATGGCTTTACATATAAAGGTGGGTACAGTAAAAGAGAAAGAACATTATGGATTTAACGAGAAGATGAAGAGAGAGAGAAAAGGGAAAAGAATAGTGATTGTTAGAATTACATTACTAGCCTCCTTCATACTCTCCATATATCTGACAATGTTTCGTTGTCTCTGGGTCACGAGTCTGGTAGATAACGATTTTGATTGTTTTGGGGACTTCGTAACCCGTTCTACCACTACTAAGCTAAACTAAAGGAAATCTCATGTCATCTTAATTCAATCCATTGTATTATTTCAGTTATATTTTACATTTCGTGATGAGCTTGAGTTAGTTGCTCTGTCTTCAGAACAGTATTATTATATTTACGTAAAACAAAACGAAATACACAAAATATTATATAGAAACACATACGTTACATTGGCTTCATTGGAAAACTTGAAGGAAGTCAAAACAAGATTTGTTGTATATCAGTTGTAATTGATCTTAGATGGAAATTTTTATGATTGTTGCGGATCCTGTAAGTTTGTCTGTAAGCTAACTAATACATTGTCAACCTCTAAACCTAATACGTTGTCAAATAGTGCATATTTTTATACACTAGTCAAAAAAATTAGGGGATCAGATGAAAACTCATGTAAAACTTCTTACGAATAATGTGACAACACTGTATCTGATCCAGTTCGGATTAAAATCGACTAGCATGAAGGCACAACATGCAAACAAACCGTTTGAAATACCTGTGCACATGATCGGTGATGTGGCGCTACAACAGGTCATTTTGTATTGTGCTGCTGCCAACACATTCCAGCTCCACGATACCTCTGTTCTCATTGTGAGTGTTTAGTTCGACACAAATCCACGTAGTGAAATGGCGCAACAACGTGATTTACCAGAATCGCTGGCATGGCGAGCTGTCTCCAGACTGGAAGCTGGTCAGTCACAGAGGGAGGTGGCAAATGTGATCGGAGTGGCATAAAGTGTGATTACCCGATTGTGGAATCGATTTCAAACAACTGGAAGTGTTCGAAGAAGACCAGGACAGGGCCGTCCACGAGCAACCACAGCAAGAGACGATCGTTATCTCTTGTTAACAGCCTGTCGAAACCGGCGTCAGAATGCAACTCTGCTCCAGCGATCCGTACGAACAGCAACAGGACACACACTATCAACTCAAACGGTCCGCAATCGCCTTCGAAAAGGTGGCCTCTACGCACGTAGGCCTATGGTGTGTGTCCCATTAACTGCACGACACCGTGTTGATCGAAGAGTGTGAGCGGGGGAACATCGTGGGTGGGGACGCAATAAATGGGGCAATGTTTTGTTTTCTGACGAGTCTCGATTCAGTGTGGAGCCTGATAATCGACGTGTTTTCATCTGGAGAGAATGTGACACGACGACACAATCCCTTGTTTGTGCGAGAAAGATCCCAGTATCATAGTGGTGGACTGATGGTGTGGGTAGGAATCAGCATTGGTGGGCGTACTGAACGTGAGCTCCACATCATCCGAGATGGCTCTTTGATGGCTGTCAGGTATAGGGATAAGCTCCTGCAACCTCTTGTTCTTCCTTATGCTGGTGCCATTGATGATTCGTTCCTTTTCATGGATGACAATTCTCGTTCTCACAGAGCTCGGTTAGTGGATGAGATGCTGGAAGCTGAGGGTATCACTCGGGTGAAGTGGCCAGCATGCTCTCCGGATCTCAATCCAATTGAGCATGTCTGGCATATGCTTGGCAGACGAATTGCCGCTAGGCCAGTACCTCCAACAACCATTCCAGAGCTGGAAGTCGCTTTTCTGGATAAGTGGCAAAACATCCCCCAAGAACTCATCAATAATCTGCTTGAATCCATGCCACGCAGGTGCGAGGTTATGTTGGTTGTTCGAGGTGATCATACGCCATATTAAGGAACAATAAGTGTTGTTGCCTAGTCTGTTTGTGAGCAGTTCGAGAGGTGCACACAAAACCGTCTTGTTTTATGAGCCATGTGAATAAGGTTTTCCGTGCCCCAACACCAGTATGTGCCCCATTTTTCTAGTGTACCGGTATCTTAAAGCATTCCTTCTTCTATGATATATATGAGTCAAACATAAGCTTATCCATACACTATTTTAAGGTCTTGTGTGGTATTTCAGCTGATTCCCTAATTTTCTTTGAGCAGTGTATGTTTTTCAACTTGAAGGTGAGTTTTCTCCGCTTCAACGATTTTTGAATTTCACGTTTTCTTCTTTCTTTTTTTTTTTAAATTTGAAGCTATTTGATTCAAACTATTTGACAGCTATGCTTCTTCCTTTAATAGTTACGCTTACTTTCAAGAGCCATTTCAATGGTCCAGGCATCACATTTTCATTATACCTGTAAAAAGAGTGAAGAGTAACAAAAAAGATGATATGGTCTCCAGTGGAATAATTAATACCTTTATATTATTAAAAAGTCAGTTGGAATAATTACTTCTATCAATTCGTTTATATCATTGAGTGAAAAACAAGTTTGTATAGATGCTGAGCTAATTATAAAATAAGTTTGCATCCAGCTTCACTCCCTTCTGTTAATTAAATTCTCTCGCAGATATTGTAGTGAATGAGTGAAATTGAATACAGTTTGGCTGGCAATTTCACCACTCGCAAAATTTTGGTTTGGCATATTTAGCAGGCAACCATTGTTGCTGTGAGGAACAGTTTTTATTATACCTAGGTAGATACCAGAAATATCATATTTCCTAATGCAATCATTATATTTAACATACTAATGCTCAGGATTTTACAGTGATCATTCAAATCTTAGCAAGATGAAATTGCTCACACCTACCTTCTACAGATATCATCTATCTCTTAGTGGTAGAATTAAATCTACTTTAATTTACTAAGATTTTACTTCAAGCCATAATACTGATATGTCTTGCGTGTATATTTGGAAGAATGTGGTTTTCAAAGACATGTCTGCAGGTTTAAAAAAAAATAAATAAATCACAGCACTTCGTATTTCACAATGGAAAGGTATATGAAGTTGCCATGTGTATGTAAGGACGATTAACACTTATGTTACGAGAAACATGGCGGATGTCCAAATCAGTGGAATTATTTATGGTACAAAGGATGAAATTGATGAATAATAACCTTTAATAATATGGGATATCATTGTAAAATTAAGTTTGGTTATCCGTAGAGGAGGGACTGGCTGCTAAAATTTGTGTGATTTTCTAGAAAGAACGTCAGAAATTCAGATAATAATTCAAGGCAAACAAAAGCAAAGCATATATGAGTTTCTTTTATTTTTCATTTTTCTCTTGTAGCGACCCTTAATTTCTATTGTATTAATATACGCCATGCTGCTCTCTCAAGGGAAATTATGAGCATATATTTTCTGCCTTTATGTTGATATTTTTTTTCTTTTTTACTAAATTATAGCAACACGAAGATAATTTTCTCTCGTCTCAGGAAAATAAAATTGTCTATTAACAAACCGTGACAGTTCTTTCTGTCTCTGTTTCTCCCTCTCTGGATCTCGCTGTCTCTTCATTTCTACAAAGCAAATTTTCTTTTTTCATTTCAGGAGAGAAAATATAATCTTTTTTTCGTTCTCTCTGTTTCTATTACTTCGCAAAATGTATTCCTTAAAAAAAAATAAAGTTTTCTGTCATCATTTGACTCGTCTTATTTCTCAAATTATTATATACTACTAGCTGAAGTACCTGGCGTTGCCTGGAATAAACAAGTAAAGCAAGGTAATTATATTGTAAATAACCTAATTAAATAAGAACTAAAGCAAGGTAATTATAAATAACCTTAGGTCTCTTGCCTACACTTACCTAGAAATACACCAAGCCTATGGTGCGACTTCAGCTTTATAAGCGTAGATATTTCTCATTCTGAACAGCCTAGGTTTCATACCTACAGTTACTTTGAAGTATGGCAACCTAATGATGTGGATTTATATAGGAGAGAAACATACAAATACCCACGGCGTGAATTCTAATTCTAATTCTAAGTAACTTACTGTCTCTTCCCTACAAATAGTTGAAAGTAATCGAAGCCAAAGGTGTGGCTTCAGCTTTATAGGTAATCCTAATTCTAAATACCCTACGATTTCTTGACTTCTTGTACCTAGAGGCATACCAAGCAATGGTGTGTGGCATATGGATTCTAATTTTAAATTTAAATATTTTACGGTCCCCTCCTTATAGTTACCTGAAGTTATATGCTAAAACAACGTTATGGATTTATACAGAAGATAAATGCGCAAAAGCCAGTGGTATAGTTTCTAATTCCAATTGTAATTTCAAATAGCCTAGCACTCTTTCCTCCATTTACCTTGAAATACGTCAAGCTAATGATGTAACTTTAAAGACAAACATAGAAAAGCCAACCATGTAGCAATCCATTGGTGCTTATTATGATTCTAATTCTAAATAGAATTAAATCTCTTTCCTACATTTACCCAGAACTATGCCAAGTCAATGGTATAGAAAATCAATTGTTTAGATTTGTATAACGGACAAATATATAAACATACATTCACCTTTCTATAAAATAAAACTAACTACTGCAATTGCTGTATACATCTACGATTTAAATATGGTGCGACGCAGAGTATCGTTTACTAACCATGCATTAGATATAAGAAGAGTTAGTGTGTACCCATTGCATTCAACAATACTTAACGAAAGAATTATGTTAACAAAACGATTCCATAGGATACGTAAAATAGCTCGTGTCTGAACAATTCCTAAAATATAAAGTGAAATATGGAAATATCAACAACTTTATAAACGAAACGTTAGATCAGGAATAGTGAATTTTCTCATCCTCATTAAATCAAAGATTTTCTCAAGAGGTACATTAACAACAATATATTTCAGTTTTGAGGAAGTTTGGCAGACTGTCAACTCATTTCACAGTTTCTGTATGTCTGTATTAGGATGTTTTCGTAACAAAAGTTTAGATTCAGTATGGCTAAACAGCGTTCTGAAATTTGTTAGGAGTATGTAACTTGAATACCATGTTAAATTGGATATATTCATCATTTATTACTTCGGTACTAAAAAGGATTTTTAAGATACGTACATAAGAGATAAGAGTAAACAACAAGAAACGCACAAGGAATTACATAGAACAATGATAGCCAAGTGCGAACCACGCGCAGAATCGGGACCTAGAGTATGTTTCTTGCTTTGAAATCTTTCAGTTTTATGTCCTACAATTATGATCTGGAGGTTAAAGGGGATGGTATTGATGAAAAGGAGTGAAAATGGTGGAATGAAGAAAGTGAAACGTAACAGGAGGACTCTGATTCAACCCATGCACACGGTGTTGTCCACCACGAAGTTCACTGGCTAGCTGAGAGCGACCAGAACCGCACTCACCAGAGATGAACGCACTGAACGCACTACCACTGAGTTCAAGTATGCTTCATCTTGTCTGTAATATATATATATATATATATATATATATATATATATATATATATATATATATATATATATATATATATATATATATATATATATATAAATGTTTCAAGCTGTTGTAATAGAAATTGAGTAAAAGTCTAAACTATCTACAGAAACAAATAGAAATTTGAACATAACGAGTCTACAACAATTAGAGTCCCGAAGGTCTTAACTTTATAAAAGAAGTCAGACACCGCATTTATTTATCGTCAGGAGACGCTAGAACGACCTCTTTTCTACTGCAACGCATCAGTATCGTAGTACAAAGACGGAACGTTGGTCAGTTTTGGGAACGCTATCCTCTGGTAAGGATCTGGAGGAGATCTTTTTTCTGTAATCATCGGCGGAAGTTTCTCGACAATTGTTAATCATTTTAAATTAAGCTATATATGTTTTTTTCTTGTAATTATGTTCATTTGCTTATTCTTTTATATATCGCAATATAATATTTTATAATTTTTCAGCAGGTGTCGTCAATTCCCAATATTATTGTTCCCATAGTCTATCTTTCTACACATATATTGTTAAATTGTCTTGCATTGTTTAAATTTCTCTACATGCTTGTGTTGAGTTCCTTTTTCTAGTATAAACAATTCTGTAATCTCTTGAATTCTAATCAAACATTTCTCTTTGTTTTCCGACATTCTTGGATAAAAAAAATATCGATTAATATGTGATGGTTTACAAATGTTTCAAATGATAATAATGATTCAAAAAGAGACGATGACAATAATATTATCAAAATATTTTGAAAAGCAGTTAATTTATGTATTTATTTCCAATGTTCGTGGCCCTCAAATACAGTTCTTGTTTTGTCCTGGCCCTCAGATCAATACAAATTGTCCATCACTGATTTAGTGCGATAATTTCTTAAGAGTTACGTAAAATTTAAAATACGAGGGCTATCCAGAAAGTAGATTACGTTTTGGAATAAAAAATCAACAAAGTATAGGAAACAAATTTTATTATATACAGATGAAAGCCACACACAAATACTACTTTTCGACATAGTCACCATTCAAATTAAGGCATTTATCGTAGCGATGTACGAGCTTGGAAATTCCTTCGTCGAAAAATTCGGCCGCCTGCGACTTCAACCACTTCGTTACCTCTTCTTGCAGCTGTTCGTCGTCATCAAAACGCTGCATAGCCAGCCACTTCTTCATTGCTGGGAATAGGTGGAAGTCGCTCGGTGCCAGGTCGGGACTGTACGGCGGATGAGGAAACAACTCCCACTGAAAAGATTCAAGAACTTCACGCGTGACATTTGCCGTGTGGGGCCGGGCGTTGTCGTGAATCAACAAGATCTTAGAGCTCAACATTCCTCTGCGCTTGTTTTGAATTGCTCTTCTGAGGTTTTGCAGAGTTTGGCAATACCTTTGAGCGTTTATTGTAGTGCCTCTTTCCAGGAAGTCCACCAAAATCACACCTTTTCTGTCCCAAAAAACAGTCGCCATCATCTTCCTTGCCGACATTGTTTGCATGCATTTCTTGGGTTTTTGGGGAGAACCTGTGTGCCCCCACTGCATTGATTGCAATTTCGTTTCACAGTTCACGTGTTTCACCCATGTTTCGTCACCAGTAACGATGCGATCGAGTAAAGAGTCACCATCCTTATTGTAGGCGTCCAAAAAGTGCAACGCTGCAGCCATTCGCTGATTTTTGTGGTCCTCTGTCAAGATTTTTGGAATCCATCTTGCACAAAACTTGTGGTAACCAAGCTTTTCGCTGATGATTTCGTGCAACAAACTTCGCGAAATTTGTGGAAAACTCAAAGAAAGTTCCGTTATTGTGAACTTTCGATTTTCACGGACTTTAACATCGACTTTTTCGACAAGTTCGGCAGTCACTTTGCTGGGTCTCCCACTTCGATCTTCGTCGTGAACATTGGTTCGGCCATTTTTAAATCTTATGACCCACTGTCGCACTCCACCTTCAGTGATAATATTGTCCCCATACACTTCACACAGCTGCCGATAGATTTCTATCGGTTTACAGTTTTTTGCTGTCAGAAACCTTATTACTGCACGTACCTCGCAGCTCGCGGGATTTTCAATTAACGCAGACATTTCAAACCGTCACAGTATCTTAACGGAGCACAGCACGAACCTCTCACTAGCACGGCTAGATGCCGACTGAGCTGCGCAACGCTCTCACCCCAAGATGGCCGCGCTAGCCCCGCCCCTAGCGGACACAGATGAAAACGTAATCTACTTTCTGGATAGCCCTCGTATAATTCAATTCTGAAACAAAGCTTTAATAACATGATTCTACTATTTAAAGCAAAACTAGGCTGTTTAATTACGGTATTAAGTAATGAATTATATAATTAATTTTTGATAAAGTTACTTGTAATTTGAATTAAGGTTTGCTTAAATCAGGGGTACACACTTGAATGGAAAGTATCGTTAGAGATACGTGACAGAGAAAGGTTGAATACTTTTGGCATAGATTTTAATTTTGTATCTAGAAACTGGTTGATGTCAATATTCCTGATATAAACTCTCCACTTTGGATGACATTTTCAAGCGCTTTCCTCTTGTTGTTGTTGTTGTTGTTGTTTGTTAGTTTGTCTGTGTGTGTGTGTGTGTGTGTGTGTGTGTGTGTGTGTGTGTGTGTGTGTTCTCTATAATTTTGTTTCCCTTGCATCCAATACAACATAAGCCTATGAAACTCGACTTGTCGATATAATACTTAATGCCTGCTCTACCAGTTATTTACCTCGCATCTCTCTTTCGTTTCCGCTTTGTATTGATTGGGGAACACTTTTGTTGTTTTGTGACATGCCGCGGCGTGCCTCCATTTCGGATTGAGTGTTGATTTATTACTCATTGAGTGTTGATTGTCGGTTGACATGTCTGTCATGCTCACCTTCTGTTGCTAGAGACTGGATGAAGAGCACGCAATAGAGCTCAAAACATGACGAGTCACCAATTCCCCCCTTCTGTGACAAGAAATTTAAGGAAAGAATGTGAAATGGGGTATAACAAGGCAGTTATCACAGAAATAATATATGTTTTAGGTTCATCATAAAACATCAGTTGACTAGAATTTTATGTTCGGTCATTATTGTAACATTATATTATACAGAAGCTCTTCGTCTCCCCTTTTTTCTGAAATAAAAAATAAGTATTATATGAGCAATAAAAATAAAACGGAAATGAAATCAGTTCTATTTTTAGAGTCCATTTGCTGTGATGAATTCAGAAGACGAGTCATGATATATGCCGTTACAGGAGCGAGTGGATTTGTGAGTAGTATTGCATGTAGTAAAGTAATTTGTGATTTTTTTTTTTGGTAAAAGAAAAAATCTTCCTATAACAACTGCTATTTCGTTCTCACAAACTTACAATGTTTTCCCACACTCTAGAAATTGTTAAATTATTTCACATCCACTAAAATTAACAAGTTTATCTCGTTATCGATTTTGGAGCAAAAAAACCATGTTCTCATCTATTGATTTTCAGTTCTATAACACCTAGTCAAACGGGTGCTAAGCTCCAAAAACTGGAATTAACTGTAGTTTTATGTCCGTATGCTGTAAATAACACTGTCTATTATGAACCTTTTACAAGAAGAAAATCTAGAACATACGTAAGGAATATTTCAAAACAAAACAATTTTATATCTAAAATATAGTCGGATATATCTGAAACTTGAAATGACGTAGAACTGGGATGATTTTAAAAGAAGTACAAGTTTATTGTTGTAAGAAGTAAGTTTAGTTTTAAGTTTGTGATGTGTGTATATATGTAAAATTTATAAAGAAGATGAGTATGAATGTTATATTATACAAAATGTGTTCCAAAAGTCATTTTTGCCGCACCCTGACAGGTCATAGTACGTTCAGGCGTGTTGAGTGATTTGGGCGGGACCATTAGCTTAACAGTGCACTTTATCATTCTAGCAGTCTGCTCCAAGCATCGGTGGCATCACTGATTTAGTGCACCCATGTTTTGAGACCACGTGTTGGCGGGAACTTTCGAACAATGTTGGACGCTCAAGTTCTGCACACAACTTGACAATCCGCTGCAGAAACTCATGAATTGCATAAACAAGTCTACAGGGAGTCTGTTTCTTTTGTATGTGCAAGTTATGAGGTGCATAAAGAAGTTTAAGGAGGACAGAAATTTGCAGATGATGACCACCCCCTGCTCCGGACGGCCATCAGTAAAACAAACTGAAGAAAATGTGACTCCTGTGCTTGAGTTGTTGAGTGCTGACCAGGGAATGAGTATTTTGCTGTTAAGTGACATTCTAGACATTCCAAAAACCGTTGCACATCGCATTATTACGGAAGAATTGAACATGCGAAGGGTGTGCGCTAAGTTTGTCCTCAAATGTTTTATAGACGAGCAGAAGGCCAACCAAATGTTGATCGTGAGTGAACTGAAGGAACGTGTAGGAATTGAACCTTATTATTTTAAACGACGTTATTACTGGTGATGAAACTTCGACATTTCAATACGACCCAGAGACGAAGCGCCGGAGTGCCAAATGGAGTACTCTGATGTTCCCGAAACAGATGAAGGCAAAGATGAACAAATACAAATTGAAAACAATGTTGATTGGATGCTAAGATTATGGTTCACAAAGAGTTTATACCTCAAGGACAGGCCATTATCACTGCCTATACATGAATGTTCTGGAAAGATTGAGGAAAAGGGTCATCCGCGTGCGAAAAGACATTGCTGCTTCCTTGCTTCTGCATCACTCCAATGCTCTCAGCCACAAGTCTTTGAGCATTCTTGAGTTCCTGAAGAAGAACAACGTGGCAAATCCACTCTACAGTCCCAACCTCACTTCGACCTTCTTCTTTTTGTTCCCCAAGTTTAAAAAACTGCTCAAAGGATACCGTTTTGATAGCGTTGAAAATACATATACTGTTATCTAAAACCAATATTATGAAACCAAATGTGCATCAATTTTTCGATGCCATTCTCCATTTTATGGCAACACATAACCCCATCCCTATAGAACTTCTATGACTTCTGGTCAAAACAATTGTGGCATATAGTTTTCTCAGACCTCTTTTGAAACTAATTTAACACCATTCAGAGTGTCCTGCAGAGACAAAAACAAGTTATAGTTTAACGATGCGAATTCAGGGCTATGAAGGGATGCATTAAAATCTCCCACCAAATTTCTCTTACTTATGATAGATCGTTAAAGATGTGTGCGATCTGGCGTTGTCAACATAGTATGCACCACCTTTTCTACCGATCAGTTCCGGCCGGATTTTCAACTTGCTAGGTGCACTCGCGCTAACTATCGACAGCATAGGTTCAAATCTATGGTTCTTCTCGGAGAAAACCGATCCTAACGAACGATGCCCTTTCAATTTCACCAAACGCATAGCATAATTTTCTAGCGCCATTAATTATACTTTCTCACAGACTATGTGGCTTTTTGCTTCTACCAGATATTTCTCATATGTGGCTGTTGTTGGTTATGCGCTTTTACTATTGTACTTTTATTGTCGTAGGTTTCGTCAGCCGCTTCAGAAATGGTCAAGATCGTTATGTTTCAATAGAGATTCCCAGGCAGAAATTCGATTGAGTAAATATTATTGAGTCACATCCTGTGGCACCCAGACGCCGAGCTTCTTTTCGAAACCAGCTTTTTCCAAATTGTTTAACACTGTTTGATTATGGATGTTTGGGTCTTTAGCGATCTCATGATTGTTTACATGCTGAGTTTGCTCGACTTTTGCGACAATATTATCCCATTTTGCTGTGATTGGTCGCCCACAGCAAGGAGCATCTTGGACATCGAAAATTTCGGAACGAAAGAGACTGTATCATCTTTTGGCTATAATTTGTAATAACGTATCTTGCTCATAAACAACAGAAATTTCTTAACAGGTCTACGCAGAATTTGTTCCATTATTGAAGTAAAATGGCAAAATGTAGCGCTGCTTTCCAGAAAGTTCACTCACCTTCACGGTGCAATACCTGATCATAAGAATCCCAACATTTTCTAATATCTTTTGCGTAACTTATAGACAACCTGCTTGCGACTTGTATACCATTACATTTGGTACACTAACGCCATCTCGTACGCGAAAGACTTACTACCTTTTAGATTGCTGGTATTATTCCAGACTGGTACCTATTATTATTGGACACTTGGTAGATCCAAACTTGAATTTGCTTCAGTCGACTGGGAACAGTTTGTCTAATATACTTGTTAACAAAATCTAAGCAGTACAGAAATGTTTTATACGACTACTATGTTATAAAATGAAAAAGGGCTACTATTCACACGAGTATGAATATTGGTTAACTTTATGGGGACTTCAATCTCTATCAGAAACAAGGAATTTTATGGATAAATATTTTAGTCAAATGGCATTGGATAATAAATATAGTAGCAATTACTGCTTGGAAAATGGTTTGGGTACAAAACCTCGCGACCAGAACCTCGCGGCGACATCCTCGTGGACCAAAACCTCGCCTGGCCAAAACCTCGCCTCCCAAAACCTCGTGGCCCAAAATCTCGCCGGGCCGAAACCTAGCCGCCCAAAACATCGCGGGACAAAATCTCGTCTGGCCGAAACCCCCTCCTGGCCAAAACCTCGCCGCCCAAAACGTTGCGGGCCAAAATCTCGCGAGGCCAAAACCTCGCCTGGCCGAAACCTCGCCACCCAAAATCTCGCCGGGCCAAAACCTCGCGCCTCAAAATATCGCCATACCCAAAATCTCGCTTGACCAAAATGTAAATGTTCCAACAGATGATAAGAAGTATCACGGGTATTTGACCAAGTCCCGCGATACCATATGAAAATTCTATTTCTGTATTAGAGGATGTCAATGTGAAGGTAGGACGACATGATGTTTCTAAACTGGTTATAGGGAAAGAAAGTCTGCATAAGGAAAGTAATGGCAGTAACGGGGTTAGTTTCGTAACTTTTGAATATCCAAAAACTTAAAATTTTAACAAAAATCTAATAATAATTATGAAAATATGAAATAATATATGAGTTTTTACGACGTCCCTTGATTATGTCCTGTAGGTTAAAGGAGACGTAGATGACCAGGATGAAGGAAATGATCGAATAAAGAAAGTGGGAGGAAATGGGAATAACCCGAGAAAGCCCACGCACACGATGTTTGTATCTTCTTCTTCTTCTTCTTCTTCTTCTTATTATTATTATTATTATTATTATTATTATTATTATTATTAGTAGTAGTAGTAGTAGTAGTAGTAGTAGTAGTAGTAGTAGTAGTAGTAATAGTAGTAGTAGTAGTAGTAGTAGTAGTAATAATGTGGAATTGCATATTAAGAAACTCATTGGGTAAATTTTAAAGAAAAGTTTCATTCGCGGCGAGTTTTGGCCACGCGGTGTTTTGGGTGGCGAGGTTTTCGGCCGGCGAATTTTTTTCCCGCGAGGTTTTGGGCGGCGAGGTTTTGGCCACGCGAGGTTTTGGCCCAGCGAGATTTTGCCCCGCGAGGTATTGGCCGGCGAGATTTTGTCCGTATCCCTTGGAAAATATAGGAGTAAGAGTGCCGGGATGTAGTGTAAACAGTCAGTCGACATTGGTTGCATTAAATTCAAAACGAAATATATTGAGAAGAGTGGCAATGTCCTATAACAATTTAAAATGAACATATGTTGGGAGAAACAATAGAGCAATTTTTACAAAATTAAAATATTTTAACTTTATGACAAAGGACTTGATTTTATTGTCATTATATATATTCAGAATATTTTTAGTTATATTTTATTTAAAGAATTGATCTTTTATGTGGAAATACGACAATAAGTAACCAGGATGTTTTGCATGCCGGATATGTAATTTTAAGCAAGTTGACTCATTCTTTAACTGAAGCTTTAATTTCCGTAGTTCTGTAAATAGTATTTTATGATATTGACTGTTTCTATTTTAATCTTGTTTTATAATCAGCTTGAATCTTGTAATTTGAATATATTAATTTTCTGACAAGGGTTATCCTATACTACAAAGTTTCTTGCCTGTTTTAAATGATTGTATATTTTTTTAACATAGTGTTGTATTTTTGCCAATGTGCTGTTCACAGCACTGAAAATGAAGTTATTATTATTATTATTATTATTATTATTATTATTATTATTATTATTATTATTATTATTATTATTATTATTATTATTATTATTGTTATTATTATTATTATTATTAAGATCAGTAGTCGGAAAGGTTGTGAGTAGCATTGAGTTCTTAGAAACAATTATATATTCCTTCTATGAAGATTTTTGGTCTACATATTGGAAGAAAATACAAATATATACGGAAATCATGAAAATTAAAAAAGAAAAAAGAAAAAGCATATCTTGTATGGTTGGTTTACTAACTGGAGTTTAGCATTCTCTTCCAGTACCAATAATTTTCCTGTTTCCATTATTGATGCCCCCAAACGTGAACCTTCAAATTAAAATGATCTCTGAAACAATGGGCTCTTACAGGAATAAAATTTGATTCTTCGCACAGAAGGCTATCATGCTACAATTTTACCAGAAGAGAGCACTGAAAAACCTTTTAGAGCAAAATAAAATGTTATACACTCAGAAATTGTTCATTTTGTCACTTAAGTCCTAAAACAGTGGTTCCCAACCTTGGTTACCAGTTACACCTTCCTAAACTCTGTATAGATCACGCCCTCCTTCCAGCATTGTTGGTCAACGTGCTTTTCATCTGAATGTTCAATAATAATAATAGCAATATATCACCAATTTATATGTATTTCTAGCAACACTACTGCACACTATTTACTATAGTATTATTTTTCTTAATGAAACAAGTGTTCTTACTAAGGTTATTTTGTGTTTCTGTGGAATTTAATTTAACGCCCCTCTGTTATAACATTTAGTGCAATAAATGAAGCTCAAATTTTAATGAAGAAAGGAACATATTAGTTACAAGCTGAAAATTGGTACAGATGTTGGGGATGATATTCTAAACAACATATTAAAAGTCCCCTGAAATCCCAGGTGACCTTCGCCGCCATATTGGAAAATGACAGCCGGAACTGTAAAATGAGCAATACCCAGATAAAAATAGCAATATCTTTTCTATGGTTGAACATAAAGAGATAAACTTAGTGTTGTTTTATAGAACATAGATAACAAAATATTTTTACAGCGGAACAATTTTTCATAAAACGTATACTTTTAGAAATATTTAGTTCTAAATTCTAAAATTCCAAAAACTACCGTCAAACTTATTTAAAATTTTATTGAACTTAGGATGTATTTATTAAAAAGTTAAAATTTGACATAGATGTTGATAAAAATTATTTAAATGACATACTAAAATCCCACAACTTCTTTGTTCGCCATATTGGAAAATGTACAATTGACCGAAGTAATTGAAAGATAATATTTTGTTAAGTGAAATGCAAAATCTGGACCGGACTAAATATTTGAGAAACTGTAAATGCAGTCGATCCGAAGCCAATTGGGATCAATGGTGGTGTAAGGGGGAAACATTATGACGTGTTTAAGGTTGTCCTCCACCACCTTGGTGACCGTTATCTTGGAATCAACTTGTTTATTTTAAATGGCAACATGGTCGTGTGGCATATTAAACAACATTCTCGTTTGAAGAGAAACCCAATGGTAAGGTTGTTTTTTTTTTTTTTTTCAAAACTTACAACTGTTTTGAAGTTGTGAATAGATTTAGGATATGTTATATGTGAAATGCTGTCCAATGTGCTGTCGAATTGAAGGATAAAGATAAAGCAAAAAGCAAGCTTTGTAACATCTCACATTACGTATTCTTTAATAACCAGGAAAAGAGAGAGCTAACACACATGAGACAATTACAATCACATGACGTGTTCAGCATGCCCACCCTTCTGTTCTGTGCATAGTCTTAACCTTGAGACACAGTGCTTGTGCACTCTGCGAAGCATAGTTGGTGATATTTGTTCACAGACAGTAATGATTCTCCTTTTCAGGTAGCCAATATCAATAATTTTACACTGGTAGACAATAGCTTTAAAGTGTCCCCAAAGATAGAAATCCAACGGAGGTAGGTCAGGAGACCTTGCTGGCCACTCAACTGGTACATCCCGATCTACCCAACAACTGGCAAAGTGTTCATTGAGCGATCGATTACATTAAGACCATAATGGCGCAGTGCTCCATCTTGTTGCCATACCTTTCTTTCAAGAATTTTAATCTCTGTTCATGCCATGGTCCGCGAATGCACCATCCAAATCGATACATACCTGGAGACGAAAAACAACGTTGTCACAAGCAGCTTGATAGACCCGTACTGGTATCTGTGGAGGTCTTGTGTGATAACTTCTCGTGGTTTGGCCAAATTGAGCATGTGATGTTGATACACTTTGTCCTTTAAAACACTCCATAAGTAAAAGCCAGGTGGTGTCAAGTCGGGAGATGGAGCTCCGTCTCACCTCCGCGTGATTGTTTGTTGCAGAATACAAACGCACAACACACAAGCTATCCAGAGATAACCGTTTCGTCATCCTGTCTAGCATATACTAACGGTTCTAAGTCCAGCGGGCGTTATCCCCACTCTTAGGCTGCATAGTGTTGGTATATCGAAACTTTTGGTATAGAAATACAAATAGTACAATCAGTTGAACATCATATACATAATTATGAGTCATCGCATATATGTATATAATTAACAATATAATAAAATACAATACTAGTAAAAATGTCGTGAAATTTTATTTATGTCGGTGGAGTATCTGTACCACCTACCCCTCAAGCAAATTATGTTGTGATACTCCTGTTGGAAACCAACAGAATATCTTGGTGGTTATACAGGGTTCTAACTCAACTTATGCCTGCAAATAGCTTCAGAAACTCCTCTGATAATAACAGGGTGAAAACAATGTTCTTTTCGCTGTTTATCGAGCGACTGTAAAGGAAATTTCTCTCAGTACCATCAATTTTCTACTACTATCTCAGAAAAATACTTACGCCAAAGTTTTTTGAAGGGAAAGATTCTCATTTCAAAGGACGTGAATGACGAACAAAGGAAGAAAAGTAAGTAAACCACATAAAACTACTAGCCTATATCATTCCCGTCAATGCCGCCAATTTCTATAAGACTTTTTATAAGTACGTCACTGCAAATCTGTCGACTGCGCTGTGGTGTAAAGCCACGTTAGCTAAGGAAAAGGGTGTGTCGGGATCGTAAACATGGTATCAACCAAAATAGTAGGTGCAATGGAGGAATAATAATTAAAGGTAAAACCTGTATAAAATAATTGTTGTTCTACTTTTATTTATTTCTGTATTTTATTTTGTTTTGTTTATTCCAGTTTAAGATATTCCAAGAATTTCTTTAAAGATATCTTTGCCAAGTACAGAGTGTACTTACAAACGATTTTCTTATAAAGTGGACTTTATTTCGAAGTTCTAATATATTTTTTTAAAATCTTTCGTGACCTATAATCTTCTTCTCCATCCATCAGCACACGACACGTTTAATCAAAGTGTGGCTAAAACGCTTAAAGAAGATAAACTCGCCTATATATCAGCTCTCTAAGTTTCTCTTCTGAAGTTTCTCCGTGAAGTAAATAAGTCCTGTCAGCTTTAATGTTCGCTATATTTCCTCATGTGGTTTTGGATCTTCATTACGAGAAGTGACAAAACGCAAGTGCCTTGAGCATTGAGAATGTTTCTTCTCGGCTGCCTGAAGGCTCTTAATAGATTTTTTTAACAAAAGAAATAGAGAACAAATACAAGAACTTGTTATAATATATTTGAAACGTTATGCATGGAAGTCTTTATTCCTCCTAGAACAATCATTTTTATTGCAAATAGAAAAGTAGTGTTATTAAGACACTGAACACTTCTTTGTTATTCTTTTAAGTGACTTTTTATTTTAAAATTATCTCCATGCAATTTGCTTGAGGCATGTTCTCTTAATAAAACGTACGGGCTACTGCAATGAACTATCTTCACTCATCTTTCGTATACGGAGTTCTAGATTCGATACCAAGTGGGAGAGAATTCAACGCATTCCGTTGGTTTGGATTCCACTTTATGCTGTAGGTTCACGTGTCATATAGCCTCGATGCTGAAATGGAACTCTAAATTTTAACAAACAAAACTGAAATATATGTAAGTTTTATGGAACATTAAGAAAATTATATGGCACTTTAGGAAAACTTTCAGCGAAGTAATTACGAACTGTGGTCAAATTTATATAACTGTGAAACTCGTACTTCTTCATGAAAATAGTATATCCATGCCTTCTTCAGTGTTCTTTTGTTCGCGTTTAACGACACTCCACTTTAAATAGATAAAGTGAAAGGCGCTATAAGAAATCAAGAGTCAAAAATTACAATTTCTTCTTTAGCTATTCCCTAATGCCTTGTGGACTACCCACAAACTGTGTACAGATTTATAATATGATAGTAAACTCATATTCATAAACAATATGACTATACACTTATTTCCCACAAATAATATGCATGCGAACTTATATGCCAGTAAACCGATTACTGGTGACAAAAACACAAACCAAGCTGTGTTACATGATTCCTAGTGCTGCATCTATTCCTGTTCAGGTTAGGGCGCAGCCGGATAATTCGGACAATGGCGCACGGCCGCGTCTGTAGGGAGCAGTTGCGTCAGAGATTATGTGTATACACATAAAGAAAGACAAGTGCAAAAACACGCACAAGTGCTAGGTGACCGCTTCAAGCTAGTCTTGCATTATAATTACAAATTAACGGGCCAAAATTTGTTAACATTGTTTCTATGTTCACAGATGACGTACATGTTTTCTGTATATAGTATATGTAAATTCCTTCAACATTTCTTTCCTATTGTGAATATAGCATGCTCTTGATCTGGTTTGAAAGTTCGCCAGAAAATAAACTATTCTTTGAATTAAATTGATTTAAGTGTTAAAGTTAACTATCTGCTGACATTATTTTCACCCAATAACCTTATTCAATTTTATTGATCAACTTTTATTTGATCGTGTCTGTACAACTTTAACAAGTGTGAATCAACTCTTAGAGATAATTATTCTAAACTATTACAAGATTCGAAATTACCATAATGTTTCTTTGTTTTCTTTAAAGTTTAACATTCCTTTTAAGTACCGGATCATTTTTATAATAAAATCGAAAGTTATAAAAAAATTTATAGAAATAGCCCGCTTCCTCTGGTTAGAAGCGAAATCTTTAGAAAAGTTGAAACGAATATACTCTCATTTTTAATGAAATATTTATTTACTGAATTCCACATCTTTAATTTAACCCTCCATAGCACGCGTGGTCCATTGTAACATCAAGGCACATGCACGGAGTCTCACTCCGCAATATTTATTTATAGGCCTATATCTTAATTTTAATGTGTATTTTGTTTTCAAGCGATATTAAATTGTTTCATATTTTCTTTGCAACGTTTTTGACAATTGCGCATGTATATTTTACAGCACAATCACTTTTAACAATTCTAAGAAAACTAAAATTTCTTTATTCGCGGAGTGTGACTCCGCGGCACGTGCGACGGCGGCTTAAACCAATCCTCATATTCAGCATGTTATGACTAGAAAACAAAAGAAATTGTCATTTTTACATTCGAGCATCGAAAAGAGAGAATAAAGTATGGTGATCGTGAACCAAATCAAATACGAGATTTCAGCGGATTTACACATTTCATGGTTTATACATATCGGAAAATTTATTTTTCGACATCTATTCGTCTGTTCGTCTGTTCGTCCTGATTCACGATCACCTACAAGTCATAACGTTTAAAATATTGAAGTCAAATTTTAAACTTAAAATTTTTCTGTGATTTTCTACCAGCGTTTTTGAAATTTTCTTTCTACCCTTAAAAATAGGGTAGTTTACTGAAGGGTGAAAATCAAATTTTGCAATTTTCTCAAAAACGGCTCTAATGATTTTGTTAATGTTTCATAAATACATTTTGCAATAATAACCCCATACTGCAGTTATACTCCTAATTTCTATGGGAAAAATCGAGAAAGGGTAGTTTACTCTTCGGGGTGAGTTTTTCGCACGATTTTCTCAAGAACGACTAAGGCGATTTTTATATTCCTTATAAAAATGTTTCATTAATACCTTGACAATATGGCATTACTCATTTGTCTTGAAAACATGTACGAGGGGTAGTTTATTTTTGAACGGTTTTCCCAAGAACGATTCAGGTAGTTTTGTTCAAATTTCACAAATAAATGTTTCATTGTTGCGTAAATCACTCCTTATGGATAAATTCAGAACAGGTAGTTTACTTTTAGAGTGAGTTCATTTTCACGCTTTCTCAAAAATGGCTCAATAAATTTTATTCATATTTAGTTAATATTCCTATAATGTTGCATAAATAACTTCCATCACTTGCATAACTAACTTCCACTAGCGATAGGTTACTTTTGGGATGAATTTTTTATTTTTACATTTTGTGAAATGCAATTTTCACGATTTTGTTATTTTCTACCAATTGATAATACGAGGACGTATTCATCTATTTTCTTCAAAATGAATTAGAATTTTAACAGTTTGGTATTGCTGATGTCTTCTTCAAGTCTAGATAATTCTCCCTTGTTGTATCAATGTAGATTTGCATTATACACATGTATAGGTTTAAAATAATTAAAAGTAATCTAGAAATATTTATATTACAAATGGTATGTACGTCACCGTTGGAAGAAGGAAACAAAAATATGTACAATCTGTTAGTGAACAGTTAAACATTGTACATATATACAGTTTAAAAATAAATAAACAATCTGTCCCACCACAATACTGTAAAATTCTCCCTGTTATATAGGGTAGAACAAAACATGGTACACGGGATACTGGACTTTCCCATCACCTTTTTATTATTAACGATCCTCTTTGGTACAAACGTATATTACAATAAGTAGTTTTTTCTACTATAGGTAAATAAAGAACTGAATGACCAGGCATCTTAGAGTTTTGTAGATTAGGTTACTCTCTGTAACCAAGTCTTGAGAGGGAATAAGGAACCCAATGACCAGGAGTCTTAGGGATTTGTAGATTAGGTTACTCTCTACGACCAAACGTCTTGAGAGGAAATAAGAAACCCAATGACCAGCCTTCTTAGAGCTTTGTAGATTAGTTTACACCCTATGATCAGAAGTCGTAAAAGGGAATGTGAATTTGTTGATTAGGTGCCTCTCAATGACCGGGCATCGTGAGAGGGAAAAGAAACCCAATGACCAGGCGTCTTAGGGCTTGTAGGAAAGGTATCTCTCAATTGATCAGTTGTCGTGTGAGGGGTAAGGTATTCCCAATGGCCAGGCCCTTTACGGCTTTTGGTAGTTTGATCAGCAGGGTGAGATTGGTACTTCTTACGGTGTGCTCTCCTCTTATATACCGTTTTGTTGCTGACTGCTGGGTTGTGGGTCACTAGTCGATTGTTGACGATGATGGTGCGTCTCCTCTTCATTACTGTCGTCTAAATTGTGTTTATTTACCGCAAGCACGTGTAGTAGACAAATGGTTATAGCGTAATGTGAAGACATGCAGAACGTTAAAACTACCAATTATTATGGACAACGAATAAGTACTTTCTAGCCCATAAAAATTCCTCTTAAAACTTCACATGAAACTTTCTCATTATGCACGTCGGTTTGTTCATCTCGATGTCCTCTATCAATTAAAATGTGTGATGTTTGGACTAGAATATAGTTAAATAAAAATTCAAATTTAAGAACTAATAATTTTGGGCTGGATCTCATTAACCATACCAGGGGCCATGGTGGCACAGTGGTAGAGCACTTACCTCTGATGCGTGGGGTCCTTGATTCGATACCCAACCAAGTAAGTTTATTAGTACTACATCGTGTCCGTGGGTTTACTCGGAGTACTTCCGTTTCCTCCAAATTCTATTTATTCTTCCATCATCATTCACTTGCCTTAATCATCCGTATCCCTTAGTCTAAAGGGCAAAAACGTGATGGAACCATTAAACTGATACATTTCATTTCATTTTTCATTAACCACACTGTAAAATGTTATCTTGATAGTGTCGTTATGAAAAAAGAAAAAAAACTTGACGAGGAGAGTACATTAGAGGCAGTTTCATCTTACCATTGACATAGTTATTGAACAGCATCAAATTTTACGTATGCGAAAAATATCAGTTTTCTGTAAAACTAGTATACGTGAGGATTTACATTTATCCGTATCATTTTGTTTACTCAATCATATATATCACTGAATCGTCTCATCTTTAGACTTAAGTATTGTTACACACTAATATTATGGTAAATATTACAAAATATTACAAATTTAAATTATTATTAAGTATTCGAAATTGTAGTAGATCTGAAGAAGAAACCTTCAGTGAAACTATTAATATGCCATTTGTTTCGATTAAAAACGAAGAATGCTTTCCCGTGTAAAATTGGTGATTATGAGAAACATAGGTAGCGAGAGTACTTAACCCTTTTCCGACTGAATTATTTTTTCTTACAATAATTTGATATAATATGAAATTATAGTAAAATGAAGATATTCTAGACTATATTAAAATAAATTTTGCTTCTATTGTTGTTTAACAATGCTGAGGGGGAAAAGGGGAATTAGGAGTCCCGTCAAGCGGATAGGCTTCGACATACGTTTATAGATGTATATTTGTAAAAGTTGCTGAGGTAAAGAACAAAATGATCGGTGGCACTTCGATATTTATTTCGTAAATAAAATATATTCTTATAGGCTATGAAAGTAGTAAAGAATCGTTTTGATTTCCTTACTAATTGTATCCAAATTGATGACGTCATACAAAAGTGAAAACGTTAGAAAATAACAATGATATATGAGTAGACTAGACATAAAATCATCGCAGTTTCAAGAAAGAGTGTTTATAAACTTATATTCTGGGGGTGTTATACTTGATTATAACATGTTCATTGGTTTGTGATTTTTATATAGCGTTTACGCTAAAGATTTAAAAAAAAAAGTCTTGACACTAACTAGTAAGACTGCAATTCTAAAGCATGTAAGCACTCGAAGTGAAGAAGTGAAAAAGTATTCATACAAATATTTTTCTTTTCATTTGAGCAAAGAAAAACCTTACACATTGTGCATATTGGCCATGACTCTGTGTGGTTGCAAAGGTCTCGCTGCTGGCTCGTTGTCATTCACGTCTACCTGTGAATTTCCCGCTAATGGTTTCTTGGTACTCATGACACCAAGTTCATTATGTTTATCTTTAGATTCACCATTAAAGTCTTTTGCAGAAAGCCACTTTGACACTATCCTGAGAAAAACATGCACGGCTTTTGTAACACCTTTCCACAGTACATATTCCTTGCTATATCTAAATACACTAACCGCCTGACGGGACTTAGAAGTACATAAAAGTAAATCCATAACCAAAATTACATCAGAAACCCTATATAAGATTTTATTTTATAACATTATCGCTTCTATTTCTAAAACAACACAAAAACTTACTAAAGCCTTATCTTTTCTGTAGGACAATAAAACTAGCACCAAACATACGGTCGTGTAGAAACCACGATTACTACAAACACAACTTCAAAACTTAGGAACACAACTTCAAAAGCTGCTAAACATTTCCTTTATCCCTCCACTTGCTACGTCTCGAGGAGCACTTGTCACCTGTTGTCTTTCTACATATTTCCTCCCATCAGAACCAACAATTGTGGACATCATTCAACACACATAGGAGAAATAATGTATGAGTAAAGGAAATGGAATTTACCGGTGAAAGTCCCGACAGTCGGAAAAGGGTTAGTAACTGAAAGAAATCAAATTTGCAAGAAAACAATATTTATTCAATTTGTAAAATATTACATAACAATTAATAAGATTTTTTGTTGTTTTTTGCAGACGAGTCCACATTTCCGAGAAGACCCTAAGTTACTTAAACGGCGAATTCGAGGTAGAACCTGCTTTCGGGGAGAAGAGAGAAGAAGCATTAAGAATGGCTGGAATGAAAACATTTTTTATTGTAAAAGTTCTCAAACCGGTAAGTAGTTCTTTATACGTATTATTTCGTTCGTGCATGATATTCACGATTACATAGGTTGCATTTTTTTTTACAACATAAGTTTGGAGACACTACTTGGTGTAAAATGGGCGAAGAAAAATAGATGAAAGAATGTCCACATTATACAACTACGCGAGAGATACCGAACGTTATACGGTTAATGAATTCGAGTTAGATTGGTTGGTTTTAACCTTAATCCTCAGCACCAGGCAATATGCGAAACAACCTACTGTGTAATGAGGAATGCTAACCATTAGCGGAGTTTGTATCGAAGTCAAATATCCTCAAACAGGGGTCGCACCTTTGACCATACACACTCAAAACACGTGCCTTATCCATTTGTTAAGAGGAGAATCAATAGCATCGAACTATGTAAGATGAGTAGAACGGGTTACTCGTATGTAAGATAAGCGGAATATATGGACTCTAGTCACGAAACCACTGCAAATGAGACATTTACTTATAGACAAAGAATATAGAAGAGAATGTGTCAATTAAAAATTTCTAGTATATGTTACAAAGAAGTTAGATACTATGATTAGCTCAGCGGATTAAACTGAAAGTTTTTATTGTTTGTGCATTAAAGGATAAATACTATGTAATTAATGATGTATTTAGCAGGTGTATTCCCCGTAAGAAACATGTTGGGCAGTATCCGAGCTGGTTCACTTATAGTATAATTAAAAAATAAAATCCAAATCATATCATCATAAAAACTGGATAACTGCAAGCCTATATCATCGTGAAAAAATTCATGAGTTACGTAAACAGGTAAAGACCGACCTATAGCTATATTATCTCTTTTTCCCAAAATTCTTGAGAGTATTTTATATACACAAATTCTGAATCACCTAAAACCAGTTATATCTATACATCAACATGGTTTCTTACACAATAGATCTACTGCAACAAACCTAACAGTTGTAACAAATTTTATAGCAATGGAGTTAGACAAAGGCGGCCAGGTGAATGTTATTTATTCCGACTTCAGTAAGGCATTCGATGTCGTGGATCATGATGTTCTAGTGGCGAAATTAGCAAGCCTAAACTTTTCAAAGTCGGCAATAGAATATATTGTATCGTATTTATGTAACCGGAAACAATATATTCTATACAAGGGGCATGCCACTGAAAAGTTTGTTACCCTGTTTGGGGTTCCTCAAGGATCTCATCTGGGTCCACTGCTATTTCTTCTACTTATTAATGATATGCCACTTTTTATTGAAAATTCTGGGATTCTCCTATTCGCTGAAGATCTCAAATTATATTCTAGAATTAGTTCAACTGAAGACTGCATACAACAACAGCAAGACATATACCGAGTTCAAACATGGTGCAATGACAACAAATTCGTAATAAAGGTATCCAAGTGTAAATCCCTTTCTTTTACGAGAAAAATAAATCCCATCACCTTTGACTATACACTGAAAGAAACTAAATTGTCTAAATCAAGTACTGTCAAAGATTTGGGCGTTATTTTAATCACCTAAATTTCAACCAACACATAGATATGATAACAAACAGCGCATATAGAAACTTAGGTTTAATTTACAGAATAGGGCAAGATTTCTTCAGTGAGACAACGTTTACAACACTTTATTTTACATGTTAGTTTAAAATTAGAATATTATTCTACTATATGTACCCCCAATATTAAATAATAATCTCAAGAAATAGAAAACATTCAAACGAAATTCTTGAAAATGCTTACATACAAAAAAACTAATTCTTATCCTAAATATTTTTCCTACAATAATCTAGTAGACTACTTTAATTTTCAAACTCTAGTAAAAAGAAGATGGATGTTGGACTTATTATTCTTATAAAAGTTATTAAATAATAAGATTGATTGTATGGAGTTGGTCTCGAAAATATCATTACGGATTCCCACTTGCAAAACCAGAGTAGAGAATACAGGGACATTTTATTGTGCGAAAGCCAGGAGCAATATATTATAAGTAAATCCCCTATATGGAGGCTGTGTAAATTACACAATGATACGAGCATATATTACCCGCTTCGCTAGGTTGAAATAAATAATTTAAATGCACATTGATATTGCTGATTTTCGATCATTTTAATGTATGTCCCCCTCCTCATCCGTAAAACTATAGATTCAACGCTAATGTCGGTCAGTTTTGACCATATATATATATATATATATATATATAGTTCCCCCTCCCCATGTTGCTGGCCATGGCATCGGATGTCACCGTTCATCTCAGCGACCCCAAAAAATGTTGATTCAACACTAATAACGGTCATTTTCTGATTTTTAAATATCTCTTCCTCCCCTCCCCCAAATTGTGGATTTGAATTTGAATTTAAACGGGGTCGAAAATATCACTGTTCATCTAAGGGACCCAGAAAACTATAAATTCGACACCGATAGTGGTGATTTTCGATCATTTTTATATATATCTCTTTCTCCCCCTACCCCAACTGGCGGAGCTCATTTTGTATTTAAACTGGATCGGAAATGTCACTGTTCATCTGAATGATCCCGAAAACTATGGATTAGACACTAATATTGGACATTTTCAATCATTATTATATATAGGTTCCCCTCCCCCACCTCCGTGCTGCGGCATTAGAATCGTCACTGTTAATCTCAGCTACTCCAAAAACTATGGATTCGGCACTAATTTAGTCATTTTCGATCATTTTTAAATGTTCATCCCCTCCCTACGTTGTACCCTCCACTTCTCCAACTATCAGACCCGAACTTGGATTGAAACAGCATCAAAAGTGTCACTGTTTCTCTCATCGACCCCGAAAACTATGGATTCAACACTAATATTGGTCATTTTTCATCATTTTTAAAATTTCTTCTCCTCCTCCCCTACGTTGCGTGGTCAAAGTGAACAGCCTAAAGTAATCCCTGCCCCGAAACTCATGTATGTTGAAAATTTGATTGAGATCGGGTGGTTCAAGAGTGATGAAGTCACAAATATAGTCACTTTTATTTTTACTTTTTTTGACATATATCTCCCCCTCTCCCCCTTCATTGTACTGTAAAAGTGAAATGAAGAATACATCTCAGACCTGAACCTCATCTATGTTGAAAGTTTGATCGAGATCGATAGGGTGGTTCAAGAGTTATTAAATTTATTCATTTTGATATATTTTCCCTCCTCCCCTCCCCTGCCCTAAGATCTACTGTCAAAATGAAATGATAAAAGAAACTTCCCAGGTTTGAACTTCATATATGTTGAAAACATGATTGAGATCGGTCGGTTGGTTCAAGAGTTATTAATTCACAAACATAGTCACTTTTATTTTTATATTTACTGACTTTTGGATATTTCCCCCTCTTCCGCCTCCCCGACGTTACTTCATCAAAGTCAAATGACAAAAATCATCCCAGTCCCAAACTTCACCTACATTGAAAATTTGATCGAGGTCTGTCGGTCGGTTCAAGAGATTAAGAGTCACAATATAGATTGTAAATAAGCTTGATAAAGTGGATGTATTTAGTTTTTCAGAAAACAGATTAAGATCATATGTGAAACAAGAAATTTTCTGTAGAAATAATAAAGAAATTTATATATGTTACATTTACTATATGTACACAGCACTGTAATTGGGAATTAAGCCTGTTGTGTTGTAAATTAAACAAATATTAAACAAATGTTAATAAACACTCGAAGATAAAATATATACTTGCCTAATATTGTGTCTGTGTAACATTGTCTCTGGTTTGAATACGCCTGAATTTTGTTTTCTAACCTCTATAAACTCTTGAATGTATGTCTTATCGTATGAGTCCACTAGCTTATCAGTATAAACAGTAGTCACAGCAAACTACTGTGTATATTTGTTCCCTGTTTTAATCATTGCTTCAAATAGACCCATAGATTTTCAGTTGAATGTATCAGGTAGTCGAAAACGTATTGAACACTTTGCTCACAAATAGCTTAGTGCTTCAAAACTGAGAACGTATGAATCGCATTGAGTCAAGCCTAACATAATTTGACAGCTGATAGCCGAAGCTAATCAATGTGCAAAAAGCGTTGGATTTTTTGAATTAGATCTAAGGTATTGCACTGTGATCTTTCCGTAAAAGTGCGTTATAGCTTACAATTCTATTTCGTTAAAGACACATATGTTGCGCAGCCCTGTGAAGACATTTGTGCTGTTTATGGGAAAAATAGTTATCAAAAGATAGTCCAGTCACTTGTTTTAAAAATTTCAATGTCAAGATGCTTCTCGCAATGAGCAACCAATCATGGCAAAAGTGAATGATATTTTGGCAACAGTCAAACGGTGTAACGTGATAGGCATGCCTCCAGGAAAACATACCTCTCGCCAAAACAGTTCTAGAACAGATATACTCCGGTAAAACAGACTTAGGGCATATACACACACCATTGTAAAACAATCCAAACAATCCCAGGACTGTTTTACCGGGGCTTTGTCTTCCTATGGGTATATCTGTTTCATTACGCTAGCATGTAAGAAGTCATGGTATTGTCAATGACCTATCATCCGTCACCAAACAATGTTGAGCTATTTAAAGAAAACCGGCTATAAAAAGAAACTTATAGATACGGTGCTTGTCCACCACGAAGTTCACTTGGCGGGAACTGGGATCGAACCAGGGACTCTAAGAACCAGAGATGAACGCTCTACCACTGAGCCACCGCGGCGCCATCACATGAACTGATTCAAAAACATTTACGCGATCGAATTTCAATGTGTCAATCTCTTGTGCACCGCAAAACTTGTAGACACGACGGACAGACCACTATGATACATTGACCAATCGGAGATCCCTAGTGGCTAAGCGGTTAGCGTAGCTTTGGCGTGGGAGACCCGTGTTTGATTGCCGGCGGGAGCTCATGTGGTTCGGATTCCACGTTAATCAGTAGGTCCACGTCTCATAGCCTCGCTGCTGAACGGGACGCTAAACTAAAATCAACTCAACTCAACATGACAAATCGGGCAAATTCATTTTCTCCATGCCCATGGGCACGCACAAATACAGTGGTCTCTTTCTGCCATTATGTTACAGTACATCTTCGCACGGGGAGAGAAAATAATCTGTAATCCGGAAGGAACCTACGTTAATCTGGTAACTTAACAAGCGACAGTACGATCCACGATGCAGCGAACGTAAGAAGTCAGCTGAAGAACACGTACGCACTCACGCCTGTAGGAAAAGACTGCCATACTGCCAGTTCTAGAGTCACGCCTGTAGACTCTAGAAAGATAGGTACCATGCGTACAACAGGATGCTAATATGATAAAGAAATTGTTAGTGGGAGCTGGGATCGAACTAGGGACCTCAAGCGCGAGAAGTTGGCGCTCTACCATGGGCTCATCGCGCCTTATAATGAGAGAAGTAGAGAAGCTTGTAGGTATCATAATATATGCCGAGAGATAGAATAAGAAACACTATCGCGATACTAGAATGAACGCGATACTGGAATCAGTATAAGCAATGTTTATATGAATTGCTCTGGGAAAAGTAGTGTAATACCACATGGTTTCGTGATAAATGAGAGTTAAGTTTTGTAAAATTATCTATTAATAGGAGTTTAATTTTTCCTCTCAGAAAATGATATTATTAAAAAAATTGTCCAACGTTTCTTCAACAAATAAAGTTCAAATTTGAATAGAATTAAATGGAAAGTACTAAATAAACGTAAAAAAAAGTAAGGTTATCGGTTAAAATTGTTGCATAGCCTATATTTGCTCCTAAGATTTATTATTTATGAAAGATGGACTCGAATAAGATAGTAATATGCTACATTTCGTGAAAGATATTATTTAAGTTCTAGAATATTCACTAATTACCAGTTTAATGTTTATAGAGATATAAGGCAATGTGAATCAAATCTTGGTCATTTATTGCTTTGAGCAACTTAGTTTTAAGCCCACATATATTATTGGACTTTCTTGTAACATCTGTTTTGTCATTATTCAGTGGTACAAATAAAATTCATAACCTTTTGTCTTTTTCCAACAAATCTTATTCACTAGATGAGAGAGATATTCCTCTTTACTACTGCGAATTAAA
This sequence comes from Thermobia domestica, assembly GCF_964235325.1. Taxonomy (NCBI): domain Eukaryota; kingdom Metazoa; phylum Arthropoda; class Insecta; order Zygentoma; family Lepismatidae; genus Thermobia; species Thermobia domestica. The sequence goes on along the minus strand of NC_137461.1, from coordinate 145,927,874 downwards.
TCTTCAACATCACATCTTTTCTACATAACACAATTGTTTTCTCGCACGCCTTTTGATACTGCTTATATTACCTTCCGAAATGTTGCTCTGATGCCTTGCATAGATTGTTCATGCTGAAATGTTGAGATCATTCTTACTTGCAACACATATGTATTTATTCCACTTGTACTGTTATCTCCTAATATTTCTTGAAACTCCCTACCGGCAGATGAAGACCCATGAGCAACAGTTAGTTCATTTTGAACCAAAGTGTGATACAGACTATCATACTCCGAGCCCTTCATATTTGTCACAAAATAGTTTACAGGAAATATACATTTGAAAACAGGCAAACACCAAGTGGTAACATGTATCAAACGTGACCTCACAACCGCAACTGGAAGCAGAGTATGTTCCCTGCTGATAACACCAGGAAGAACTATGGACGGATGAAACAGTTTATAGGTTACTGCTGTCAAGCACATTGCATCTGGGGGTTACATAAGTACGAGTGTTGTCTACGTTATTCTATCCAATCACGCTTCCCTTTTCATACGTCCACTATCTGTACCAAAAGCATTCTGGTAACAGCTCGTATATACTTCCATTGCATGGTGTGAGATCAACTCCGTAACTGATGTTGGATACGGACAACGATGGATTCATCTCAGTTTCAGCAGATATCCTACGGTGTCTGGATGTAACTTTTCTCTCAAGTCAATCAGAACTAAACCTTTTTTACTGTGTATTATTTGACCCATTTTGACAAGTTGTTTGCATACATCTGACGGGTGCCCTCATGATAGTTAACTAAAATGGTCATGTATTAACGTTGAAGTATTATTCAGTCGTGTTACACTATCTGCAACAACAGAAGTTGACCATTAGCTCTAGACGGAGCGTCTAAGTTTTGTCAGAAATACCTATATGGCCAAAGAAATCTGACTTTATGGTCATAAATGTGATCCATTTTAAAAAGACAAAATTCACTTTTAGTTGAGCTTTAGGAAGTTACAACTTCTCTTTAACTTCAATCCATTCGAAGTGATCAAGCATGTGCCGCTCGAGCATCTCCAAAAAATCTATTTTTTCGTGAATGTTTATACTATATCATGGTACTTCAAAACCATAATTAATTATTTTTTAAAGCATCTCGTATCGACGCAGTTTCTGCCGCCATTTTGCGTTTGCTTGATTTCAGGCGTTTACGTTGTTTTGAATACCTCAGCATGTATTTGTTCTAGTAAATTGAAAATTTCTGGGCGTGTCCAACTTGTGCAGAGCTAAAACTCTGCCCTCTTAACATTTTTACCTAACACCACTTGAAAGGGGTGAAATCAGAGCCTACAGTAGCAACATTTTTGGACATTGAAGACTTGTTTGGGAAGAGGAAGCAATTGACGTAGAGGTCTGAATTTGTGTCTGCATGTAGTCCGGGGTAATACATTTATACTCAAAAATTTGCAGACCTGTAGCTGCTCCCAAAGGCCTAAAAATATCGCAAAGTTGGGGAATTATGCCAATTTGGCAATGACGCAATGACGTGATACTACAGGAAGTGTTTTGTTCACAAATTCAACTGGAAACTCGTTGTTGTGAAATAAAATTGGATGAATGGCTAGTCCAGTTAAGGCTCTCATTCTTCTTTCTTTCTTCTAGTTGTGGCTCAGTTTTATCATCCACAGCAGTACTGGTGAAGAATGTCTCCATCAGCTGAAGGCGAGAAAAGTCAGACACAAATTCAGACCTCTACGTCAGTTGCTTCCTCTCCCCAAATATGTCTTCAATGTCTGAAAATGTTGCTACTGTAGACCCTGGATTTCATCCTTTCAAGTAGTTTTAAGCAAAAATGTTAAGAAAACAAAGTTTTAGGTCTACACAAGTTGGACACGCCCAGAAATTTTCAATTTGCTAGGACAAATACATGGTGAGATATTCAAAACAACGTAAACGCCTGAAATCGAGCAAACGCAAAATGGCGACAGAAGGTGCGTCGTTACGAAATGTTTTAATAATTAAATAATTGTGGTTTTGAAGTACCCTGCTATAGTATAAACATTCACAAAAAAATTAGATCTTTTTGAAAAGGTTGAGCGGCAATTTTTCTCTTTTCTCGATGACTTGGCATGGATTGACCCTTTAACCAGTGATTTGAAAGTACAAGTATAATGACAGAATCTCTGAATGGACGTCCTCAATAGTAAAAGGGTTGCTCCGCCTCACTATCGAAGAAAAGTTGTCCGATATGATATAAAGGAGTATGCAAACATTTATCTTCAATATGTTTCTTTTTTCACAGATTCAGAAATATGTACATTACAGATTCCTTTTATAATATGAAGCATTCGTTTTAGTTTATTCAAAATGGTATCACTGTAGAAAGTCTCAGAAATAGCTGAGTCTTCCACTGTAGAAACTTGGTTAATAACCAACATTGATTAAGAAAAATTTCTTGATGAAATATCTACTATGACACGAAAGTCTTTAAGTTTTTGCTTTATATACATAACTTCCATAATCTTCCTTTCTTTAGTATTTGTTCATCTTAGTGTGTCTTCTACAAAGAGATTATGTAATTTAACAGCTTTGTTCATACTGAAAAATACTCAGAGGGAAAAAATCATATATCTTTTCTTTTGCTTTTTACTTAATAAGTGCTATATAGGAGCCGTGACGTTTTCTTCAAGAGCATAAAAGACGGGAAAAGTGTGTGTTTGTGTGTAAGAGAGAGAGAGAGAAGGACACAGAGACAAACTGATAGAGAACTACTCCTTTGCTTCTTCCCCCACTTCCCTTCACTTTGATGAGGGTTAATTAGTGAAGCACTGAGAGATCGTACAAGAAAGGAAATTAGGCCTTGTTTTTTTTCTTTTTCTCTCTCTACCACTTAGTGTGACTCTCAGACACTCACATCATTTCATGCGAAAGACTTCTTCTTAATTAATACTGTTTCTCCATAGCTACTCTTCATGGATAACAAAGACAAAAAAGCACATATAAGATCCATTTAATGTGCATTTTAAGAGAAAGTGAAACTCTATAATATATATATATATATATTAACAGATAACACCACTCCGTGTTTTAGTTCTAAGAGATTTTAACAATAATCAAATAAGCTAGATAAATTATTTTACAAAGTATAGCAAGTAAAATTATATCCGATATCGAACGGAGCAACAATCCAACTACGGAATCAAGAAGTTTTGAAAATTAATTCTGTAGTGTAATGCAGGTAACACCGTCATACTTTAGGAGAGAATAATGGTAATGGTACGTATAACTACGTAATTATCAAGTTCGCATTATACAATTGTAAGTTGTCTCATGCAAATGCGGTTAAATGACGGTTCAATTCTTTGCTGTTATTACTACGATTTTACCCATTGGACGTTTCTTTGAAACATCAATCACCAGGCTAATACGTATCGTACGCAATTCCCAGACCTTGTATGATCTTGACATACATAACGTGGAAAAATACATTAGATTATTTAGTATGTGTGTTGTATATTTTTCTCTACAGCCCTTTGCTTCATGAGTTATTGACCACCAAAGTTGTGGTTTGAACTTAGTGAAATTTTCGAAAACAAATTGGTTACTTGCTATTTAGAACAAGAATAAGGGAAAACTACATGAAATGTACTTTTAAGACTTTAATTTGAGGTTAAACATCAAACTTATTAAATTGTAATAACTGCAGTATTTACTTCGATTTTACGACCCTAGTTTGACGAGGTTGTAACTTCATCTATGTAAATGTCGAGATACAGCTGTTTAAAGTTTCGATTCCCTAGTAATGTTAACAATAATTAATATATCTTATCGTATAGCACTCAATATGACAGCAGCTTAGTAATGAGTAAGTATAGACTTTGGTCCTTCCAAAAACTGCAGAACATGTTTTATGAGGATGATAATTTTGCAGTTAGAACCTTGTTATTTTGTAATTTAAGTTCCACTGAGATGTCAAGGTTCCATCATCAGATAGAACGCTGTCGAAGTGCACTTTGTTGTCATTTTAGTAGCCAATACCTGGAAATTAATTATAGTTTCTATTCGTTGTTTTTGTATACCTGAAAATGGAAATAAAAATGCGCCCTCGAGTGTCACAGTTTTGGCCGTGCAGCAACATTTATTCGAAACAAAAGGAAGTACCAAGTGTCTTACTGACTTCCGTAACACATTAAAATAACATATTAACGTTGTAGTGCGCAACTACGCGCTCGTGCACTTACAACACCGCTTGTCTTTTCTAAGGTATTTATCAAGCGTTTACTTTTCCGCGAATATTTACGAACATTTATCATTAGTATTTATATATTAAAGTTTTTATCATTTGTTAATTATAGTACAATTTTATGAAAGTTAACTGAAGATTACATATGAGGCAGAAAATTCAGGAAACCAGACACAAACCGATTCTGAAAAGAAGAAAGACAAATAATTATTTTCTTTGAACGTAGAGAAGTAAACAAAGTAAGTTAGTAGTATTTATCATCTCGCTATTAAGGTTTTGGGAGGCAACGTGTTCATATTTGTGTCGAAAACCTAAATAAAATAACTAGGGAATGATTTTCTTTCCCTGAACCAACGCAACTCGACAGACGTATGAGGTAGTTCTCTTTCTAAGTTATGTTTCCTGAAACAAATTCAAAATTCTACATGTATAATCACTTATTAAAAATGAGATCTGAAGCTGATTAATTTATGGTACCGAAGGTACTGTTTGTTATTATAGACTCTAGTAATCATAATTACTTCATGAAATAGAAGTATACAATTGATACTATTCTGAAGCAAAATTTGATTATGATGGTATATATGATATGTAGTTAATGATGCGGAAGCATTGTTGACTCAAAATATTGGCTGTCATTTCTTAGATTTTGAACGTTTGGGAGATAGTAATAGTAACGAGGACGTAATTTAAAATGTTTGGCAGATATTGGATAATGTTTAGCAGAAGGAGTCCAGCAATTTTTTTCTAAATATGTTACAATTTTGGTAGTTTCTGTTCACAGTAGGTTAGTTTAATTAGAGTAGATTAGCTTTGGATGTGTTTGGCTACTTTAAGTTACATGATATTGGTGTAGGGGTTCAGCATAATTTTCGAAACAAATGACACAATTTCACTTATTTTTATCAATATTAGTTTAGTTGAAGCTAGTTTAGTTTAGGTTTGGTTAGATTTGGCTAGGTTTTGCTAGGTCTAAGTACTTGCATCTTCTATTTCTCCTTCTGGACCCCTTCTGACCAAAAAAATAATAATTGAAAAGTATAAAATATAGTTGCGTACTACGGTGATATAATGGAGCTGCGATGAAATGTAATTAGGTATATTAGGTATATTAGATATTAAGTTATAATGATTAAATAATGGGAAATGTTTTACAATTAGAAGGAATAATAATAATAAGAGTAATTTCAGATAATTAACTCCAAAACCTCTACTATCTTTAAACTTCTCTCTTCTAATATATAAGAAATCCATGCATTAATACGAAGCTTTATCTGATACTGTAGAATACTATACTAAACGATATTTAGTATTGTTATTTGGAAACTAAACTTGCTTCAGCACATATCTACCACTTGTATGATACTCTGATACAGCTAGCCTAACGTGCCTACAACCTAATATATTTCACCGCCACTATCATTACTAACGTTTTATCGTTAAATACTGTTAATATTCCTAACAAGCCTGTATCACGCAAACTAAATTCTACTCTATTGCTACATTCTATATCTTTTCAAGTAATACTAGCTAAAAGGATTCTATACTAAAGTTGTACTAGAAATTTTCTATATTATAGTCAAGCACATTCATTCAAATAAAGGATAAGCATTTTTCTATACTGATGCCTAGTGTAGCCTACTACTCAGTGTAAATTAATAACTTACCTTTTCGACGAAAACAATTCATGCACGTAGTTCTTTGGTATACCTCTGGATTATTTATCTTCTCGCTGAAGGATCATTGTTACTTGAAAGAAAAGATTTTAATAATATTGATGATTATGTAGATATATTTTCTGCTAGGTATTTATAATTGTTTATAATGAATTATTCTAATTTATAATATGCTTAATCATTGATAATTTCTAATTCTTTTGTTAATATAGATGTATATGCATGTATTCTAATTTATTAATTTTAGTGTTGGATAATTTTATAAAATGCTTTTCATCGGACATATAATCACATATGTGCATTTACCTCAATTTCTGTTATTGAATTATGCAAACTTAAATCTTCTTCTTTTCGAATGCATAATAATTTGAACGAGTCATCTGTTGCGAAATATTACATTTGCCATATTATTAAATATGATGTTTCGAACAACTCAAAATTTCTCACATCATTGACTTGAAACGGCGACTCGGACGACCCAAAACACAGAGATGAGACAATGCATCTTCAAACTAAAGAATCATCGTTGTGCGTAAAGGATAACAGGATCAACTCAACACACAAAAGTTCACTACAAATACATACAGTAGTTGTAAATATATTTAGAAAAAACATATTTCAGTGCAAAGCATGTGCTTGATAATCGTTAATAAAAGGGAAAGACGGCTGTGTAATATTTTCTGTCCACAATAGGCATAAAGAGAAGCATGGAATTGATATCCTTCTCCATCTGTTTTGAAATATTTTCTTTTTTATCTGCTTTTTTTTAATTTTCAGTACGGTTCACTGATGAAGAGAACATATCGTTTGTGAATAATTGATATTTCCAGTAGGTTTCAGTGAGATTAGTATTTACCTGATGGTTAGTTTCTCTCTATACGTGGGTAAGCTTGAAACGAACAAAATGTAATGTTTGAGTAAAAGTAGTGGTAGATATAGTTGCAAAGAACATTTACTTATAATTAAACAGCTTAGATGTAGCAGCAATATTTTTAAAATCTGATCATCGCATTTGCATCACTCTAAATGTGCCGAATAGCTCATTACTTTGTGAAGTAGTAGTAGTCCCACAGTTGAACAAAATTATTCCTTAGCTATTCATTTCTCAATTCGACTATGTGACATTCTGAACACACGACGGCAGGTACAGATACTTCATTGTAACTGATGAAATAGTAGAGTATTGTTTCACTTAATGTGTTTGACAAGTAGAGTTTCGATTTTAAGGATCACAGCAGTCTATGCTTATTTAGATCGTTCTCTTCTATAATTTTATTTAATATTTTTTGCAAAGCAATAGCAAGGTCATTATCTCTACAACCTGTCATATTGCAAGCCATATTGCAATACGTTTTGGCCGTATTGTAAAGTACACTGTCTTTGTAACGGAATAGTAGGCAGTCAGATTTATACATTCAGCTTCCTGTAGTAAAAATGAACTATCTGCATTCGAGCATTTTGTAACGTTCTGAATAATAAAAATAATATGGACTTACCAAATACTTAGTCTCATTTTCTCTTTTCTTCAGAGCAGTTTTCAGTTTTTGATGTTGGTATGTTGTAGTTAAGTATTTTCTTGTTGTAATGGTTTCCACTGACATTTAATGGTTCCGTGCATGTAGCGCCCGTAGACTTAGCGCCCAGTGTTTCTGGCTCACAGAAGGAATTTTATATTGATTTTATCTCACAATCAGGGATGTCCAGTTCATTTTACCACTCTTTCCACAGGTCGTTAATTCCTGTTATTTTCTTACATCCATGTTCCGTGTACTTAGCGTCCACTAAGTAAAACTGTTATGAAGAGGGAGAGAGAGACAGAGAGACCAGCCAATAGCACTGATTATGACGCTTCAATGAATCATAACCTCCGGGGGAAAGGGTGAAACGCAGAAACGTAGTTATATATATATATATATATATATATATATATATATATATATATATATATATATATATATATATATATGTGTGTGTGTGTGTGTGTGTGTGTGTGTGTGTATGTATGTATGTATGCATGTATGTAACTGTACTCCGTGGTATGCAATGCTCTACAATATTTAAATGTACTATAAACTAAGGTTACATATTTAGCTTTTAATGTGAAAACTATGTAAAACAGACGTAATCTAGAATACCGCAATGAGAATAAGGCATACAAAAAACGGTGAACATATTCTCACGACTGAGAACCGGGACAAAATGTAAACTGGCGAAACACCAGGATAAGAGTCTTCATGGAGGTCACGGTGGTTCAGTGGTAGAAACACTCACATTTGGTTCATAGGATCCTTGGTTTTATCCCATCTTGCGTCAAATGGGCTTTGTGGTAGTCAGACGCTGCGTGCATGGATAAACTCGGAGTTCTCTCGTTTTCTCTCACTTTCTTCATTACACCATTTCATTCATTCTCACAATCACAGTCTCCTCTATCCTACTCCTATCTCCTTAATCGTGGGATGTAAAATCCAAAGATTTCATTTCATTTCAAGAGCTTCCAAACCGGGACTGTCCCGGTAAAAATCTGTCATATGGTAACTCTGACTATATAACAACATCGGGTTTGATACTAAAAAAAGTCATATTATCATATGGTATTACACAGTTTCAGAAAAAAAATCTAACAAGCTATCCGCATTAAGTCTGATACATATTTCACAGCTTTATGCGTAATATAAATCTATATAGTTAAGCAATTGATATCATACACTACAAGCACTGAAAAACAGTGTAACGTTGTATAATAAAAAGAACGTTGCTTTACGAACCAATAAGTTAATCGCTCTACGAACCTTATTGTACACATTATACCCTAAAGTTACAGCCTTATGCAGTAATCAATTCCAATCAGATATTGAACGAGTATGGTGTTTCTTTGAGAATAATTCATCACTAAGTTGAACAAGCGCCTTTGAAGGCTAGTCGTCTTCCATTTTACCCTCTTCTTCGGTAATTCATATCGCTGCTCTTGTTCGATGCAGTTGAAACCATGGCCGCCTCATCCTTTTGTAATGTCCATCCACAAGGAAGGATGGATAGGTTCAACCTTTTGGAATTTCAAATTCGAAGCTTCTATCAATTTACTCGTTCGTGTCTCTTTCTGTAATTTTGCTATATGAACGGGTATGTTGCGAGGAAACAAAAGAGGCTAGCAAAGAAATTGAATTGTAAGATCACCGTAAGATGAAAGTTGCATACTCCAGATACTACCTGATGCGTAATGTTGATCAAAATAAATTAGGAATTCTTCAGTTTCTTCTGGTATGATTTGCTGTAAGTAATCCATCACTTCTGACCCTTGTCAGAGAGAAGGAAAACATATCCGTCCACTATTCCATAGAAATCGGACTTTCTCATTCTCCCTGTAAAAATTCGCCAATCCCAAGTGCTGCAGTATATACTTCGTGTTCGTGTGACTTGTCTCGAACGCTTTGGCTTACGACTTCCCTCACTAGCCATGTCTGGTTGTGAGTTTAATTTACATATTCCTATATATGTTTGTTTTATTCCTCCTCGCTGGTCTAGTGGCAAGAACGCAAGCCTTTGGCGTATGAGGTTCAAGATTCGATTCCTGGTGGGAGAGCATTGAATGACCAAAGTGGTTCGGATTCCACTATAATCAGTAAATTCAAGTCTTCTTTAGCCTACCTGGCAAAACCATGGGACATAAAACTAAATACAAACCTATTTATTTATTTATTATTATTATTATTATTATTATTATTATTATTATTATTATTATTATTATTATTATTATTATTTTTTTATTTTTTTATTTTTTTTTTTATTTTTGCAAAAGGGAGGTTTTATTATGAAGTAAAACACTATTCAGAAGTATAATATTGAAATTTGCAAGAAGAAAACTTATTTCTGTGTAACAAAATTTAAAAATTAATTAGTCACAGGTAATTGTTTTACAATTCTCCATGTCTTTTTAGGTACTTTTCACTACACTAATTAGCACTTTGATAAGTCGTGATGAAATGTAAACATAGTTTTGTTGCAATTCTCCATGTCCAGTAGGCATTTTTGACGTACTGTTATTAGCGCTTTTGATATTTTGAGATCAAGGGTTTGAAGGGGTCTGTACCCCACCCAACCATTTTTTCCAGGAAAATACGAAACACATATTCCATCATTTAACGTTTATAATATCTGTGCACAATTTCATTCACTCCGGCTAACTTCTTCTTGTCTTTCGGACCTCAAATTTCTCCAAATTTTGGGTGGAGGCTTTTACCCTTAAAACAGTTTTCCCCAGAAAAGAAAAAAACACGTATTCGTTTATTTCATGTGTAATATCTACCTGCCAAATTTTATCAAAGTCGGAGTGTTACACTTCGAAAATGTTACATGTCAGTACATTCATGTAGCTTGCATTTGCGGCAGAAAGTTCTTGTTTTGTGCTCCCTCTTTGCTGGAGAGAATTTCTTAGACTGTTCCTCTTCAGTATGCAGGGAGGCTTCCATTCTCCGTGATTTTTTCTCAACGTTGGCGAACTGCTAACCAGACGAAATGAAGAATTTACGGCATTTCAAACTTTTTTAATGTCTGTTTCTCGTTTGAAATTACGCTTTGATGACACAATACCATAAGTGTTGAGTCCACTTACATCAGTTATGTAAAATACTGTCATAGGCCATTTTGTTCATTGTTTTGTAATCTAACAGCGAGTCATATGATTGTTAGTGTGAACGTGTGATTTTGTTGTGTTGTAATATATGATAACTTTGAGTTTTTCCTCCGCTCTAGAAGTGACCACTTCAGGATAGTTGTGCATTGTGTTTTGCAATGGGTGATCTTACTGGGTATATATTGTCAAAAGAGACAGTGCATCCAAAAAATGAGAAATTGTTCGTCTACAGTCATATTATATGTAAGAATAAAATTATATTGCAGAGTGTGTGAAGAATCTGCAACTTCACAAATTAGGAACAGTTCATCATCAGGTATTCTAATAGCGCCGATGTTGTTATCAAAACATAAGGCAGCCCATGTAGGATCGCTTTTCTCCGGAGTTTTGCTTTTTGTATTAGCACGTGCTTTTGCATTAGCTATACGTGCTACGCTTCAAACTTCTAACCAATCCTCTGGATAAGAAAACTACTCAACGTCTCATTTCAATATCGGTACCTGAACAAGAAACTTCAGTTGCATTTGTATATAAGTCTGCTAATATCTTATCGTCTGTCGGGAATCAATTTCTTCATTGTTTATTGATTTACCAAAAATATTCCTCCTCTACCATCAATAGTGACGTGTATTGTTAGTGATCTGTTTGTCTACCACGTGCAATGATCAAAACACACTAACAATAAACAAAACTTTACATACAATCAGTGGCAAAGCCAGGATTTCTATTGGGGGGGGGGTCAGTGTCCTACTCCGGAAAACTTTTTTGTTAATGTGGAGACTGAAAGCACAAATTTAGATTTTATTCTAGCAACTTTTTAAAATGTTGGTTCTTGGGAGTTCATATCGCGGGAAACTCCCCCTGGATACGCAACTGCATACAATGGAAAAATTAATACAGTTTGATAGACAAAAGCAACTATTATGCTTCTGACAATGGACTTATATAAGTGAATAAATAAAGAAAAGCTGCTACTAAAATAAGCAAAATTGCAAATAATTAAATCAATCAAACTAAATAATAACACATAAAGTTGCAATATGTTATATCTGACTTCATTGGGACAGTTAGAAGATTATCAGAACGTTCACTCCGCTACGAGCCACAATCTCAATCTATTCTGAATCTATCCTCATATTTCTTCATTAAGGCTCGAGTTTAATGGACCCACTCGGCACCCAATGCTATAAATTTTAAAAACTATCACTTAACTCACGGAAATGAAAAAAAAAAATACTTAAATAACATAATACAAGAACACAACCAGGGAAATGTCATAGAATTTCAATACTTACTAAGCCTTAGTAATTATTAAAGAAAGTATGCGTACGAGTGCAATGGACCCACCTGGTAGTCCTAGACAGTGGCGGCGGTTGGACGTTAAAAGTGGGGAGGCAAGACATGATCTGAATACAGTATTTGTATGTCAATGTTACTTTTCCTGGTTGCTTGTAACACTTTGTTAGACTAAAGGCTGTATAACTATTAGGAGGCTGTTATATAGACTAAAGGCTGTATAACTGTATAACTATCTTTTTCAGTTAAAATACCGTATATCTTGTTTCATATTTTGTTACGTAAATTGACAAGAGCAACACAAGATACTAACTCTTTGTACTCTTACACAACGAAGGTGTAAGAAGAGATCTGATTCCTTGCTCATGAAATCAAAAAATCATAAAATCATGCATCTTAAAATTCTGTCTGGAAAATTGTGTGATCAGATTTGGGACCTATTTAATAACAAATTTGCAAAACAAATAAATAGAAAGGATAATGTTAATCAAATAATCATAGTAACGGATAATAAGGCTTGTTCTGCAAAAGTTATATTGAAACTGGAAATTAATGAACAACTTATATTTTTAATTCCACGCATGTTATTATATGTGTTATTACTCTTAGAAAGACAGTGAATACTACAAGCATACGCTACCACATTCAAAGAAATATTTTTGCAGCTTCCCGAAACATGTTCGTTGCCATTAGATACAGTTTTCATTTTCTTGGAATACATCAAAACTCAACAATACTTAGTCACTCCACATTCCAGTTATACAAAATAATTCTAAAACCTAGAATTATGTTGAATTTACTAAATTTAATTGTATAAGAAAACTGTATATGTACACCCCTAAACTCGTATATTACACTGCAAAATTATGTATTCCTTACTGAGCTCCTTCGTGGCTAAGCGGTTAACGTACGCACCTTTGACGTGGGAGACCTGGGTTCAATTCCCGGAGGGAGCTCACGTGGTTCGGACTCTACGTTAATCATTAAGTTCACGTCTCATATAGCTTCGCTGCTGAACAGGATGTTAAACTGAAAAAAAATCAAATCAAAATATTCCTTACTATAAGATAGAAGAAAAGAACTGTCAATTTTTCAAGAAAAGAACTGTTTTAGGAACTGTCAATTTTTGTGCAATTAAAGAATAACTTGTGAAGGACTTCTTTTCTTGCGAAATGATATCTCAATTAGATCCAGAGCGGCTTACTAACATATCGAGCCCTTGTAAGATGAAATGAAAGTACGTTCGAATTGTCTCGCTCCAACAGCTTAATTTTTGGGCCATTTTTAGTGGCATTTTTAAACCGCAATTTCTGTAGCTTTCTTAACTTCACGGAAAGATAACCAATACGTACTCATGGAACGGCAAATATTTTATGGCACCATTTGTATTCTATAAACCAATAATACATACAAAACTTTATACCGGTATTTCCAAATGAAACTATATACATTAATGGGTCATTTCAAAAAGTGGAGGGGTTACTGCCCCCTTTGCCCCCCCTAATCGCCGCCCGTGGTCCTAGGGTTAAAAGTGTATCCTTGTATGGATATTTAGATAGAGGAAATACTACTTCTTGCCGAATTTCTTTAACTACTTACGATATGTTCCATTATTTTTAAACTAGGGTTTAAATGTGATTGATTGCGTTTAGGGCGGCTTATAACACTTAACACATGTTCATTAGAACGTTTTATTTTCATTTGATATAAAGAATTACCCAGCAAATTTTGGCATTTGAATTTTTTGACACCTTGTATTTACGATAGGAAATGAAGTTATGCAATGTGCATAAATAATTGCTGTTTTACATGCAGTAGTATTTGCATTAAGGTGCGTGTAATTATTATTATTTAAAACTATATAAATTTTAAAATAACGCTGGCACATGAATTCACATCCATATATGAAAATCTCATAGGTGATATGGTAATGCTCTTAAGTCGTAATTAAATTGTACGTAATTACAGATGTACATGAAAAGTCAGAGTGTTAGAGCTGACGGTGATGAACAGAAGAGGAAGAAAAGAACACATTTCTTTCAACTTGCCTAAGGGGTTTTAAAAGTGACATGACAATTGTGCAGGAAGTTTTAAAACCCCTTAGGCAGGATCTTTCAAGTGAAAAATTTTTGTTCTTTAGTCGTCAAAAGAGAGGGGATGGGATAGATGATTTGAGAACGAAATTACATTTATACATATAAACTAGTTCTCTCTTTGGTCAACCCTAGCACACTGATAAGCATCAAATATTTTCTGGGCGCTAAGTACACGATATTATATGTGGGCGCTAAATCTACGGGCGCTAAGTGCACTCCACGCATTTAATACCTATCACACAAATCACAACGATCTTTCTTTGGACGTAGAAAACCTAAGCTGAAATCAGTAGGAGTACGTGACAGTATTTTGACTCTAAGAAGTTTAAGCTTAGTTGAAGGTAGCAAGTTGATGAGTCACGACCGTGCAGAAGAGCAAAGCAAATATAACCTGAGGCACTTTCAAGTGCCTGTCGTATCTCTGTCTTAACTGTGTACTGAACACACTTTTTTTTTAAAAAAACACAACCTTATCAATGAAATACTGGCCTGTGTGAAAACATAAAGAGAAGATGAACGAAACAATATTAGTATATTTTGTTTTTATTATTAGATGTTTCAGTATGATGAAAAAGAAATCATGTTCACTATTTAATGAGAATATGATTAATAAACTAGTTGTCATACCGAGTGGAAAGACAGTATGTATTCTGAAGGTCATATTCTATTTGGGAGTATTCACGTGAAAATGAAAAGAATACAACATTTATGGAATCAACTCTATCAAGAGATTGATTGGTGTTTAGGATCCCAAGTTAATTTAGTTTAGGATCGCAAGTTACGTTGTAGTACCATGTCTCATATAGTCTCCGTGCTGAAAGGGATGTTACACTCCCAATGAACCAACTGATCAGTCTTAGAACTATCAGTTTGAGGAACGATGATTGGTTTGTGAACTCTGAAAGGTTTCTATTAATCTGCAAGCCATGCATGGAGCAAGTTCCACGTAGCTCAAAATAGATTAAAATCTCAAATCTGCGTATAAAAGTTGATTGCACGCTGAACTATTCTGACCAATAGAATAATAAAACTTGATTTTAGCTTCCTAAAATTGTGCTTCTAGGTTCCTAATACGGGTTCAAAAGACCCGTAAATAAATTCTTAAAAAACAAAAATAGAATACACAATTCGTTTAAAAATACAGGCTGGAGCACTCTTTAAAGGTCAGACACAAACTAGTTGAAATGGTCATTCTTCGAACGAGAAGAATAAGTTTATGGAAATATTATTTGATAAATATTCAAATCTCTTCGCCAATAGAATAGCATACCAATCGAAGTGAAATGAAAAAGATCCAATTAAATCAAACTGCTATGTTCTAGATTTATTTTAAACAGCTAAAATACTCGCTTTGACCAGTTTATGAACCCAAAATGGGAAATTAAGATATTGTAGCTTTTGTCTTGTTTTCTTTGCTAGTGTTGGAATTTCCAAAAATGATGGACGATGCCGTCACAGATTTGTAAGGCGAAGTTCAAATGCCAAATTTCATCTTCCTATGATGAGAAATTCGTCAGAAACTCTCTTTTTTGGAGTATATTTCTCTCTTTTTTGGAGTATATTTCTCTCTTTTTTGGAGTATATTTTTAATACTCCTTTCCTCGCTTAGAAAATGTATTGTATGAAAATGACATGACAAAAACCCTGCCAGAGTTAACTAACAAGGGGAAAGCAGATTTTGGAAAATGAACTTCGGGGCTTCCTTCGCGAAGCAGTAGTGCACATTTAAAATGTTAATATTACAAACTGGAGGAGTGCAATAGCCAGAAATAGTGGGGAAAAGTGTCTTAAAGGTTCCAACTCGCTCCATATATGACAAAACTCGTAAAGTTATGAAGTGACTACGCGGCAGTTAGGAGGATCCTCGACTCCCGTGCAAAGGGTCCTGGGTTCGATTCCTGCTCGAGTCAATTGTTTGTTCTTTGCTTTAACCAATAAAGTAGCCATTTGTAACTACAAGTAAAACATTAATTCATCATATGTTTATAATACATAAAACAATAAAAATGTTCAAATCAGTTGTAAAAGCTTTGAATATTTCATGTTACGAGCAATAAATGTAACCTATTCCGAGTTGCATATTGATGCCACGGGTTATATTATGGTTAGCACAGTTGTTGTGTAAAAAATGTTCTTGACGCTTCGTGTCTATATCTGTGAACAGTGTTCGAATTGACCGGACTTTTGCAGGGGAGGATGGATTGTGTTTCACGCGATAATAGCATGGCAGACTATGACAGTTGTAGCCAGAGGCGTCATTTAAGGGGAGCAGGAGGGACAATTGCCCCTCAAGAGTTTGAGGAATAAGTATACTTTGTCTACCAATATACTAGAACAAAATGTGAAAATCTTATGTTGCTGGTGCTCCTGCCCCCCTTAAGCGAAGTCTGAAATAACGCAGCTAGTTATAGCTTACATCCAGTATTACCAAAAGGGAGTTTCTTCCTCATTCCCTTTGTAATTCGCAGACTGTCTACAGATATAGACACAAAGCGTCTAGAACATTTAACACAATTACTGTGCTAACCATAATATAACTCGTGATACGAATATATAACGATGAATAGGTTACATTTTATTGCTAATTAACATGTAACATTAAAAGATTTGACATCTGATTTGAACTCTTTTATTGTTTCATGCATATAAGCATATGGTGAGTTAATGTTTTATCGCTAATTTATTGGTTAAAGCAAAAAAAAAGTTGACTCGAACAGGAATTCAAGCCCTGACCCTTTGCAAGGGGATCGTAGATTTTCTGCCAGGATGTCGCTTGATAACTTTACGCGTCGTATCATATATACGCGAATAGGAATCTTTAAGATGCTTTTTCTCCACTATCTTTGGCTATAGTGCTGTGCCAGTTTGTAATATTAGTACTTTGAATGCGCACTACTATCTCGCGAACGATGGACCCGAAGTTCATTTACCTAGTCTGCTTTCTCCTTGCAAGAAATGGTCACCTGGCGTCCGCTGGCGAACTTGAACACTATTTACAGAATGATCAACTATCCTTGAATGAAAAAAATCGGGTGGAAATACACACGAGGAGAAGTTATGGGTATTGAAGTGAAGTTTAGTAATGAAACTCAATACGAGACAAATGTTAATGCACCCGCAATCAGTGAGCATCAATTGAGAGCGCAACTAACATTTCCGATACTTGTAAGAAATGGTCGATCCTCTGGGATAAATGAGCTATTAATCACATCTCCAAACCTTATAAAAAGTTATGTTTTTGTCGTTTGCGCGTTACACATTCTGTTATTCAATGCTAAACTTAAATCCGCTATAACTTCTTTCATCGTGTTCACTTCCACATGAAATGATATATTTAGGCATAGTTGCCTATCCTCTAAATCGTATCGCAATTTTGTCAAGTTTCCAGTGGAGGTCAGCTAACCATTTTCCTCCAAGTACTAAATGTATTCAAATATTCATTTCAAACGGTTCATTCGATTTTTGTGATTATTGGACAGACAAACACGATGTCACTTTTACATATTGACTACGTATTTATAACTTGCCCCCTTTTTCCCTCAAAAGTAGATTTTTAAGGACAACGGAAGATGGACTCACATATTTTAAAATCAGGAGTTTACGTCCATCTCTTCCTCTTATCCTATAAAGGTTTTTCAAAACAACACCGACAACGTTTCGTAGGTGATTCTTGACATCAAGATAAGACAAAAATTATACGGCAATCTGGGATCACCTCCCAAACGTTGTCGCCATTGTTTTGTAACACCCTGTATATGTTGACGAATTATAGAAACCCGATTGGACCAAATACTAAATACGGTATGACAAGACACAAATTCGATGTCATCATTCTTAAATAATGAGCAAAACTTATACAAATTGCCCCTATTTTCCACTTATAACGAAATTTCTAAACACGGTCGGACACATACTCACTCGTTTTAAATAGGGTTTTTATATATCAAGTTTCATCTCACAAACGTTAGATATTCTATTTTAGGAATAAATTTTTAATCCCCTCTCCTCTGTTAGGATATGCAATTTAATAACAATGGCGTGAGAGCTACTCAGTCCGGGGTAGATGTTAACTATGCTAATAAAATTCATTTCAAATGGTTCAGCCATTTTTCGTTATGATAGACAACGTATTTTTCATTTATATACTATGTAGATATAGATTAACAGTGTTGTTATTGTCTTGTATTTCAGCATAAAGGCAAATATTTTTGCTAACTTCAAATACCCTGCATTTCATTGCGGTTTGTTTTATTATAACCATTGTTTAATTCTATTATAGAATTGTTCATATTTCTCATATTATCTTTGGCATTTTCAAATATAAATGTATTATTTTTTCATTTATTATACAACGAAATGTAATGCCATAGTGACATTTTGCACTATGATCTCTGTTTCGTTAAGAACTAAAGGTCAATATTTTATATCCAAATGAAAAGTAAAATTAATTATATTTAGTTCCAGAATTAAAGATGATGGTAGCCAATGTGCTTACCACACACAAAACAATTGAAATCCATCTCCTTGACCATACCTAATTATGGACTACAATTGAAGAGAATTCAATTTATTTTTGATCTGTAAAGTTATTCATAGTTTTTATTAATAGTAAAATCTAGAACAGTTTTACGCTGGTAAAATTCTACTTCATTTTGTTCGCTTGACAATAAATAAATAAAATACTTGCAGAATATCGTAAAGCTAGAAAGTCAATGAGAAATGAAAAATGTTGTTACGAGGTTCCAATAATTTGGCGGGAACAGCAGCCGAAAGGTCACGTGAACAAAAATTCTACACACTAAACTCAGTGACACTTGATGATGTTGCACATGCAATTAGAACCTTGTCATTCTTTAAATATGAAACTTTCGTTTGCAAGTATGAAGCTCTATCAATTTGATATTTCCGCTAGGTAAGAGCAGATCAAAAGTACAGAAAAGTAAGTAAGGGCTTTGATGTAATAATCTCATTTTTGAATATTTTATGAATTAGAACCTTGCCAAACAAGACCCACGATTTTCTAATAAGCAATAAAGTACGATTTTTCTCAGTCTAAAAACTCATTACTAATCTTAAAAATATTTCATATGCAATTTTTCTGAACACTATCCAGAGACATCATTTCCAATTGGGTGCTCAATGATGTTACAATTACCTGTTTACTTTCTCAGAAAGCCCCTCACACAGAACAAGGAGAAGACAGTGGTGACGGAAAAACAAGGCGTGGTCGATGGTTTTGCAGATACATTACTTGTGACATTCATGACTAATCATACACTGCCAAACTTGTTTTATTCCATTTCATCAATCTCGTTCCCTCCAGTGCTTTGCTCAACCTGTTCCCTTTCTCCTGGCTCTGCTCGTAAAGACCAGCTCCTACATCATACATTCCGGAGCTGGAACTGACTCTGCTACAGCTTGCATTTGTTTTGTTTGTTGTGGGAGCTACCTCTACGAGGAAGGTAACTGCTCCAGTCAAGGAAAGTAAGAAGAATAGCAGTAGACTTAGCGAATTACTGACAACATGCCTTCCAGTCTCAAATAGATAGAAGCTAAACTCCTTCGGGATTCGATGACAAATTTTGTTCTTATGTAAATCATATATAGAGAAGTGTGCGGAAAGTACCTCCGTTTCTCTCTGCTTTGATTTAAAGGAACAGATATGATTTTTAATATTTAAGCTGTTTTTAAGAGTTTTATTTGCATTCTATAAGCATTTATTCAAGTAACTTCATACTTGTCCTCTTGACGCTGCTGAATGTGCCACTGTTTCTCTCAGTAGTCATACATCAACATACCCGCCAGATACCTCATTACGTCTGCTCGTTTACCAGTATTCCAGAGCGCTTCTAATAACCAGCTGAACTCTAAGAACTGTCAATAATTGTAGGTTTACAGGTATTAAATAACCACTCTGTTAATGAGGATTGGCTAGCAAGTAGCGATGTGATTCAGAGACTTTTGGAAGGGCTATACATACGGAAACCAGAAGTTTGTGAGCTTCTCCATATGAAGTCCCTGAGGTGGCAGGCAACCCACACAACTCTTGAGCGATTGTGGTTGCATAAATCCTTACATACGTACTTTCCGACGAAATCATTGATTGGTTGGTTGTCTGAGAGTTCAATTTAACTTTTTCAGCACCCATGGTATGTGAGACGTGTACCTACAGCTTACACTGTACGCAAATTGACAGTAGTGTAGGGCAGCCAATCTGGTTGCAGAGGAGATACGAAGAGAGAGGCCTATTTAATTTGCCGCACATTGAAAGTAGTTGAGAAAGAGGATCCATGTCTCGCTTATGAAGGCACAAAATATACGTAACCGCGGAAAGAAAACAGGAGACACTCACTGAAAAATTTGTGCTATAGTTATGTGTTGACTTTGAATTTTACAAATACTTTACATTCAGTCGATGGAAGCTTTCCTAAGCAACATCAAAGATACTAATTGTTTAAAGAATATAAAGTTTTTTTTTCTTTCTTTAATAAGGAGAGGCGGACTTCGGTATGCTAGGTTTACATTGCAATAAACGAAATATTCTTTAACTCTTTCGCTGCCACCTTAATTTCAGTACTCCAATCCAGTGTGCCACCTACACTTTTGCAACATTCAACCTTTCGCAATAAACTAGCTACATCTAGCGGAAACCAAGCGCACTACAGAAACTGACAGGCCAGCACTGGTGCCACCAGAGTAGAGATCTGCACGGGCCAGAATTTTAACCCAGGCCCGGCCCGGTCCGTTAATTTATAATGTGAGGCGTGAGCCGAAATATGATTTATCCATTAAGCCCGAGCCCGGCACGAGCTCTTGTGATAATCAAATGAACCCGAAATAAGCCCAAATTACAGAAACTTAATAATTAACTCAAAATTGTATTTTTATTCACAATTAGAGGTTTATTTTTGCAGTTTAAAAGCTCACATGATTCAGAGAGAATAACGAAATACAGCTTATAATTTGCACTTGCAAACGATACGAATTTCTAAAGAAGATGGTCATTTATAAAAATCTGTCTTCCTTAGCCTCGGTGCATAAATGTGGGACGTCAGACTAAATATTTCATTTCATTTATATACATTCTCATGAAATGCCCAACTTGAAATGAATACTCCAAATATTTACAACAAAGTGCCAGTCTATGCAAATTCATATGCAAATGGATGTGTACTGAACTCACTCTGATAGTCCCCAAAGCAGTCATTGTCGATTGCTGTAAAGAAAAAGAATGGAATGCACACTCTGGCTGCTCAAACTTTCACTCACAGAAAAGCTAAATATGTTTATTTCTGTTACTTTTAGTTTTGAGGTAATCTATGCTTCGTAGGCCCGAGCCCGTGCAGACTTCTACACCAGAGTATAAAAGCTCTATACCTGCGTCCCATTTAACAGAGAATATCTAGAATGAGAAGTACCTCTTGACGCCAAATGGCGTCAATGGCACACAGCAATAGATATGAATGACGTCATATGGCGTCAAGTGGCAACGAACGAGTTAATGATATTGACTGTTGGGATTTACCTTATACGTACCATAAATTCATGTTACTAATATCACCAATCAATATCAAATAAATTAATTTAGTTGAAACATCAAGTGAATTTATATATATATATATATATATAAGATAATAGGAAGGGTATGGCGCACCGCCAAAAAGTACTGTTTTTATATTATTCATATAGTAATACACGATTACAGTTTTACTTACGTTTGTCATATAGTTAACACTGACATCTAAAAGGTATTTATTCAACTATAAACTATAATTGCTTATTTATTGGACAGAGTGGGATGAGGGTGTTTGAAATGGCACAAATATTTCATAGATTCACTTTAAGCTCTTTTGCTATTGATATTTTCTTTTCATAAACACTAGTACTCGTACAAGGTTATTACATGAATCTAGTAGGCATACATTACTTAATGGTTTCTGCTGCAGAAATATGATTGTAATAATTAACTTAAAATATTTATCAAATTGACTCAATTATTGTGTCACGTGAGGCTGAAGTGTATTTAAATACTAAAGATAGGGAGAAACAGACTTTCGCGGCCGGATTCGGCTTACAAATATAAATGAAAAACGTGTTTATTTTTTCATTTCTTCTTACCTCCGAGGCAGCAGGAACTGTAAATACCTATATAAAAATGAATAATCATCATATACCTGAATCGAGATTTGATTTTTAACTGTGAAAATATTTTTGTAATCATTTGATTGCCAAAACCATTCTTGCAAAGGAGCTGTCTGCGGCTATGTGGATAGATTACACCCTTTGGCGCGGAAAACCTCGGTTGAATCTCCAGCGGAAGCTCATGCGGTTTGGATTCCACATCTAATGTAGCATCACTGCCGAAGGTAAGGCCATTGGTACCGGGAGGTAAAAAAAAATGCTTACAAAAAAGTACCTCCTAATAAATTATTTTGACAAACATATGTAGTAGCTCTTTCTTCTGGAAGCAGATAAACTTCACAAAAATGTGCTGTGTATGGATACAAAACCGAAGATTGACAATAAAGCAGGAGGAAAGGGCAAGAAAGTATAAGTTCTTCCTAACTGTCCACGCATAAGTCGTCAGAAACATAAGTGAAGCTCTTTTTCGATTCACAGCTACACTCTTAAATTCTTCGACCTTTTTACCCAATACGATTTCAGTGTCTCATGTCAAACTTTTATCAATTCCACGTTGACTAACACTTCTTTCTGAAATTGTGCTTTTGTGTACTCGTTTGCAACGAGTAGCGTTACAGAAGCGAAAACCAAGAAAGAAACTTATGAAAGTCTGCACAAATAATTGTCATATTTCTTATTTACATCAATATTTACAGATTTGTTGGAGCTATGATGGTTATTCCTTGTAGCATTCCAGTTGGATGTTCCAATCTGGATTATACGTGGAGCATTTGAAATATTTCGCAAGAAATGCAAATGCTAGAAACCAAAAAGAGAGAAAAAAGAAAAATTAAAGTAATGACATGTATGGATCATGAGACTATGCCCATTTAATGATCCATACTGAGAAAAAAATCATTAACAAAACAGTTAAAATTGAAGAGTTTAAAAATTATTGATTACGCAGTTAATTTTTGTGTTTCTACATATTAGTATTTTTTTATTTGTCAATATTTTATATGTAGAAGAAAGATAGGCTAGGATCCGTTGCAATACTTTATTATTTCATTGCTTGTAGTAAGGAAATTCGTTTCAAGGATGATATTTTTTCATTTATTTGCTTAGGATCTTCGAAATTACTAAGAGGGAACTAGGAAATGGATTGAACTAGGCAATAACCGAAATTATTTTAATCTTCAAAATTTCTTGTTTGACCATATTTAATATTTTACGTTCTTCGGAAACATGTGTCTTTCCTAATCCAGGTATCCAACAATCAATTAGACTCTAGAGGGATAAACGAATTTAATTGGTTTTCAATTACGTCATCACGAAAACAATTCTATGATTCGCTTTCAATTACCCATGGTTCTGTTGTAAGACGCTGCTAGACGCTTGTATGGCGGGCTGCTGTATCATAGAAGGGACCCGTATTGAATAGTTCCTGAGAAAATTTCAGGAAAACAGTGAAACAAGTGATTCAACCCTCAAAATAAATAAAATTAAGTTTGTAAGATGTCAGGGGGATGTCTACAATTGGAAAATAAACTGATTTGTCAGCGAGGATTGTATAAACAGTTTGTCATCTGCTTCAACGTGATTTTCGAGGTTCACGGTTTCATGATGTATAAAGGTGTTTTAGCGGATCCATGTAAATGGACAGTGGTAGCAATCTTTAATCTTCATGCTTCCCCTTTGAGAGGCAAAGAGTGGCAGACGGCATCAAGATAAAACATGGCTTTGGGACAGTGCATTTGGATTTGTTATTTACCCTGTAGCAACGAAATAACCAGGAGGCTGGATTACTGTTTTCTTGGAGTGATGGGGTGTCAGTAACCTAGTTATTCCAACTAGGACAATAAGTAAGTCTCATTTAGATTAATACGTGTCTCGTGAACCAGGGAAACTTTCGTCATTGGAAACTACGAGAATTATTGGATTGCTTATCTGGATTTTTTACTGCATGCTCAGAAGTGATAACCTTGACTAATTCCTTTGTTAAAGATTAGTATGTGTAAGAATCATAATGACAATGATGATGTAATGAACTAAAGTTCCCTCGTTCAGCTTTGATAATATATTCCACATGTAGTTCAAAAATATACATTTAGGGGGTTAGGGGAAATTTGTATCATAACTTCTAAATGTGATCATAGTTTGGTTATTTTGCTATAGGTAGTCTGCAAAAATGTTATCGTTTTCCGAATTGACGACCTGGATTAATATCGTAACAAATAATTGGCATTTAGAATAACCATTGACATTTTATGGTATGATCTTTCGATATTTCAATAGATAGTAAGAAAGAAATCAAAGCCTTGTAGAACCATGCAATTGGGTACGAGATATTAGCGAGGTTCGGTCGTGATTTGTCTGCATCCGTTTTCTCTTCAGTAGTCAGTACTTATGAAGAAGTTTCGCTGTGTAGTATTCATTTGTTTATGTTGACTATTTTCCGATTTAAAAACTGAGTTTTCTTTACACTGATAGATTATTGGGAATGTTGATCTAAAAATTTGTTGGAGGAATTCGATACTTCGTATTAGTTACTATTGAAAGAAGATTAAGTAAATTAGTAAGTTGAATAAATATTTTCTATCTCTGCCAGATATCGGTAACGTAATAACTGCGTTTTATGTTTATGTGCTATCTGATCGTGTTGTTTGTGCTCGAGGCTCATATATATCATTATAGGGTGTATTTGTTGGACAAGCGTTTGCGAATAGGGAATCTATATTAAACTATGTGCATAATATTTAGGTTCAAGGTCAGTACCTGTAATATTTTTCGTGTGTGAATATTTATATATGTGTATTTTATATGTGTACTTAGAATAGGTCTTATAGTAGTAGGTTAGATTAGGTATTGAATAAAATAAATATTGTGTCCCTTGATAATGTTGAATGAAACCTAAGAATGGGAAAAGAGACCGAAGGTAGCACTGACATTTACCCTGATTCTCTATAAGCCTAGTAATCCGTACTATATAGAGCTGTTTCGAGAGTATGGTATGCGATCTACAGGTTGTACAATACAGAGCAGAGGTACTTAATGTTTTAAATTCTTTATATGCATTTTACAAACTTTGAATTTCATCTATATTATTTTCAAGAAACTATGTAAGCAAGTTCAAAATTATTTCGAAAAGGGGGCATTCAAAATTAAATCCTGTTTTATTTGAAATATATGAAACTATTTGGGTAAACCTGTTTTGGAAATTGAATAATCTAACTTTACTGTGTATATTATTATTATTATTATTATTATTATTATTATTATTATTATTATTATTATTATTATTATTATTATTATTATTATTATTATTATTTGGATTTTATATTAAATAATTCAGTGGAAGAAACTTTTCATTTCACAAGCAGAACTCTATTCGTATTACTAGGAAGAGATTTGCAGGTGCTTTACTATATTTTTGTTAGGAAGCGAAAGCTAGTACAAGGGTGACTTCGAATGTAAATAAACATCATATTTGCGTTGCATGAGAATGGAATCGTGCTTTGAAAAACAGTTTGTGGAATCTTCTTCATGTTAGACGACATTTGACTTGAAAATTTAACATTTTATTGAATGATTATTTTTATTTTCGATTTTACAAAAGTTTTTTTTTCTGTGAGCGTACAACGATATTGTATATCTGTTTTGTGAATTTCTTCTATTTTTGTAACTTGGTTTTAGGCAACGGTGCTTAAAAGCACACAACCTGTTTTGTACAAGAAGAAGAAAAAAAGAATATATATGTTGTTGATTCTAAATATAAAGAAATAAGGTTTAATCTTAGTAGCTAAAAATATATGTTGATTTTATATGTATAATCTGTACCCAGAGTTATCGTAAAAGCAGATAGTTGTTTATTTAAAAGTTGCTACGACAACAAAAAATAAAAATTATTATTATTAATGGAGATGTGAATAAGAATAAAAGTAATGGTGATATAAGGTCACGTGTCTGATTTGATGTAATTGAACGTGTTGACATAGTTTTAAAATTATGTGAATTGTGGGCTAAATGTAACGTAAAATATACGGATAATATAATTCATCGTTACATTTTAGATGGTGGTTTACCGACCAGGAATACCTTGAGATTAGTTTGAAGTTAAGTAAAGCAGTCTCATCAGAGCGTTCAACATGGAGTATACTTTACTCAGGAATAAGAAAAGAATTTATAGAAACATTAAAATGAGTGTTTCTGAAAATGAAAATATGAATGAGGAAGGTGGTGATGTAGAACTACCAGGTATGAACTCATCAACGAACGTGGCTGATCTTATAAGACAGCTTGGTCAGCAAATATCGCAGTAACAGAAAAAGCTGGAGCAAATGTCACATCTAACACAACAAAAAATGGATACCAAGCTGGAGCAAATGTCACATCAAATAAGAGAAATCATAACACAGAAACTAGCACAACAGACGGATGTTAAGTTTGAGCAAATAAATCAAATGAACACTAAAATGGATAGTAAATTGGAGCAAATAAACCAACAAGTACATTCAAAATTAGAACAAACAGGTTATAAGACGGGACAGATTTTACATCGATTTACTGATGTACGAAATTCGATTAAAGTTGTAGAAATTTTAGTTAATGAGCATACTAGTCAGATCAGGGAATTTTAAGAAGAAGTAATTAGATCGAAGAGAAGATTAGTACTGCAAATGGTGATCGAGTTCCGGCTGTCAACGTTGAACTTATACCATATGAATCCAGAGTAGTAGTGGAAGATATTAATTCATCCGAAGGATATTCAGAAAAGGACGATAGTGAAGCTAGTATCGTGAGAGATGGGAAAAGAAATCATTCATCTAACCTGAGGAAAAACATTCACGTAAATTCCAAACATTGTAAACATACTAGTAAAAGTAATAATTTTCGGTTTAGTGAAATTAGATCTCTAATAAAATTTAGTGGAAGGTCGGATGACATCCCGGCCAGCACATTCTTAGAAAAGTTCGAGGAAGAATGTGATTTAATTGGAGTAGAGAAATCTAAATTTTTGAAAATTCTGCCTCATGTTTTATACCACCGTGTTCCGTATGGTTCAAATCAATCAGAAGTAATTTACGTAATTATTTACATTTTAAAAATGCCTTACTTTCTAATTTTCAAAACGACTTCATGTTGGCCAATAGAGACGCTTTAGTTCGAAATAGACATCATAACACAAAACTGGATAAGAGTTTTACTGATTTTGTGATATCCGTATATAATAAACTGAAGTTAATTAATCCATACCAACAGGAATCAAAAGTAATAGCGTCAGTCCGAATCTTGTAACCTTTTAAGTTGCAACAAATGTTGATTTCTGCTTAATGCGTTAATTTCAACCAGCCTGTCATGATAGTGCAAATTTTTGAGTGAATCTATGCTGCAGGCTAATAGTAATTGGAATCAAGGCAATACTAATCGTAATCAAGTTTTTTATGTACCTGTTCGCAACATCAATGTCAGAGAAGGTGATCTTAATGTGAGAAGTAATCCATTATAACGGTAATAGGACTGAACCTAATTTTACCGTAATAGAACCTAATCCAATTGTAGGAGAAACAGGAACAATAATCGTAATACATTTAGGAATCAAGCGAAAATAAGTTTAACTTTTCACGAAATGGATTTCATAATAGATTCTTAGGCGCCAGAAATTCCCAAAATAGAAACCAAGGTACCGGGGAAACAAATAATAGGCAGAACTGTATACAAGATTGTGTTATTCAATGGCAATGTAACTGAAGCTAAAGTTGTGGCGTCCGTCAAGACATATTTAATTAATTCTTGTTTATTTTCACTTTGAATACATTATGGTTTTATTTATAATTTGTGCTTTGTTTGAATTCTATACAGATAATAAAAATGATGGATACTAAATTTCAGCAAGTCGTGGTATGAACACGAATATAGCTTACTAAAAGTTATAATAAACATGCCGGAATAAATAAAACATATCATATTATACTCTAATCCATATAAACTTTTGCTAATTCTTAATATAATATTTTTACTTGTATTAATCCTTGTTATGATATTGATTATTTTGTTTCATTTAGTGTATTGTTATGATTACCTTGTATTTTTTTTACTTATCAGTATTATACTTTTGCCCAAATGGAAGAAATAAGTTATAGTATGTCAACATATACTGAGTTTATTCGTCAATGAGCTCCATTGATATTGAACTAAAGAATATGCCTTAGGGCCTGAATAATTAAATAAGTTAATCGCCTTTTGAATAAGTTCTCTTTGTTGGTAAGTTTATAGAATTAAAATGGAATTGTTAAATGAATATAAGAATGAGATATAATAAAATTTTATATATATATATATATATATATATATATATATATATATATGAGGAAAGTAATGTAACCATATATGTAAAAATAGATAACGCTCCAGGACTTTTTCTTAAATTGTAACCAATTCAAAAAGTCATCGTCAGGAGCCATACATACAACGATATTGTATATCTGTTTTGTCAATTTCTTCTATGTTTGTATCTTGGTTTTAGGCAACGGTGGTTAAAAGTACACAACCTGTTGTGTAGAAGAAGAAAAAAGGAGATATATGTTGTTGATTCTAAATATAAAGAAATAAGGTTTAATCTTAGTAGCTAAAAATATATGTTGATTTTATATGTATAATCTGTAGTCAGAGTTACCGTAAGAGCAGATAGTTGTTTATTTTAAAGTTGCTATGACAACAAAAAAGAAATTATTATTAATAATGGAGATGTGAAAAAGAATAAAAGATAATGGTGATATAATGTGACGTGTCTGATTTGATGTAATTAAACATGTTGACATGTTTTAAAAATTACGTGAACTAAGGGCTAAATGTAACGTGTAAAATATAAGAATAAGAATTTAATCGTTACAAGCGCTTGCTTAATCTGGAAAGTTGAAGTGCTTGCGTTTCGTATACGTGCCTGGCAATTGATTGCGTTCTCGAATTACAGTCAAAGGTCGGAGGTATGGTATGAGAGTCAACGGCTTGTATTTGAGTGTCCCATTCTATATTGCACTGAAATAGCATGTACAGCCACTTACATGAGTACTTGGACCCCTGACTGTTACAATTCCATTACTTGGGGTCCAGGTCATTTGCGGTTGTGAGAACGCCCAGACAGATTCAACCCCAACTTACACTAACTTTTCTAGGCACTGACAGCAGTTGGTAGCACTGAGTTAAGTTTTTATTCAAGTAAAATTGTGAGTAGATGACGCACGAAACATTTCTCTGAGATCAATCTCTCTGGTTCAGAGCGTGTTGTCCTTCTTTCTTTGAAGATAGGAATAGTTTATTGTTTTATTTATTTATTACTTTTTTAATTACTTTTCTTTGTTTCTCTGCCTGGATTCTTTTTTAAGATAATTACATTTTTTTAAATAATTCTTTTAGTAATGCTCATAACAAACGAGACAAATGATTGAGTAATAAACTAATTAGTTAAAATAGATACACAAATCCCACAAATTGTAATTTATAAAATTAAGACTTAAAAATTTCGAATTGGATTTAAATCGCAGCGAATGACGCGTAAAATTCATACTATTTCACTTCGAAATAAGTATATGCTTGTGGTATTGTTGACAGTTAATATGAGAAAACTAATAATATAATAATAATCAATAATTATAATAGAAATAAAGTAATTTTGCTTGGAGCCATCTTGCCATTCAGTTGGACTTTAGTATAGCCAGAATCATTTTATCATTCTTTACAAATGTTCAATGAATCTCCGATTTTCTAAAGATTTAGCCAATAGAATTATGTCCATTAGTAGTTAAAACTGAATCGTTCTAAGCGAACACGAATCTAACAGAAAACTCATTGCAGATTTTGCTTTAAAAAATGGGCATGTCATCCATAGCAATTTTTGACCTAAATTATTTAAATTCCAGCCAAGATGTTATTTGTTTCTCATGTCTCTTATCTACTACGAAGAGTTATAGCCTTAGGAGCCTTTCTTAATTTTTAGATCTCCGGACTGTGCTATGCATAAGTGTCGAAGTCTTATAGAATGGCTTTGAGCTTGAAATTTCACGAAGCCATTACGTTTCATTACGGTTCGGTTTCATTACTGACTCTGGTAGAGGAAAACCGGTTAGATATATTGAGATGCAGTTCTTTAGAAACGTTTCACCTTTCCAACAGTAAATTCTATCTCATCCTTTAACAAACTCTTCAATCTGGAAATAGTTCAGTATAACATTTTCCGGTTTTAACTTTTTATCACCATAGAGTATAAACAGTAAGTGGTATTGGGTAATGTTTTTCTCTTACATGAACTCAGCGCCCAAGGAACACATTCTGTCTTTGCTCTTATTAATCTGTTGCAACCAATAGTTATAGATGCACTACCTGAAATTTGAGTATTGAATTCACATAGTTTGGAAATTTGCTATAGTTTCACGCTGTGAAACGAAACTCACTTTTTAAAATCGCAATTAAAGGGCACACTTTTGGGAGTACGTCAAACTTATGGCTGCTGTCTTGTTCCTGCCATCGCGATATATGACCACGAGCTAGACTTTTTTCAGAGTTCAAATACACAATCAGATTTCATGTAATTTAATTTGCTAGAAAGTATTGACAACTAAATATTACGATTACCTCTTTCTTGCAGGTATGAAACCATACTATTAGCACGTGGGGAACTTTTCCAGATAATAAAACTGTGGGATGAAAGGAGTGCCTATGTAGTGGCTGCCGATTTTTTCAGCGTCCTCCACAACGTAACCCTGTGTCCTATGTTGCATTGTTATTGTTATTAACGAAATTTGAGGAGAGGGGCACAGTCGTATACTGACCTCACAACGGACGACTGCGGACAGACATGCACGAAGCAAAAGCAGTGGTGGACCCCTAGTGGAGCACACGTCGCTTATCAATGCAATATGGGGTGGGTCACAGTAAAATGCACAGGTATACATAGCATCACCTGAAGGTGCAAATGCAGCAACATCTTTCCCAGGACGATCTGCGAGTGCAGTTTTGTAAGTGAGATATCGATCAATTACGGCTAAATCTTAACTTTACCACGCAGATACTCCATTGAATAAAGCTCACGTAAATGGGGAGGTTAACAGGCCGAACATGTGCTAGTGGTTATCTGACAGCCTTGCGTGGGCAGATCCCTCCGAAATGACCGGTGCAGAGAAGATTATGACCTGGGCAGACGAAAACGAATAATTGATCCAGATTGCGGAACGATGCCTCACGCTGTTACAGGAACGGATACTACCAGCTGCGATGTTCAAAGATCATATATTATTCCTCCGGTTTTTCAAGACGATGGCGCTCCCTCCCATTATGGCGTCATGATGCGTCACTACTTGGATGAACAATTTTCTGGGACATGTGGTGGTCAACATGAGTTATTTGAATGGTCTTCTCGAACTCTAGGCCTAATGTCACTTGATTTTTGTCTTTAGGGACATGTTAAGGATATAGTTTATGCTGTGAAAATTCGTAATTTTCGTCATCTGGAACAACGTATCGCTGCTTCTTATGCACAAATTTTAAAGGATACTCTGCTTCATGTCCACAGCAATTGGAAGAAGCGTCCACGAACGTGCATTGCTCGACACGGACAACATGTGGAACACATTGTGTAACGGATAAATATATATTTTAGTTACCAATAACTTGTTACCAACTTAAGTTACATGAAATCTGATTCCATATAAGACATCCTGAGAACATGTTAGCCCATGGTCATTTACAGAAAACTTTCCGAGAAATTCTTGTTTTACTAACGCAATTTAGTAGAGTATTCTCTCTTTTTCATATCTACTTAATCTCTGATTCTTAGCTGGATCTTTTCGTATGAAGACAAATTGTATTTATTTTTGCACTGAAAAAAAGTAAATAATATAGAGTTGTGTTTATTAAAACGGAAACTGAAATACATATAATATTGAAACAAATAATATGAAAACTAATAGAAAGCACAATAAGTAAGTACAAATAAACAAAGTAATAAATTAATCCATGACTAACAATTGTCAATCGAAGAGACACTTACAGCCTTCCTGCACCATGATCTATGGATGCATTATAATTGAAAGTAATCCTTTCAAGTGCATTTTCATGGAAAAGATCCAAAGTTACAAACTTAGTTCCATCTCTTTGACCATTCTGGCCTCTTCAACGCCCAACAACGGAACTGAAGATTTGTCCCATGTGGATCTGATCTAGAGATGTGGATATATAAAATGTAAAATGAGATATTGAGCTTTCGATGCCACTCTCGTAACTGATACAGTGAAGAAAGATTTTTAAAAAATTAAATGGGGCAACAGCCCCCACCACCTCCGACCTCCGTGACTGCTGCAATGACCACCATCTGCACTAAGAATTTCATCTTCCTGGATAAGCCGAGGAGACGGAGGCCAAAATATTATCAGTAGAAATACTTTTACAATTTCATCTCCTGGGAGAGCTATGGAGAAAAAGGCCAAATCAAACATGTGTAGAGAGTTATCTAGTCCAAAAATGAATTAGAAGACACCTTATCTGAGTTGCCATCCCTACGACAAAGGTGTTGAAAATCCGTAAGTATTTAAACATAAACCATGAAACTGTATCCAAAACCAAAATAGTTTATGGTTTATGGGACGCAGGTAGCTTGAACTGAAGCAGGATCCCCATCCATCTGCTACATTGTTGGCTGCTGCATGAAGATCATCCGCTAAAAGATGTATTGAATATGTTCTGGAGTTTACACCTACTATGGAGATCAAACATAAAGCTTATAGTTTGCAATGGCTCTTAAGCTCCATATCTTATTGCTTCTCATGCTCGTAAATTATTCACGCCAGCAGTCAGATACTCAACTTTAACCACGTAGCATTTCAATTACAAGTTAAACAACCAAAGATTTCGCCCAACAAAAATTGTCCCTATTCTGGCTGCAGATCCATAGGTTTATAGAATATATTTTGATGCGGATTAAGTGAAAATTAGATATCCATATTAAACTGGATATACATTGGAAAAAAGTTCTTCCTTACTTCCCAATCAATGCGAAAGTAGAGATGTTACTTAGTATTGAAGCCTATCAATTGTTGTTATTCAGCTACAACAATAGAATATTATATACATATCTACATGTCATTTTGTAAAGAAGCAATATAGCTAAATTGTTCCTATAATATCATCTAGATGGAAGCTTTAACAATAGAAAGAAGGCAACTTAAAATTAGTACAAAATGGAAATTGTTTTGTATATACATAGGTATAACAGAGTAAGGTATATACATGAAACAGTAGAATTTCATTGCTTGTCTTCCAATGACTAATAATAAAGTTCTTAGGCGACTTAAGGCGAAAACGTATGTAATGTTTACTGAAGTATTTGGATCTTGGTTAACTTAATAACTTCATTTATTTCTTATTCTTGTGACATCCTGTCCGTGGGTATTCTCGGGGTATTCCCTTTTCTCCTACATTACCATTCCACTAATTCTTCCTTCATCCTTCACTTCCTTTAACGTCATTTCCCTTAGGTTAACGGGCATAACGTGGGACGTTAAACTGAAAATTTTCCTTGGTTAATGTTCCGTTAAGGGGGTCCATTGTCTTTGACACCACTTCTTCCTATTGATTTTCGTTTGATTCCATAATATAACGTTATATTAGGTTCTATTAGGTTAGGTTAGGTTAGCTTAGGTTAGCTTAAGGGGATCCAGTGTAGTTTTGGACCCCGTTAACGGAACATGGACCTTTTCCTTTTATTCTTGTGATATAGTAATATCATACATATCAAATTAGAGCGTTGAGTTTCAAGTTGAAAAGACAAACCTAGTAGCAAGAAAGCTTTCGGCCAGTTGGCGCGTGCTTGGCTTTTGGCTTCCTACGCTTGCACTTGAAACCAATGCTTTCATACAATCTGCCTTTTGTTGTACTTGCAAGCGATGTTTTAGACCATTCGCAGAGTGTCATAGCATCACTAGCCATTCATTCGCTATTGACTTGGATTGACTTGCAAAACACTTGCGTCAAGCTAGAATGGAACACTGAATGCAAGGTTGCCTAGATGTAATTTCGTTACTGGATTCCAGCTTGCGGCATGCTTGCACGATTTCCAATCAAGCTGGATGCAAGCTTGGCCAACTTGCAATTCATGCTTACAGCAAGAAGTTTGCAAGCTGTCTCTGCCACTAGGATGTACTCGTCAGTTTACTATTTCAAAGATTGGTTGGACGTCATCATATCGTTAGGAGCTATCATACAAACAACTCCTAGAAATCAGAGTTTTTGAGACAAAACTCCCAGAGCAAAGGAATTGGTAGAATAGGATATGTCAAGTCTAAAATAGCAGTTATGCAATGAGTCATAAAGATCACCAGTCACTTCAGTTACTCAAATTAAAGATTTTTGCCTGGATCACACGGGTCTGGATTTCACTCCTCAGGTCTCGTATGACCCGGCAAGTAAACAGACTCGGAGACTTATACAGGCTTGGTTACCCGAACAAACCCAATGATTCAACAATGGAATCTAACACTTTTTAACTTGTATACCCAGGAAAGTTAAAAGAAAAACAGCAAAACTTCGAATAAATTTTGAACAAGCTGGATTTTAATGGAGATGTATATTTTATTGTCTTCGGCATATCCTGAAAAGAGTCCTTGATTTGAGCCGTGCTTTTAGGGGAGAAAGGAAGAAATATTGTTTTTTGCGATTACCTCAAAAATTCCTTTTTTTTTTTAAGAAAATGTTTATGAGGAAAATAGTACCTTATAAAGTTCCACACAAAAAAGGTCCTTGGATCTTTCCGTAGAAGTTCCAAGAAT
Organism: Thermobia domestica; assembly: GCF_964235325.1. NCBI lineage: Eukaryota > Metazoa > Arthropoda > Insecta > Zygentoma > Lepismatidae > Thermobia > Thermobia domestica. The sequence continues at coordinate 145,893,021 of NC_137461.1, read as the reverse complement.
ATAGACTGAATTAAATATGTCAACAGAAATAAGATTTTTTTTCAAATTTGAGAGTGCAAACTATTTGGAAAAGTAAACATTAGCTGGAAAATATATTAGATGTAACAGTTAAAAATTTTGGAATGAGAAATTCTCTGTTATAAAATTAACCTCCTCCCATTCTCTTTGGGAGCAGCAGCGGATCTAGGTCGGGGCCAGGAGGCCTAGGCCCTCCTAGTTTTTTGGGTGACAAATATAATTTAAACTATTATTAATATATTTTTGAAAGTTTATAGTAAACTTAAAATATAGGTATCATAGCCTGGGTTCTGGTGCCCCCTTTCAGTTTTCACCTTCTAGACCTATCATTGCTTGGGAGGGAACGGAGACAAGTTTGAAAATTCAAATGGAAACCTTCATTTTACTGACATGCACTAGTTCGCTACACTTCGGCACAAATGTCATTGTGACTGTCACCAATCAGCTTAAAGTCCCCGAAAACTATGGATTTGACACTAATCTCGGCCATTTTGGACATTTTATTTCCCACCCCTTCTTATTCCATATACAGATGGTACTGAACTTGGCCGAAGGATCACTATTCACCTCAGCGACCCCAGAAACTATGGGTTCGAGACTAATATCGGTTGTTCTCGATTATTTTCACATCACACCCTTCCCACTCCCCTCGATGATAGGAGTGTCTTCAGAACTGGATTTAGATTTGGTGGAGCCCTAACCTACTGAAGATGATGGGGCCCTTTATGTGTAGGGATGAACGTACGACCCTATATACAAAAATGAAGAAATTAGTGATATTTTAGGAAGCAGATTAGCAGAAGGGGCCCCAATACTTAAAACATAGGGGCTTACACAAACGAAGCACTGTTGCTATATGTAGATTTTACTTTATTTATTGATTTTCTTATATTTTGAAAATATACATTCAATTTTTTGCTTTAATTTTTGGGGCCTCCAAGACCCCGGGGCTAAGCTATAGCTCGTTTAGCTTATACGTAAATACGGCACTAGGTGTCTTACCCATACAGTATTGTATGTTTTTAGATCGTAAGTCATAGGTGTATGTATATCCATTTGTTTTTAAGTTCACAAATGGATTCAGTTCAAGTTTCGTCTTCCTAGTATGAGGAGGTATTGAGATGCTCTGTTTTTGGCATAAATCTTAAATCACCTCTTCCCATTTGAAACTGTTCCTCCTCCCTTAGGGTGTGCATCAAAAAGTTCTAAATAGTCTACGGTCTCTTACAAACTTTGGTATCTTCGATGCAGTTACTCAGAAGTCATCTAGCAAAATGTATGCAAAGCTTGTTATTTTTACATATAACATAAACAACCCCTTTCCTTTCGAGTCCCCTCCTCTCCCTTTAGGATATGCGTAAAAAATTAAAAATCGTACGGTCCAGACGATGTGATCTCTTCGCTAAAGCTATTTATAAATACGCCAGGCAAGCAGTTTGGGTTTGTATATCATCCAAACAAACAATCATTAATTTTCATACGTAAGATTATCGTGGTGCGCTCTAGTTTTGTTCAGACATAATTGAGTCTATATCCTTCAAGCGCTTTTGTGCAGAATTCTGTTACAATTTTTATCATAACTATTATTCTCGAAAAATTGATAGGTTTCGAGGAAATTGAAAAATGAGTACTCCCCCTTCCCGAAAACAAAAAATACGCCTCAAATTAAAAGTACTTCTCAGGATATGCTGATTACATGAAAATAAAAGTATCCCCAAAAATCCAACTTGTTCGGATCTTGTTCAAAGTCCAAATATACTGGGCTAATAACATCAAATGGAAATTAAAATTGTTACCTCTTGCTGAAAAATGAATTTAACACTAAAAGTACGTTATCTTGAACATAAACCTTTGAATTATCGATAAAATAGTGCAAGATCTTCAGTATATTTCAACCTTCGTAAGCCTATTGTGCAGTTAAAGGAACGAAGACTTTGACTTCAATAACAAAAATAATTTTATAAAATACGAATATATTACTAATAAAATAAGTGAGTATCGTTTCATAGTGTGAAATTAAAACTTCCAAACTATGCGAATTCGATACTCAGACTTGAAGCACTGCAGTTGTAAGTACTGGTTGCAATAGAATACTACGTACGACCAAAGATAGAACCTGTTCCTCGGAGACTGAATCCATATCAGAATGTCATTTACTCGCTATCACTTACTTACTATTTACGTTCTATGGTAATAATTCTTTCAACCACATCGAGTTGGAATAGAGGGCTAAGGGAACAGATTGAATCTATTTTTGGTACACTAAATCGATTACAAAAGGACACTTATTGATAAGTTTTTCCGCTTTTCCTCTACAGAAATCACTGTTGAAACCGAAAGTAATAATAAATTACAACCACTTCCTGGTTAGGTACGTAGAATGTTGTGAATAGTCATAATATGTTGCCTTGAGAAGCTGAATCGTTTAATAAAACACTTGTGGCTATCTGCTTATGTGTTTTTTTTTTATGTGGCGATAAACCTGTGACCAGAAATGGCTAATTTTAACAACTTTTGAATTGTGTTGAGCTTCAATCGAGGAGATGGATGAATGGAGAGGACATGAAACGAGATGTCATTACTCGCTATCACTTACTTACTATTTACGTTCTATGGTAATAATTCTTTCAACCACATCGAGTTGGAATAGAGGGCTAAGGGAACAGATTGAATCTATTTTTGGTACACTAAATCGATTACAAAAGGACACTTATTGATAAGTTTTTCCGCTTTTCCTCTACAGAAATCACTATTGAAACCGAAAGTAATAATAAATTACAACCACTTCCTGGTTAGGTACGTAGAATGTTGTGAATAGTCATAATATGTTGCCTTGAGAAGCTGAATCGTTTAATAAAACACTTGTGGCTATCTGCTTATGTGTTTTTTTTTATGTGGCGATAAACCTGTGACCAGAAATGGCTAATTTTAACAACTTTTGAATTGTGTTGAGCTTCAATCGAGGAGATGGATGAATGGAGAGGACATGAAACGAGGAGATGTCATTACTCGCTATCACTTACTTACTATTTACGTTCTATGGTAATAATTCTTTCAACCACATCGAGTTGGAATAGAGGACTAAGGGAACAGATTGAATCTATTTTTGGTACACTAAATCGATTACAAAAGGACACTTATTGATAAGTTTTTCCGCTTTTCCTCTACAGAAATCACTATTGAAACCGAAAGTAATAATAAATTACAACCACTTCCTGGTTAGGTACGTAGAATGTTGTGAATAGTCATAATATGTTGCCTTGAGAAGCTGAATCGTTTAATAAAACACTTGTGGCTATCTGCTTATGTTTTTTTTTTATGTGGCGATAAACCTGTGACCAGAAATGGCTAATTTTAGCAACTTTTGAATTGTGTTGAGCTTCAATCGAGGAGATGGATGAATGGAGAGGACATGAAACGAGGAGATGTCATTACTCGCTATCACTTACTTACTATTTACGTTCTATGGTAATAATTCTTTCAACCACATCGAGTTGGAATAGAGGGCTAAGGGAACAGATTGAATCTATTTTTGGTACACTAAATCGATTACAAAAGGACACTTATTGATAAGTTTTTCCGCTTTTCCTCTACAGAAATCACTATTGAAACCGAAAGTAATAATAAATTACAACCACTTCCTGGTTAGGTACGTAGAATGTTGTGAATAGTCATAATATGTTGCCTTGAGAAGCTGAATCGTTTAATAAAACACTTGTGGCTATCTGCTTATGTTTTTTTTTTTATGTGGCGATAAACCTGTGACCAGAAATGGCTAATTTTAACAACTTTTGAATTGTGTTGAGCTTCAATCGAGGAGATGGATGAATGGAGAGGACATGAAACGAGGACTATCCTTGGAATGATGAATCGACTGCAAAAAGCCGCATGTTGATAGCATTTACGGTTTTTGATCTACAGAAATCAGTATTGAAACCGGAAGTGATAGTAAATTTGAACCACTTTCAATTTCGGTAGAGTGTTGTAGATAGTCATGATATGTTGTCTTAAGACGCTGATGCGTTTAACAACAACAACAACAACAGAAAAACAGGTTCTCACTATCTGTTACCGTTTCCATTTAATGGCGATAAGCGTTGAAACCAGAAGTATAGGAGAGGGTGGCAAGAGTACGCTTGGGGCAAGAATACGATTACCTAAAAACAGGGGAATATATTCTCATACGGCAATAATGCGTCATGTGGAGTTTGATGTTAATGGCGTCTAGAACCTAAACAAGTTTGAGTGTACTGCGTAAAACTACAAGTTATCTAGGTAGGTATTTATGTTTTTCTAATAGTTTGATATAATATTGGGACATATGTACTTAAGGAATATCTTACACAATTTTTTAACAATTTCAAAGTACTGAAAAGCATTAGTTTCTAACATATCCATTGATTGACAGGATAAAGTAAATTGACTTTCTTCAAACAGTTGGCAGTGCAACATCACGGGGAAGTCCATTATATAGTTAGGGGGTAAGGGTATGCAGATACCGACGGGGCAAAGATACGCGTGTGTACTCTTGTACCTTCTTTTCTATTAAAAATCAACTTGATTTTAGATCTAACAATCAAGAAAGAATGTAGATTCCGTTGTTATAGACAGTAACGGCAAACGTTACGAATACTGGTTCCCATATGTAGCCTATAACGTTAAGAATTCTGATATTTTCTTATGTACGAGGGACAAATTGTTATTCTAAATACCACTCGTTACATAACAATATCTAAGGTGGTGTTTGAGTTTTCGAAACAGATAAAAGTCTGAGGCAGTTAAATTTGCAGTTATTGAATAAGAGCACGCTTGCTTATTTTATTCAGGATTCAGAAATGCTACATTTTGTTCTCTTTTATCTTAAATGTCAATAGTCTTCAGTAATAAAATTCTATTAGTCAGTGTCTGGTATAGGATTCTATAAACATATATGAAGCTACCCTAACATAACATTTGACAATACGTAGCTTCATGAAGGGTAGGACGAAAAGTTATCAAGTTACTGTCGTAGATGACAAGCATTCTTTACCAAAAGAAACTGATGAAATAAGATGGTTGGAAAATATATTTTTATAAATGGTCTAAATATTGTCTGATTTTTTGTATCCTATTCATTCTCACTACTAATATGAGGAGAATTATGTTTTTTGTTTCTTTCCTCTGTTTTGAAAAGAGAAACTGCAGCGTCTTTAGGCACAATAAAGCTAGTATTTACCGAAGAAATTGAGAACTAATTAGTGGAATATATCACATTACTGAATCAACTCTTCTATGGCTTGACTTTAAAAGATCTAAGAGTGGCATAAATGAAGAACTGTACCAAATATATAAAGGCTTAGACATAGTAGCACACGTTAAACAACGAAGAATAAAGTGAGTGGGCCATGTTCAACGCAATGGACGAGGATCGACTGCCGAAACGAATGCTAAATGGAAGGCCAGGAGGAAGAAGATTGACTAGACGACCTAGGCTGAGATGGTTACAAGACGTAGAACAAGACTTGAGAGAAATGAAAATACGACGTTGGAGAACCCAGGCCATGGAAAGAGAAGAATGGAGACGTGTAGTTGAGGAGGCCCGAGTCCTACATTGACTGTAGCGCCGAGGAATAAGTAAGTAAGTAAATAAGAAGAGTTTCATATGATTTTGCTGAACGCAACCAGTTGCCTCATCCCTTTAACCATGTGTATCGAACAGCATGAAGAGATTGGACAGAATCTTTGCGTCGTAGACATCCAACTATTGCTTTGCGACAGCCTTTAAAACTAGCCTGGGAAGAGCTTGTGGCTTTAGCAAGTCACAAGTTGAACACTTTTTTAATTGTCTACAAGATCTTGTAAGAGTAAACGGTTGCCCTCCACAGAATATAATATGTACGAAACTGATATAAATAAAGTTCCTCATAAAGTTCCAAAAGTGTTGTTGACTAAAACTCAATTGTGAATAAAATTATATCTAGTGATTGTGTAGTTATCATCACAGTTATTACTGTGTGAGTGTATCTGGTTCCTTTATTCCACCTGCGTTGATATTTCCCAGAAAACGAATGAAACAAGAGTTACGCTATGAATCGCCACCGAGTTCTGTGGGAATGATATCTGATTCTGGTTTAATCAATTAACAACTTTCATACAACTGCTGCATTATTTTCACCAAGATGTGCGATCACCAAGATGAGTGAAAGCATTCCTCAAGCAACGAATCAAGCAGAAGACCTGAATAGAGCCCACAATCTTTCATTGGAGGATTCACTGGAAGTAAAGAGGAGCCCATGCGGCGCATTCACATCTAACACATAATGCACTCCATTGTCAATTGCTCGTTCTCCTCTATCTGTTACCAAAGGTTCAGCCAATAACGCTGGATTCTCACTAGAAGCAATCAGGAACTCATGCGAACTGTCCACATCAAACACTCCTCTGCCAGTTGCTCGTTCATCTGTTACCAAACCTTCAACCAGTAAAGCTGCATCTTCACTGGAAGTAAGCAGGAGTCCATGCGGACCGTCTACATCATACACTCCTCTGGTGATTGTCAGTCCTCCTCCGTCTGCAACCAACCCTCAACCTGTAAACCTTTATCTTCTTGAGGTCAATCAGAGATTCTGACATCCTCTCCTTTCAAACAGAACTTACTTCTGAAACGGCATTCTCCAAAGTGCAAAGGTAAATATCAACTTGCACCAAAAAACTACAACTAAAGGTAACTCCTCAGGTCAGTGAGTGAGTAGTGTACGAGTGTCCATTATGCAATATCATCTACAGCGATTCTCCAACAGAAGACTGGATACAGTGCGCAAGATGCAATTAATGATGGCATGAACAATGCATATCATATGAAGGAGTGAGCACCTTTATTTATGATAAGTGTTAATGCTCCTTTAGGTGCGCACTCTTGCCCCTTTGATTTCGTACTCTTGCCTCACATACATAAGCAAGAGTACGAATTTGAGTATTTTCATTTTATGAATTCTAGTTCCTCCAAGGAGAGAGGTATATGAAAGTTGAGTTCACATTTGTAAAGCAGAGTTCAATTTTTGTGTTCCATGTAAAAGTTTTCTGTTGTAACTAGTTTTCACCAAAATACATAATTTAATTGAAATTTGCATACTGTTGCCTCCCTTTCCTCTAATAGTAAATTTGAACCACTTTCGATCTTGATAGAGTGTTGTGGATAGCTATGCCATGCTAAAAGCTAAATTGTTTGCAATCAATTCTAGTTTAAATAGACGGTTAATGGAAAAAGTGAAACCTATTCTTGAAGAGCTGAATCGATTGAAGAAAAACGTATCTTGATAGCATTGACAGTTTTTGCTTTACAAAAATCAGTATTGAAACCGGAAGTAATAGTACATTTGAATCACTTCCTGTGTTGGTAGAGTATTGTTGATAGTCATTATGTGCTGTCTTGAGACGCTGAATGGTTGGTAAAAATTCGTTTTTGCAGTCTGTTATTGCTTCCGTTCTATGGGATAAGCGTTTAAACCGGAAATAGCTAATTTAATGACTTACGGTTTGGATGTATTATTAACAGAGAAAATGTAACATTTTTGGGTCGCTGAATCGATTACAAGAAACCACGTCTTGATAAGATTTACTACTTTGCTCTACGGAAATCAATATTAAAACTGGAAATAATAGAGAATCTGAACCACTTTTTGTTTTGGTTGTGCGTTGTGGATAGTCGTGATATGTTGTCTTGAAACACTAAATTGTTTCCAAAAAACCGCTTCTCGTTAAGTGATATCGTTTTCGTTCTATGACGATAAACGTTGAAACCGGAAATGACTCATTTGAACTACTTCCTATTTGAATTGAGTTAATGGAGGAGATGGAATTTATCCTTGGACTCTTACCGTTTTTACTCTGATACCTGTCGATATACGGACAGACGGACAAAGCTGTTCTCATTTAATACTTCTTACACTGAGAAAAATAAGTTCTCCGGACAGCGGTATGTTGTACAAATATACGGAATCCTCTTGTTTACTACATAAATCAGTACGGAGCATACGTTATCCGTATGCTATATAGGCACTGCCCTTAGATGTTACATCATGCCGTTGCAGGATGTCTGATATCTAACAGTATTCCTTATGTTACACACACACACACACACATATATATATATATATATATATATATATATATATATATATATATATATATATATATATATATATATATATATATATATATATATATATACAGGGTGGGCCATTTTAATTAATCCACGGAAATATCTGAAAAATGATAAAACATAGAAGAAATTTTTAAAGTACACATTATATATTGCTAAGGGGGAAACCCAATTCCGCCAAAAGTACCCCTCCCCGCTCCCCCTAAATGGGGGTAACGGGGGTAACTTTGAAATGTCAAATGGGAACATGGGTCGAGTAATACCTCGTTCGAAAGGTCTTGGAAAACTAAGTAACGCTGTACCGAAAGATGTTTCATATTGTGCACCAGTTTCAGAATGGCCACCATGATATCGTTCGGAAACTCCAGTACCCGTAGTATGAAAACCATGGAAGGTAAATGAATGGAAAAAAATTGAAATACGTAAATATCATAGGGCATATCGAATGATGTAATCCCTGTGATCCCAGTGGCCTCCCTGAAGGGGTCTTGTGGGCTAACTTCAAAATTTCAATGTCCGACCGGACAACGGTTCGGGCGTACGCTTGACCTACCCAATGCTGTTTGGAAGGCAGACTTCATGCATAGAGAATTGGTGCACTAAGTTAACGCGGATGGCCACAGTTACATTTTGATTAACTATTAGCATTCATGTCATATTGTGAGCTTGAGAGACGAAACGGTGTGTACGTATATCCCCGAAATGCTTTTTGAATAACCAGCACGCATTGCAAAAAATGTTTCTCTTTTTTTAGTCACTACAGCGTCATCCTTACAAACAAATGTTTCAACCACACCATACCTATTTGTAAGGTTAGCCTAAATTTACGAATTAGAGTTCTCGTTTGAACTTTCACTTTACTTTCCACCCCACTCACATACAGAGCGCAGGGAGAGATTATTTTGCAGGACTTGGATTTCTCTCTATACATTATGGCAATTTTACTCTAATATTTTTATCTCTGTTGTATTATTCTCGACCCTTGGAACGCCTCCGTGATTTTCCTATTTAATTTTCGTTATTTTCATTTATGTCTAACCGTATTCATACTATGGGCACTAGACATTTTCTTAGACACAGTCACCATGTCTTTGCGATCATTTTGAAAACGGCGTCTCATGTCGAAAATTTTCTTACAGAAGCTGTTTGATATTAATTTGTCTATGTAACGTGATGTTACTCGCTTCAAGCTGCTATTTCAAATTTTCAAGTTGGCCCCGGATACCTTTCAGTTGGCCCTTGGAGTCACCCCGACAACACCTCTCGATGTGCCTTACGTCAGTTAGCTACTCCAGTTTTTCTTTTGTTGATTTATCTCCAAACGCTTTCATACTACGGGTACTAAACCTTTTCTCTGACACGGATACTATGTTTCGGCGGCCTTTTGAGAACACTGCCATTTCACATCAATCGTTTTCTCCTGTAATATGTTAGATTTTGCAAGATTTATCGAACGAGGTACCACTCGACTCATGTTACTATTTGAAATTTTGAAGTTAGCCCCCAAGACCCCTTTAGGGAGGCCACTAGGATCACAGGGACCACACCGCTCGATATGCCCTATGATATTTACGTATTTCAATTTTGTTCCATTCATTTACCTTATATGGTTTTCATACTACGGGTACTGGAGTTTCCGAGCCATATTATGGCGGCCAGTTTGAAACCGGTGCACAATATGGAACATTTTTTGGTACAGCGTTACTTAATTTTCCAAGACCTTTCGAACGAGGTATTACTCGACCCATGTTCCCATTTGACATTTCAAAGTTACCCCCCGTTACCCCCATTTAGGGGGGATATATGTATATATATTACCTTCGTCAGCTATATGTTATATACGTCTATTTGTATGTGAGATCCTGACCACCTATATTGTTTCATACGGAAAGTATGTACAGATGAAACACTTACACAGAAAGTATTATAAAACATGTGCTTTCAGTTATACGTTTGCTGTACGTTAAGTCCAAAAACTACAGGATTTACAAATGTAACATATGATTTTACGTACGCCACATACATTTTTTCTCAGTGTACGCATATGCATAGCATACTTTGGAAGTCTAATACTGTAAATATGATAAAACTAATGAATAGATGGTATTACGTAAGTACACGTATGTAAGGGGCGCGGTGGCTCAGTGGTAGAGCGTTCACCTCTGGTGCTTGGGGTCCCTGGGTTCGAGCCCAGCTCGCGCCGTGTGGACTTTGTGGTGCACAAACACCGTGCTCGTGGGTTTTCTCGGGGTTCTCTCGTTTCCTCCCACTTTCTTCATTCCACCATTTCACTCATCTCTCATCGCCACCGTCTCCTTTAGTCTAACCGGCATAACCGTGGGACGTAAAACTTAAAGATTTCATTTCATTTTTTTTACACGTATGTAAATATAAGGCCGTTACAAGTAGCGGATGCAGAACTTCCCATCAGTAGCACCACAACGATGTATTGAGTAGCTTGTATTTAGTTTAGGATTTAGGATTTATATTTTTGGACTTTCGGCATCAATGGGCATTTAGCCCGTCACGTATGAGGGTTGACGTCCCTCGGCGAACTCACTATCTGGAAAAATGGAAGTAAGAAATGATTGGGGAAGGAAGGAAGGAAGCGGACTGGAACCTATATGTTAGGTACTACCCCGGCATTTGCCTGGTGTAAATGAAAAAAGAACAGGAAAACCTCATTCAGTATGGCTGGCCGGAAAAAGCTTTCTACACTTTTTCGACTAGTGCACCCACTGGGAAACGAACCCGAGATTGTATTTAGTTTGTTGTTCCTTTCTCTCTGCCGCAGAAGGACTCGCTTTGAGCAGTGCTACATATTTCATAATTGATGTTTTACCAGTGTACATGGTAAGTGTGTAATCAAACTGCATAGTGATCAACTGTACTTGCATTTTTTTTCTGATTTGTAAGCTGAATAACAACTATTTATTAATCTAGAATGTTTATTAATCAACTTTTCCTCAACAAACATTTTGAACAATTATAAAGGGTATTACAAACATGAGTCACAATATTTTGAAAACAGATATCTCACATCAAAATAAGAAAAATGTTCATATGGACCTGTGCTCAAAAGTGGTTAATTCCGGAGTTACAGGGTGCCGAAAAGGTGAAACAACTGAACTTTAAAAGTTCGTAGATCCACTACTATGTGACCTATCATAGTCGGATCAAGACATCACTGATAATCCAGCAGCTAGGAAAGTCCTGTTGGGAGTTTGAGAGCCAGAAGGTTTGTTTGTTTTACCGAGTTCTACTATCTTTAGTGTTCTAAAAAAAATTGGTCACATGTTCTGAATCATGGTCATTATTGCGCAATGGCCGCCATCTTGAATATTCCTTTCGTATTCACTACATTTTTCTTAAATACATCTAGCTCAAGCTGTAATTGTCACAAAGTTATCAGTTATACCTCGTTCAATTTGCAATAGTATAGGATTTTAGGTGACGTTATTCACTTGTCAGTAATACACACAAGAGGGAAGTAAAGGAGGGAAATTTTGAAAATTTCCCTCAAAATTTCCCTTTTACCGATTTTTTGCTATTGTTATATGGCAACGCTGGGTTCTAGGCGAGAAAGAAAAATTACATACATTTCCTGTAATGTGATAAATATATGCTGAAAGTTTTGTCTTGATTGATTCACTAGCAGAGGAGCAATAAAATATTTTCTATTTTATGATTTTGGTTGCTCTAACAATCTTTGGATTTAATGAAAGTACTTTTGTCACACCTCCAGCTCAGACTGTAATTGCCGCAGAGATACAAATAATATCAAGATCTACTTTTAATGATATAGGCCTTTAGGTGGCTTGCCAGAAGTGTGTATGGGAAGGATCCAAAAAGTGGAAAATACGCTTAAAAGTTTCTATTTTTCTCTGTAGCACAGTAAATACAAGAGGAAATTTCTAGGTGCGTAGATTGGCAGCATTGGAGTCTTGACTATGACCAAAAGTCGAGGTTAAAGTCGAAGCCTTCAGTAAAGCGAAGATTAATGATTTAAAGGTAAGTGATTCCAGATTTTCTTCCTTATAAAGTACTGGTTGTTCCCTTAATCTATAGAATATAACACATTGACCGAAGTCCAAAATTTACGAAAGATAGCTTAAATACGGTTTATATCTCAAAGTGATGTACTACGCAGTTATGATGATGTACTACGTCAAGATCAAATGCTAGCAAACAGGACTATTATTAGGGCTAAAGGACACCGTGTTCCCATACCTCCATCAATAAAACCCAACATTCCTGTTCGAGGTGCTATGAACAATTTCGACAGAGAAGAGGCTATATTTTAAGGAATGCATGGAACACACGACACAGTACTTGTCTTGTTTCAAGACCATCATCTGAGTGATAAGCTTAACGTCTCGTTAGAAGAACCTGATAGTCCAGAGAGATATCTGGGAACGTTTGGCATTGATGTCACTTCACGAACTCTAACTAAAGATATAGATGCCCAAAAACTATTGTACTACACAAAGCCAAAAACAAGGTGCAGTATCATCAGTACTTTCGTTCCTAGTAATGACCTAATTACAGCAAATGAAATAAAACAGCCAGGCAGAAATTTAGATCTCATATGGTTTCTTTCAAGATTTCTTAAAAAATTCAACGTACCTCAATTTGATTTCCCTCAGGAAGTTGAGATTCCCTCTAGAAACGCTTTTATGAGTGCACTGTCTGAACATCCATCTCACAGGACCATTACGGGATATACTCCAATACTACCTATCCTGCAACTCAGTATGACTCTATTTATACAACAATGTGTAATTTCCAAGATATCTTGCACCAGTTAAATGTCGAAGAGAGTTCACTGTGGTGTGACGAAGGCGTATATCATATAGCTTAAGAAATTCAGCTTCTTCAATCCGAAAAGTTTTCCAACATATTTCTTGGCATTGGAGGATTTCATCTTCATAAAGTCGTGCTTGCATGTATTGGTCTATACCTCAAGAGCAGTGGAGCTTTGGAAATTCTTGTTCAGACTGAAACCATGGGTCCACACACTGCTGAAAGCGCTTTAAAAGGAAACCACTATAGCAGGGGAGTTAGAGGAATAGGAATGCTTTGTGAAGTAATGGAAAAACTGGAGTGGAAGGCGTTCATGGAACAGATTAACATAACTAAATACTCCGAATTGTTCTCAATAGTAAAACACATACAGTTATCAGTGTATGAAGAACAAAGTTTATCTAAAGAAACTAAATGTGCTATCGAAAACCTGAGTGCCATCAGAATGGACTTTTTGAGAAATTTAGAGAAAGTGGAGTACAAAAAAGTGAAATGTTTGCTTATTGGGATCAGTTTGTCTCCACACTTGCTCCTATTCTCCGAGACTTAATTCGAGCAGACAGAGAAAATAACTGGGACTTGCATGTGTTGAGCCTGAGAGAGTGTTTGCCACTTTTCTTCTCATTTGACAGAACAAATTATGCACGGTGGTGTACTCTATATTACCACGATTGCTTAAAACTAGAACAAGAACATCCTCTGTTCTATAATGAGTTTAAGAACGGTCATTTCACAGTTCAACATAGTAACAATAGATTTAGCAGCGTTGCATTGGATCAAGCACTAGAGCAACACTACAATAAGCCAGCCAAGGGATCTGGACGCATAATCGGAGTAACCAGACGAAAAGAAGCCGTGACAAAACACGATCTTATCAAACATGAGAAAGAAAATATAACATACTTTTTGAGACGGTTTTGTGGCCTTAATGAAGACGATGAATATGCTCTTCATCATGAGTTTTCGAAGTTTTTAACAATTCAAGAGCAGCAAAATATTTCAGAGATGATAACTCTTATGCTTGAGAGAGGAAATCCATTTTCGAAAGTTGATAGTTGTGAAATTTCTAACATTATAAGTGGAACAAAAATTGATCAAGTAATAGCTGCGTACTTACTCTCTCTACAAGGTAAAGGAGATACTAGCTACAAAAACTTCGTTCAAGAAAGGCTTATTGACAAATCCAAAGGTATTCTAGATCCCATACATAAACAATTTCCAAAGGCAAAGAAACACATGTCTGCAACCGAGACGGCACTTTAAGAAACAAATAATGTTATTTGGTTCATAGAAATAGCATGTTCAAGAAATTTCGATATTGAGACAGTACTAAAATACGAGTTTACATCTACATCGTATTATCTAACAGATGATGGGTTCTTAAAGAAAGCAGATAAAGCACAACTCAGCAAAGAACTTGAAAAACATTTTAAAATAAGAATGATGTAGTTAGTCATCTACCAACGCAGGAAACGAGAGCAGCAATGGTGATTGACTTTATGGTGTACGCGCGAAAAGTCTATGTCAAACGACTTATGTGTAAGACGTTTGGAGACTACTTTGACTATTTGTGGAAAATATTTTTAAAACTCTCCGAAGGTTGTTTGCGCACTAACATAGTGTTTGACTTGTATCAAGATAAAAGTATCAAAAACTGGGAGCGACTGAGGCGACAAAAAAATGTTGATCCTATTGATGTGATTCCTAGTAACCCAAATGCACCCCTTCCTGTCAACATGGATTCTCAAAGACACACGACCATCTATGAGGTACATACCACTTCACAAAATGACGGAGAACATGAACGACACACTTTTATATGTTCTTCCTGCTGTTCACAGTTTAAGTGGTTGCGATACAACAAGTAAGGTTGGGACAAAACTTATGGCACTTAAAACAGCAATGACATCAGGAACCCTGTTGAACAATTTTGGGGTTGCTCCCTTGGATGAAGGAATGATACAAAATGCCGAGCTTTTTATCGCAAAAGTACTTGGTTCATCAAAAACAAACTGTGATATGGTACGATTTGAACAATACCACAAAGCAAAAGCTATCAACTTTTCTCAACTATGTCCACCATCATCAACGATAGTCTTTCATTTACAACGTGCATATCTTCAGTGCTACATATGGATGACTGTGCTGGATGAAGCCCAACCACTGAATCCACTAGAGTATGGTTACATAGAAGAAGCAGGATATCCTAAGCCAATATTAACGACTGGATATTTCAGACCTCCTGAATTTGTCTCTCCTTGTATGTGCAAGACATGTGCAAAAGTTAATGTTTGTCCTTCCAGAGTGAAACAAGTACCGTTTTGTCCATTCTGTAAATGTAAAGTGAAGAATATGTGTGTAAATGTGGGATGAAAGTGTCAGTTTATCAGACATTTGTGGATTGTTATGTAAGAAGAATAATAAATTGCTGTTTGAAAATATCACTTGTTATCAAATTTGGAACACATTTCTTAATTACGAAACATGAAATCTTACGATTTTTAAAAAATCTATGTCTTCATTTGTGAATTAAATATTGGGTATTAATGTTTAGTGAATTTCTAATAGTTCCACTTCTATCTTTTAGTGTTTCCACATCATTAAAGGAAAATATTTCGTGTGGATTTTATATTTATTTCCCTTATACTTCCTTGTCATAAGTTATAATGGTACATATGTTAGATTAATCCACACCATTTATTACTCTAATCAAACAAATTATAAAACGAAATATTATTTGTACCTCTGCGGCAATTACAGTCTGAGCTGGAGGTCTTTCTATGTGACAAAAGTACTTTCATTAAATCCAAAGATTGTTAGAGCAACCAAAATCATAAAATAGAAAATATTTTATTGCTCCTCTGCTAGTGAATCAATCAAGACAAAACTTTCGGCATATATTTATCACATTACAGGAAATGTATGTAATTTTTCTTTCTCGCCTAGAACCCAGCGTTGCCATATAACAATAGCAAAAAATCGGTAAAAGGGAAAATTTTGAGGGAAATTTTCAAAATTTCCCTCCTTTACTTCCCTCTTGTGTGTATTACTGACAAGTGAATAACGTCACCTAAAAGCCTATACTATTGCAAATCGAACGAGGTATAACTGATAACTTTGTGACAATTACAGCTTGAGCTAGATGTATTTAAGAAAAATGTAGTGAATACGAAAGGAATATTCAAGATGGCGGCCATTGCGCAATAATGACCATGATTCAGAACATGTGACCAATTTTTTTTAGAACACTAAAGATAGTAGAACTCGGTAAAACAAACAAACCTTCTGGCTCTCAAACTCCCAACAGGACTCTCCTAGCTGCTAGACTATGAGGAACTGGTATGTGAACTATCCACATATCCATGTTTAAGAATACTCCTGTACTTGCGCACCAATTTTTAGAGAGGTAAGTTGAGAGCGATCAAGTACTCCCTTTAAAATGATTGTGCAAGTACCGAAGGTTCTGAAAGAAGGATATTTGGATAGTTCACATATTAGTGGTTCAGTGATGTCTTGACCGGACTACGATAGTTCCATAGTTCGAACTATTGTAGTGAGACTATGGACCTTTAAAAATCCATTTTTTCACGTTTACGGCACCCTATAACTATGAAACTATGCATTTCCGAGCACGGGTCCATATTAACTTTTTTCCTTATTTTACGGTGAGGAATCTTTTCTCAGAATGTTTTGACAAATTTTCTGTCATTGTTGTACTGCATTCGTTACCTACTTAACTGGCTTTTATTTAGTGGTTTGTTCAATAAAATTAGGTATTAATAATCTTAATATAGTTTGAAGAAACAAATCTATTGACATTTTATGCAATTAAAAAAGTGTTAAGGTTATTTTATTTTCTTTACAATTTACGGTTTATTTAGATATGTTTTATGAGTTCTTTACCTACGGAAAGTAGAATCAAGTGCCGACTGGTTGTCTAGACTCAGTAGAGATGTTTGTTGCTGTTAGTAATCGGAAGTTGTCAGGAAGAAATGAAGTACAATGGTCGAGGACGAAAAGTGGTTCAAGAGGGATAGAAAGAAGAGAAACAAGGCGCATTTCGAAGTAGAGAGTAAGAATGTGAAGAAGTAAAGGACCAAAGATTTAGACAATGAGGTTGGATAGCATTTCTGAGGTTGAAGAAGCTCAGAAAAAGAACTTTCTGCTAGGTATATAGAGTATAACTACAACGGTAGACAGAAATAATATTTAATACTTGTTAAATAAATCAGGCATAGGCCTATTTGCTTTTCTTTTAGCTCATTGTTTAACCGCAGAGATATTTCTGTTTTCTTTGAAATGAATTCATCTTTAATGATTTGATTTGGCTACTTTTTTTCTTGGAAACTATTTAAAAGTTAAAATTAAATTTTGTATCTATTATTGCAATATTTAGTAACCAAATTTTATTTAAATAATATTAATTTCATGCATAATGTAAATTTATTTCAAAACTACAAACAGCATTTAACTATGATAGACTTAAAAAATAAATTTGTAAGGTCCAGTTCATTAAAAAATAGAAACATAAAGCCCATATAATTAAACCGTGAGCTGAAAAATAAAGAGGCGTAGCGTTAAACAGCTTAGTACCGTGAAACGTCTTAAGCGAAAACAGAGGAAACAGTTAAACGACTATTTATAGCTAGAGCAATCCACATTATGCTTTATTTTTTGTTTAATTATGCTTTATTTTTTTTCAAATTACGCTTTATTGTTAATTTCAATCATTGTTTTACATTAATCCTGTATAACTTATGATATTTACTATACATTAAATATTCTAAACATCTTGATCTGTTTATTAATATTTTAAGCAACCAGTTTCTTTCTACTTAATGCACTGTAAAGAGAGATGCTTTACTCGAGTTAGTTTTTTTTATTACTTGTGTGCGCCTTATAGGTGCATATATACAGAAAGGAAAAGTAAAAGATGCCATCAAAAAGTACAGAAAGTGCTCAAGTAGCGGTGCCAGATCTGATCTTCTGTACTATTCATTCTTGGTGGAAAGTTTTCTTCTTTTTCCTTTTTTCTTTTCTACACATCAAAATATTACGCTGAAATTTTACAGAAATAAAAATAAGCTTTCCATTGTTGCATTCTTATGTTCTCAATGACTTTGCAATATAAACATTGGTTTTAAAAAATATTAATACAGTATGTTAAACTTGCAGTTAAACAGAATTTTCCAAGAATTGTGCTATATATTTTAAATTATGCTTTATGTTTTATTTTCTAAAATTATTATGCTTTTAAAATTAGTTTCTTCTGGACCCTTAACCACAACCATGTTCATGGTGCCAACGATATGTGTAAATTGCTGTTACGCTTTTTAGTTTGAATGTAATTTTCACGTTGTTACTCAGCTAAGGTTAATAACGAGTACAATTTCTAGCTGGTAACTATACATCTGTTTCCTTTCGTCTCAAACATAGTAAGTGATATTACTCTGGCGTGAGTTATGTTAGAAAATTGTATTTAACGATATTAGCTGTTCTGCCTTAGTTTTCGACCCACTATTATTTATAGTTAACCTCTTAACATAAAAACCCGAGAGTACTCTGGTTTAACTTTAACGAAAATATAAAATCACGAGTATACTCGTGTTAACTTATACCATTTACCCGTACATGTTTCAAAAGGACAATTGTACTCGTTATTCTATGTGTTTGTATGTTTCAGTCAGATTGTGCTCTTGAAGTTGTTGTTTGTGTGTCTTTCCGTTAGATGTCACTGTAATCTTCTCCATTCAGCATTCCAGTTTGACTAATCGAAGTCCATCAAGTATAAACAATTCTAGGCTGAATATAAAATCCGTGCTAAGTGCCAAAACTAAATATTGAGTAAACAGTCCAGATGTTACTTCAGAACTGATGGGACATAAAGACAAGCGCATTTTCTGGGGATTATTTGAACTACTTCCACAGTGATTACTAGGTAGCCAGTTTTACACTGAGTAGTGTTAGGCACATAGGCCACTTTTTTTTTAACGAACTTACTCCATTTTTGGCACTTACCACGGATTTTATATTCAGTCTACAATTGTTTAACGAGGAAGCCGCTTCAAGTGTGACACGAAATTGTGGACGACTTTATGCGCAAACGAAGTGTTTTTGTGTACAATTAAACCCATTACAGGGGAAAATCCTCGATCTCAATCGTTCCAGAAATATAGAGAAATAAGGAGAAGGCCGGTGCTCCGATATTTTACAAATGTTTGAATATGTAACGATAGTACAAGTAAAAGAATATTTTAAAAATGAAGAATTCCTTCTTCCACGAAAATTTAGTAATACGTCGCCTTAGACGTGAGGGTTACAAAACCGGAAAGTCCCTAAAAATTATAGAGGGGGAAAATAAGAATGTTTTGGGGGGGGGAATAACGTAGTTCCATTGTTGCCTTAAATAGGCGTGTAAGGTGTCTATACCTAGGTTTCTCGGTACGCTGAATCAAATAAAAGCATCATCAGGTCAAATAGGATGAAAAATGTAAAACAAATGTCCGAACTTTCCAAACATTTATAACTTCTACAACTATTAACCGATTGGAACGAAAAATGGTCCAAAAGTGCAATCTATTATATAATAGTCGAGGGTGAAAATCGGAACAATCCTCGAAAAACAATTGGAAACTTTCCAAATAATCGTAATTTCCGTAATTATCAACCAATACAAATCAATATGTGAACAAAAATGAGTGTTTGCAATGGCTTAGGCGATTAGGAACATCAGCATAATTCAACAATAAACTTTCAAACTGGCGGCCGTTTGTAATGAAAAAGATCTGCTTGTCTCTTGCAGCCCTGTGCCAAAATGTAAAATAAGATTGGTAATTTTCTATGTGTCTGGCGATGCTAATTTAAACGAAAGCATTGATGATCAACAAAACGAATATTAATATAGTAGTTGGTTTTGTTGGGACAATTACTAACTAACTGCTATTCAGATAATGGTTTTAAAGAAATGTTTCAGGAAGGAACGTCGACAAAAACACGTGAATGACCAAACATATACAGTACATTATCGGTCGTAGTGTACTAAAAAAAAGGGGGGATATCAGTTGATGCTTGTTTTGAAACAAATACAGTTTTCTCGTTTTCTACGAACTAAAGACATGATATAGGCTATTTGTAAGTAATATCATACAATATCGTTCTTCGTGTCAATGGTGTTTGTTATTCCTCATAGCCCCTTCTTTCCCCGGCCCCGGGTAAAACCTATGTCTGTCACTTCAACATTCAACATCACTTTTATTAACTCTGGTTCATCATTCTTAACGTTTAAATGCAATTTTCAAACATTTTCACTCGCAATATAGCCGAAAATCCACAAAATATCAGAGCACCAGCTTTCACCTTACTCCTCTATATCTCCGGAACGTTTGAGATCGAGGATTTTTCCCTCTAACGGAATTCATTGTTCACAAAAACACTTCGATTGCGCGTAAACTCTTTCTCAATTTCATGTCACACTTAAATCGGTTTCCTTGTAAGCACATTACAATAATTGATATTTTAGTACTGTTTTGTGTTTAGTAATATTGGTCCCATTTGCGAGCAGAAGCATACTAGGTACGAATATACTAATGAGGATCATCATTTATAATGTTCGGAAGTGATTATTTCAATTGGGTAATTAATTAAAAAGATACATTAAAATTGAAAAGATACATTCTGTTCAAAATCTCTATGTTAAGAGATTAAAATCGCGAATAATTAGTTTACATTTAAAAAAAACATTTGTTTACTTATTTACTTTGATTTTGCCTAACAATCACCATTTGTATGCAAGTATTCAAGCTCTTCGTTATAGAGACAAGCAATACCGCAACTAACGATATATATTGGCGCATCCTTTTATTATTAGGATTTAGCGTGACGTACTGACTGAGAGATTTCTTATTTATTATTAGTTTATATCTTACAAAATTAAAGTAATTGTTAACACTCGATCATTCAAAGGAAGGAAATACTGGAGGCAAGAACTCAAGAAAGACACTCTCATACAGAACCAGATAATTACATTTAATTTTGCCTTTTAAAGTCAAAGCAATGTAAAGAAATTGAAAACGAGAATGGTCTATCTATCTTTATCTATAAACAAGCTGTTCTGGCTCACGTAACAAAGCCTGAACTGATAGAATGAAATGGAAAGAAAACATACGACAAGAAGATAATTTAATTTCTTTTCCATTCATCCAATTTCTCTGAGCTTCAGCATTCTTTTCAATCGCATCCATCTCTATCTTTCTCTCTTTTTCTCTTTGTATGTACACGCCTGCATTTTTTGTTGTCGTTATTCTGTTATACTGTGTTATGAATAAGAGTATTTTTATTTCATTCTTTTCCTTGCATATACGGGGCGTGCACGGAAAGTAAATACGGTTTTGAAAAAAAATAACTAAAACAAGTTTGTTCAAACCCCATAGGTCTATTAGTTTTACATGAAAGAGCACATCTTAGACTGTATTTTTCGACATGGTTTACATCAATTTTCAAACACTTGTCATATAGGGTGACCAACTTGTACGAACCTTCCTCAAAGAAACATCCCGCCAGTGAAGACAACCATAACACCACAGCGTTTTTTTGTTTCGTCGTCGTCACTTTCAAAGCATTTACCGCCGAGCTCGCACTTCAGGTGCAGGAACAAGTGGTAGTCAGACGTTGCCAAGTTGGCATCGTTTTTTATCACGAATTTTCTCATCCACTTTCCTCACCAACACATCAGTCACAACAGAAGGCCGCCTACTTCGTAGTTCGTCCGCCCTTCACTGAACTGTCTCACCCACTTTCGCACCTTTCCATCACCCATCGTATTTTCATCATACTCTCTACAATTTGTCGATGAATTTCGGCCGGCTTAATGTTCCTTGTATTCAAACACTGGATAAGCGAACAAATCTCACACTCGGCGAGTTCAGCAACTGTTTTAAACATTGTAAACGATCACAGCGTATAGCGTTCAAACGAAACGGTACTTACTTTCCGAGCATGCCTCGCAGGTTTTGGCTATATTGACATTACTTTGTGCAGCACGTCTCTACCCTTTGGGAGGTGTAATCTTTTTTTCTCCGTGGGAGTGTAGAAAGATACTCTGGCAAAGACAGTGAAGAGGGTCCAGCGAAATTTACATTTATGAATGAGTTTTTGCTTCAAGCGGTCAATAGTATGTACCTTCTCATACCCCAAATACGTGAGGCTTATGCTTTCTCCTAGCCCAAGTTTGTAAGGTTTTAACCTCACCAATATTTTATGAGGTTGATTCAAAAAATCTCTTTACCTCTGAGAAGCACATCTGTTTGGCATTAGTTTAACCAACAACAATGTTTTCAGGCGTTATATATTTTTATACCCCAAGTACGTGAGATTTTAATATCACCAATATTTTTTTAGAGGTTTAACCAAAGCATCTGTTAATCTCAGAAAATAATCACTTAAACCTCACGTACTTGGGATATAAGAGGGTTTGTAAGGCCTAAAATGTTGTGGTCGTCCTTTTATCCTTAAAAGTATTTTGCTTTTAATCTTTAAAAAAATAACCTCTTCATATATTTTCATGAATAGAATATGGAAAGGCACCGTTTAAATTACCGCTAGTTATAAACATGTTAACAGATTTACTCCATGAAAGCACTTTAAATTGCTTTGCATCTTCAACAATCTTTAATTGTCTGAACAACAATTTTGTTTCAGGTTGTCAGTTGTTTTTGTCACATGCTTGATCATTATACAGGGTGTCTCAAAAGTCCCCTGACATAGGGTAACTCTGTTATTATAAGAGTTACAACAAAATGTAAGAGGGGAAACCGTCTCCAAATATGATGTTTTCAATCTAAAGTGAAGGAATTTCTTAAATCAGACCAGCCGTTTGGGCTGTACATTCTTTATATGGCCAATGTTAAATGAAAATGCAACGTTGCCGTTTACCTGGACCTACAACATAAGTGAATGAAGTTACTGTCTTTTACACTAACGTGGAGATGGCTAGCTCCCACTCACTGTACTCTTAAGACGGTTTCCCTCTTACATTTTGTCGTAACTCTGATAATAACAGAGTTACCCTGTCAGGGGACTTTTGAGACACCCTGCATATCTTTCCTTGACATTTATGACACTTGTAGCATCTTTTATATCTCCACTTTATTCTTAATGGCATTTGATAACTCCTCATGCGGACGAAGAATAAGACGTGGATTTCCTATCTATTGCAAAAAAAAAAAAAAAAAAAAAATCAAAAATTCACATTCGTTTAAGAGTTATCGTGTAAAGTAACGGAGAGAGGACGTTCTAATTTTATAATCATAAAAGGGCTAATATCGTGATTCTAATACATTTAGATCTCCTTAATGTTTGTATCTAATTGTGAACATTTTTACTTTAGCTGCTCATCTTAGATTGTTTTTTTCTCTCTCTCTTTATCTATCCCTCTCTCTCTCTCTCTCTCTCTCTCTCTCTTTGCATTTATTGCTGTGAACTAAGTATCTGTATGAATAAAGAAACCTTGCGGCTTTCTTAGAAATAAAATTCTTCTGATACAATGTTGTACTAACTAAACCGTAATTTACTTCAAATAATTCTTCTGCTTCTTTGGCTCTGAGTACCAAATTGCCCTTATCGAGTTCCTAATTGAACTTTCTTTTATAGTCCTACCATCACCAATTTACACTCACACACATATATACACATACAAACACGCATACACATACAAATACGAGGGGAGGCTGGAAAGTTCATGCAATCACCAAGAAGAAATTTACCTGAAAG
Source organism: Thermobia domestica (assembly GCF_964235325.1). Lineage (NCBI taxonomy): Eukaryota > Metazoa > Arthropoda > Insecta > Zygentoma > Lepismatidae > Thermobia > Thermobia domestica. The sequence continues at coordinate 145,869,293 of NC_137461.1, read as the reverse complement.
AACCATTTTAATACACTATTCAACGTATTCCACCCGAAGGTCAACACACTTTTCACACCGGTGTTGCAACACTTCTAACCCTTGCAAATAGAAGGTCTTGTCCTGGTGTGTAAACCAACCCTCCACCTCCGCAATGAGTTTCTCATCGGATGCAAAATGTCTGCCTTTTAGATGTTTTTTGAGATGTGGGAAGAGGTGATAGTCGGAGGGGGCAGATCAAGTGAGTAGGATGAGTGAGGTACACAGGTGAAGCCCAGATCCACCAGCAATTTCATGGTTTGATGAGCCTTGTGAAAGGGTGCATTGTCCTGGAGAAACTGAACATCACAGCTCACTTTTCCCCGACGTATTTTCTTCAGAGCCTACTTCAGCTCAATCAAATAGTTGGAATAAAACCCAGCATTGGTGGTTTAACCCTTTTTAAGATATTTGATAAGAATGACACCGTCCTCATCCCAAAACACCGATACAAGCACCTTCCTAGCTGATCTTTGGCTTCGGAACTTCTTCGGTCGAGGTGATCCATTGTGACGCCACTCCATGGATTGATGTTTAGTCTCTAGATCATAGTAATGCAGTCATGTTTCATCTGTCACCAGACTGCGCAGGAACTTACCAGGGTTTTGAAACTCACCCGTGTTCTCTTCTGGTGAGCATTCAAACATTTTGGGATCCATTTGCCACGAACCTTCCGCATGTCCAAATATTCTGCTATTATGACAACCCACACGCTCATGCGATATCCCCATACACGCAACTATGTTTTTGATGATATGCGCCTATTCTCCATGATCATGCCATGCACTTTGATGACGTTTTCCGTGGTCACTGCACTTGAAGCCCTGCCTAAGCGAGGTTGATCTTCAGCCTCACGATGACCAGTCTTAAAACTCCTCACCCACTTCGATACTGTTGTATATCCAGGAGCGTGTTTTCCCAAAGTATCCTGCAAAGTTTTATGAATTCCCATAGAATATTTGTGTTGAAGCACAAAAAACTTGATGACACTGCGAAGCTCATTCTTCTCGAATTTCCTTAGATTCTCCACCATATCTTCTTACAGAACCTGTAACAAAGGAAGTAACAATGATAAAATGATCATATATGGGATGAGAGGTTCACAATATATGACCTTTCTAATGACTACAATGATATGTTTCAATTTTTATTTCTTCTTGATGATTTCATGAATTTTCCAGCCCCCCTCGTACATACATACATATTCCTATTTCAATAATAAATACCATTTAACAAATTTCGTTCGGAAAGTTCACACCACCATTATTGACCCGATCGATATCCACAAACTACTCTTCTAACTGCCGAATTTATTTTACATTGTGTGTAATTTTCCTAAAACACTTTAAACGCTTTTTGACTCTTTCACTAACACTAATAGTTCTCCCCTGTTTACCACAAGAACTAAACTTCTTTCTTGTAGCTTTCTTTTTCTCTTTGAAAACTTCTACCTTAACTTTTTAACTCTTGCTCTATCAAAGGATGTTTCTCACTTACGTGGACTATCAACTTCACTCTCCTCTTCATTTTTTTTTCAAAAAATCTTCTACTTTTAGAGCTTATTTATACTCCATTTGCCTCTCATTCTTAGGTCTCCTTTCTTCTAAATATATTCTCAGTGTTGCAAGTTTCTTGCCTAGTCTGCATCTCTATGGGCATGCCTTCTTTCATTTTTTATTTCTTCATTTTCTCTGACTATCTGACCTGTGAGAAAATATCTCTTCTTTCACGGGTATCTCCTCAGATTATCTATCTCGATATCTATCTTTCTTCTTGTATATCTTTTCAGACTCTGTATCTTCTAATTACAGAAATAATCTTGTATGATTATTCCGCTAAATTCACGTAACTATTTGCCGAATTTTCTTTCTTATCCAATTCCCCCTTCATCTTGCTTAAATTGAATTTAACAGGGTGATTTCAACTAAATCTTTAACCTCTTTAGATAGAATTACTATTTTAAATTTCCTTGCATCTTCAACAATCTTTAATTATCTGAATAGCATTTCCGTTTCATTTTATATGTTGTTCTTACCACTTGCTCGAACGTAATATAACTTACCTCGACACTTGAAACATTGTTTCACTCTTGCAGAACTTTTAATTTGTTAATGACATTTCTAGCATTTTTATATCTAAAATTTGTCCTTGGTAGCATTTAATAACTCTTATATGTGGACGAACAATAATACGTGGATTGCGTATTCTTTCTACTACTGTGCCTCTTCGTCTTGTATAATTTTTCCGCATACTTCTAGTATTTAAATAATGTCGATTCTTCATATGTATGTTCTCTTGATACAGCTATATTTATTAATTTTTGAAAAGATAATTTTACTAATCACACGTCATTTTAAACGCTGTAAAGAAGCTGGTCTCACAATTATATTTATCGAAATTAGAAAATGCAACTTGTCTTTCTAATTGCATTACAAAATCCATTATAGTTTCATCTTATAGTTGGCTATAATTGTTTAACTTGCATTTTTAGCTATTTCATTTGTTTTCGCCTCATATTGCTTAACTCACCAAACTCTTTTTGATGTGCTAATGTTTGCAAACTTATTTATTCTTTATCTCATCGTACGTCCCTTGACCAACCAAATCAGAAATATAGGTCTTTTCCCCTCTTGAATTAGAGATGTTAAACACAATTGCTTAAATTGTTCTGTATAGAAGTGAACTCTTCCAGTGCCCATATGGACCATTTAGAAATTGATAAAGAAATCTACTACGACTTTCGGTTTCATTATTAATTCCTACATAACAATTATTGTGAGAGATAGCTAAAAGGTCTTTCTGATATAAATTCAGCTTCTGAGGAACAGATTCGATCTCTCTTGCAACCGCAAATTATACATAACTACTTCTGATGTCAGTATTAAATTCGCAAAGGTTGGAAGTTCTTTAATAGTTTTACATTTTGAAATGAAATTCACTTGTTTTTTGTGTGAAGTTAAGGGCCCACGGCTTCTCTTTTAGGGAAGGTCAAAGTATGACCCAACGCAGGAATAAAGATAAGACTTCATACTTTAATGTCCTCGTCACCACCCTCGTATTAGCCCGACACGGGATAACTGAACCCATGAGCCACATTTGAACAAAACTTCTACTAGTGAATGAAATTCAGCTTCACCGAGAATTGAACCGGACTCTTCGTTTGGCAGGTAGACATATTACGGATGGCAAATCGGTTATCTATTATATGGTGAGACAGAAGAAATCTCTATACATTCAAGTTTATACATATTTCGAAAGACTCAAAATATATGTTCGACATGATTGTAATCCTGGATAAACATGTTTAGACGTCTCAGTCTTTCACCTTAAACAGCGTGTAAATTTGATGGTGTTTTGTATGCACCGCTTCGAATGTTTGTTCCATGAGATATTCCATACTACAAACTTCATCTTCAAAATTGCAATGTTCAGAGATGGAAATTCAAGCGTACAGATGAGGGGATTGTGATAGCAAATCCTCGAGACCCCGTCTTCCAATTAGTGGAAATTAAAATTTCCTTCAGTGTCGCGCTAGGTGAGAATAGTATGAAAGAAACGTTTCTTCATGCTGAAAAAAGTGCTGGGAATCCTTAATTCAATAGAAAGTAATTTGAAAACACTTTGAAGCATATCCAGGCAAGGGCGGATCCAGGACGGACTTCTGGGGAGGCGGTGAGTTGTAATACTGCTACTTAGAGCTACTTTTAAAGAGTTTCAAACTCTGGGATGGGTTTTATTTATATGTAAAATAAAACAAACTTCCCTCTTCTGGGGGGAGCGATCGCCCGATCACTTCCCCTGGATCCGCCACTGTATCCAGATGTATTTCAATTGTGAAATTGTCATTAAATATTAGTCTATGTTTCGTAGTATTACAGATATCGCATCAATCCATTGCCCTTTGTCCCATTTTTCTATTAACTAACCAGCTATCCGTAGGGGCCAAAGCTCATGAAAAGTAATCTTTCGAGTATCGTGGATACAATGCCCATCAAATACACATAATATTACGCTTTGTTTTGAAGCAACAAACGGCAGTTATGAAGATCATATTTTGTATATTTTGTCAATTTTCAGCTTTTATGTCATCTTTTTCAGATTCTAGGTCTTTTTTTTTTTTTTTTTTGTAAATTTTCCTAAGTTCTGTGATTTTTACATTTTTCCTGTTTCGGTAATTTTTCATTATTTTTGTCAATCTTTTAAATTTTGGCTATACACTCGAGACTTTTCACCAATATAAAGTTGTTTTCTCATAAGATGACAATTTACAAGCAAAAGTAAGATCTGACTACAGACATTAGTCTGTTTCTATGTCGTCTAGACAATGGTGATATACTGCAATCATATGTATGATAACTGGGAAAAATTGGAAGTTTTCATTTTCATTAATATTTCCCAAATTAATTTGGGTATGTAATATCTTTAAAATCAATTCTGATATTTAGATTTGTTACTTTTTCGATGGCCTCTATTTTGGCGGAAAGGGGCAGAGTGCTTAGGAATATGCTCCCTGTCTCCCTGAAATATGCTCCTGATTTTCACTTTCTGATTTTTCATATACAATTTGTTAATTCTAAGTGATAATTACATGAATTACTAGGAAGAATTATTTCTTTATGTTTGTAATAACGCGCAGGACATAGAAATACACCATGCTATATAGTAGGCTGAGGTGTGGGAAATAAATGCATTTTGCGCTGAATAATTTTATTGTGTCTTAATCAGTAAATTGTTTCAATTTATATTTTATTTATTATTTTCATATATAATCAAACTTACATATTTCAACTGAAGAAGCTATCTTATTTTTTCTGGTATTACGGACACGATGCCCATCATTTGGTAGGTCTGTTGTACTCTTTTAAAGTTGCAGTTAGAAATTCCATTGTAATTTTTGCAATTTTTAGGTTATTTTCTATGTTTTAAGGGCATTTTATAGGCCATATATCTATAGTTTCTACGTCATGAATTTCGTTCTCCTAGCTATTACTGAACTGGTGATGGGTGTCATTACTTCAATAACGTATGTTCTAGTAATTCACATAAAAATCAGCCTCGTTTGAGAACAAGTTTTTAGCTGCATAAATGTTATCCTGTACCAAATACTGTGTTGTCCACTCACAAAAATATTATTCACATGTTGATAGAAATCATCCTTGCTCAAGTAATACATTTGTTGTTTCCTATACTTATGATATATTCTTAGCTTTATTATGCATCTGTTAATGGTGTGACGTATCCTGTATCGAACGTATTCCTCTAAGAGCTGCTGCTCATCGATTCTATAAACGGATTAGATTTCGTTAATAGCGCTATGGAAGCGCCTGTTCTGCGTAAATTTGTTACTCTTTTCAAATAATTTCCTGTTTATTATATTCCTACTACCTTTCCACAGCTTCACACGCTTTCTAGGTGCTTCTCTTCAATACATTTCTATACAATTCTTTAGACAAGAAACATTCTTCAGAGAAATCTTTTAAAAAAAGTGAAAAGATGACACTTACAATTAAATTTTGTGGTCGAGATTTCTGTTTCCTTCTTTCAATTTAAGAGAGATTTTCCATTTTCGTGAAAGTGAACTGCATCTGAAGACTTTGACTATATTTCATTTATTAAAATTAAAGCAATGGAAAGAGTGGTTTTACGCCTCTTATTAGAAATGAATCTGAACTTTTACATTTTATATATTCATGTCCTTCTATTCCAACTCTAATATATTAGAAAAGTCAACCAAAAGAAATACCCAAATAACTAGTGTGAATAAAATTGAATGATGATGGTGATGATGAAGAATCATAACGAGGAAAGCGGGAAAAGAGAAATGAAAGCATGAAAAATTGTGAACATCTATGATGATGGTTCAGTGTGTATGAGAGTCGCGATGTGAAAACTCACTTCATTCTCTCTCTCTCTCTCTCTCTCTCTCTCTCTCTTTCTCTTCCTGGTGTGTCTTTTGCCCAGATATGAAAATCTCATTGTGTTGTCATGGGAACGCACAAAAGCGGAAGTAATAAGTGGGAATGGGTGCTCCGCTCGCTCAGCCGCTTCGAAATTTTCGTTTTGCGGCAGCTTAAATGGGGAACTAAACTCTTTCTCTCTTACTCTCTCTCTCTCTCTTACACACACACAGCGCATAAATGACTCAGCGTAGAGTTAGGGCTTGAGTGACTTAGAGTGTGAGTTCACATCACAAGCTCTAAGTAAGGAGATGATGGTGAAGAAGAAGAAACACGAAAGAACAGGTTGAGTTACTGTGATGACGTCAGAGAATTGAATTAACGAAGGCGAGTATGTGTCACCATTTATTTGAGTGTGTGCGTGCGCGTGTGTGTGCTTTCACATATGGCACAAGGGCCTCTAACAAGAAAATGTGCTTTCCAAGCAACAGCAGGAGAACGATTATAGCCACTGTTCTTTCTAGAGTTTCTTTTCTCTTTCCTCTTTCCTTTCACCCATTTTCGTTTATCTTATTCATTTCCGTGGTTATTTCTTTGAAACAACTGAGTTTTGTCTTTTTTTTTAAACGTGATATTTATAAATGGTTATGGATTTCATTTTTCGACACGTTCTAGACAATGTGTAGGTGTAATTGTGTCCGTGATTTTTTTTCGAGAATCTCCTATTTCCTTAAATATTGCCATTCAATTATTATCTTATTTATATACAAATGCATTTATCATTGGTATTCTTTACCGTAGAGGCATAATTTATGATAAACAAGATCATATTGTAACATTTTCTTGCTGCGGATGTCCTTGAAGTTTACGTTGCAATATCCTGGAGGATTGTGGCTGTAAATAAAAAAGAAATGTATTACACAAGGTGACTCAAAAAGGACGTTACAACTTTGAAAGCGTATAGAAATTTATTGAGACTACTTACAGGTACGAGGGAGGTGTTAGTTTCTAGCAAAACACTTCAAGTTTAACATCAAAGTCTCATTTTGGTTCGAAGAGACTGCCGTTGGTGATGCGGTAAACATCTCAGCGAAACTCAATTTCTTCCATACTCATTCCAGTTGATCCGATGGAACTCCTGCAACTGCAGCGTAGACGCGATTTCTCAGGTCTACAAGATTGCTTGGTAGGGGCGGAACATACTCTCCATCTTTAACAAAACCTCACAAGAAAAATTCAATTCTGGGAGCGAGGTAGCCATGCAATTGGACCAAACTGTCTTTTGTGGGGTGCCTGTCTCGCGAGTTGATTTTCTGGGATTACAGGAAAAACCTTTTCCTAACCTGTTCTACAATAGCAGCAGCAACAGGCGGGCGACCTGGTGATTTTACATGACGAACAGAACAAAAAGTCTCAACAAAGTTAGTGTGCTAACTGTAAATTGTAGTCTTGTTTGGAGGTTGTTTACCTTGTTCCGTACGAACTCTACGCTGAACGTTGCAGAGTTAGTTTCATGAAATAACAACACACACCGAGCACATTCCGCACCAGTGAGAGTCACCAGTTTAAGATGCACTACGGTGGAGCTCGCGGTGACGGAATGTGTATTACGGCACTATGCGAGTCAAACTTGAAGTGTTTTGCTACTAATTGACACCTATATCGATTCTAAGTTATTTCAATATATTTTATATACTTTCAAAGGTGTAAAGTACTTTTTGACTCACCATGTATATAGGAGAAGCAACTTTAAGATATGTATTGGTAAATTACTAAATAAAAACACATACACTGAATATAGTTTATTTTACTTCCAGTATATGGTCTGTTTAAACATACATATACACTAATTCGTTGACGAAATTCACTTGTATTCACTAATTTCAGAACTGCAGCAATTAGTTAATGTATCACTTTGTTAGCGACTTCAAAATACTTATTTCTAAAAGGATAAATGCAAGTTAAATGCTATGGTTCGTATATTAATTGTGAAACATACAATGTAAAAGTGGCTAATGTTCTTACTCTTCGTAAAAAATCACATAATGAGTAAAACTAAAGAATAACAAAACACGTAAATAATAAATGTAGCAAAATAAGTAATGCCAAAAAAACAATGTATTATTACACGGAAACTAAAAAAGGTTTCTTCTTTCTTCCCTTTTTGATTGAACACAATTTCAATCAAATTTATTTATTCATCTAATTGAAGAAGAGAAATAACTATCAACAGCTCTTTCCATTAAACCAGTCCTTGTTTTAACTGACACCACTCTTGGAAAACCATCACTACTTGAATGAACCACCCATACGAAATCGAGTTTCCACACTTAAGGAGCAATATTTTCTTCTTTCAAGAAAACCAGCACTCCTAGTTGCAAGTTTGGTTTGCTGGAAGTCCACTTTTACCGCTGCTGTAGTAATGGTAATCCTTGTGTCAGCGTCTCCAAATGTGTTGTAGCATCTTCTGAATTGTTTTAAACCTGGATAGTTATTTAATAGAAATTTTACTTAAATTTGATTTTGGATTTCTAGTTAGTGTGGTGCCAATGACGAAATGTACTGGACTTAAGAACTAAAGATCAGAAGGATCGCTGAAAATCGGCGAGAGTGATCTTGAGTTTAGGCGTTTGGATTTCAGCCGAAAACGTAGATAATTATTCAAATATTAAATGAACATCTGCTGCAACTCTTTCTAGGTACAACTTCATAGATTTTATGGCACTTTTTCATTATCTCACCTGCTACGATCATGAAGGAAAATCCTTTGCGAAACGAATATTTTTCCAAGGATTTCACAAACTATCCACTTTTTTCTTAATGTAATTCTCGATTTCCACGAGGTTTTCCCTTCTTGTAAATTCCTGTCAATGCTATAGTAAAAACGTTAACTGATAAATCACTGACTAGTTCTATATGCACAGTTCGTGTTCCCAAGCAAATGAACAAAGCTTGTATGCTTTGTAAAAGTCTTGAATCTAGCTCTTGCTTTCACAAAGATAAATATCCAGCGTAGTCTACAGCAACATCAAGGATACCTCCGGTTCCCCTTACCCTTTCTCTCGTAACTGGCTCATTAATTGATGTGCTGCATTAGACTTGAATTTGCAGCATGCCATACAATTAAAAATTGCTGCCTTGACTGCTGATTTTTCACGAAGTATCCACTACTTCATATGAAGTGGTGCTATAAAAAACTGAGATCTGGCGTGTAATGATCTAATATGTTCAAATTTGATGATGAGATTTATAAGACAATAGTATTTGTTTTTTTATCATCATAACTTAAGTTTCCTTCAACAAATTTCCACCATATCATAATAAATTTTGACCGTCGATAACAGGATACAGATCATTTATTCTACTTTTATTAGAAATTTCCTTCTTGCTTCCCATGTCATGGTCTTCCTGATGATAAGCTTCTTTTTGTACTATTTTATATATTTCTGCATAAAAATATGTTTGTCTTCTACGCTAAGGTTACCTGCTTTTCTTGATTTTAGATTTTTCATGTTATGAGTGAATCTTGAACAATACGCTGTAATACGTAAGAAGTTCTAAACTAGATTTTATTTCCATAAATCTTACATCATGAGTACTCTCCAGTAATACGATCTTACTTCTGTACTCTGGAATCTACTTCGTTTCTACTATCTTATGAGTATTTTTTGGCCATAATGTTTGCTGAAATCTTGAATCCTTCCACCAAAATTCAGAGTTCTTCAAGTTTAGGGGCTTAACACCTCTGGTATCCATAAGTCACTGGTGCAAATACGACACAAAGTATCATATGGTTATGCTTGGTTTGTAAATCAATAAATAAAACACACATTCGCTGTATAAATTTCCTTTACTTACAGTTCGTATTCTGTTAAACACATATCTACACACTGCTTCGTTGAAGGATTTTATTGTATTCACTAATTTCAGCAATGCAGCAGTTAGTAAATGTATCACCTTGTAGCGGAGTTCAAAATACTTATTTCTGAAAGAATTATTATTCAATCTTATATACGTGTATAAAAATTGTAAAAACACTGCACTGTATAAATGGCTAATCTTGTTCTTCGCCAAACACACATTACGAATGAAACAAAAAAATAACAAAACACGTAAATAACAAGTGTAGCAAACTAACTATGAATACTTGTGATATACCAAAGTTAGCACATTAATACATGAAAACTGTAGAATGTTTCTCATGTATGTATTTTAAAGAATAGAATAGAATGAAGCTTTATAGTGTTTATCTTTATACTAATGATTATACTAATGAGGCACTAGAACAGATAAAAATAACCCACATTTTAAATAAGGATAACATCAACTATACTAGTAGTTATAAACAATTGTGTTCTCGTGTTATAATATTAACTCCATAAATAATGTTACTCTTGTCTGCATTTCAATTAAAGTTTTGAAAAATAAAGAAAACTGATTGGAAACTATAACTTAAAATACTTTTAATCATAAATTCTAGTAAGATTAAGAACTGTCGTGTTAAAATACAATGGTACAAAGATGGTAATCGCTGGGACCGTAATCCACATCTTAAAAATGATGTTCGTATTTTAAAGTTAATACTCACGTATATTTGTGACACCCACATTCTAAATATCATGTCTATATAATTTCTCGAAGTACGGGGTAATTCAAGGGTACTGTAGCTGGCACTGTGGAGGTGCACTGCGGCTCAGCGGTAAAGTACATATCTCTGATGCGTGGAGACCTTGTTTCGTTCTCCGGCCAAGTAAGCTTATGGTGGACAACATCGTGTTCGTAGTTCTCTCAAGATACTTTCGTTTCCTCCCATATTATCATTCCATCATTTCTTCCAACATCATTCACTTGCCGTCTCCCTTAGTCTAACGAGCATAATCGTGGGATGTTAAATTGAACTATTTCATTTCTTTTTTTTTTTTCTGATACCGTACCTGCTAGAACGTCCCTCGTGATAAAGTCTCTCTTAACCAATGACCTAATCAGTTTCAGTTCTCTATTTTTATCACACCTAAAATTGTTTTCTCCCCTACTATATCTGAAACTTCCCAACCATTTTCCTTTCGACCCAACCGATTCTCTCTATTCATCTCCACCTATATTTTGGAAGACTACACTCTCTTTTCATCGCGTTTGTGTAATATCTGTGCTTCTGCGCATTAGAGTACAGTGTTTCGCATAAAACATAAAGCTCAAAAATAGACTATACATCTTTCTAGGAAGTATATCATGAAGGATGTAACAGAGGGTATGGTGACAGGGAAGAGAAGAAGGAGGAGAAGAAGACTTTAATTTGGACGATATCTAAACAGATTCAATAAATATTTCTCGGAAGATAGCTTTCCAAACTTGTGGAAGGCTGCCAATATCACATCTCTATTCAATCTGGAGATAGAAAACAACTTTCGTCCTAACTATCTATTTCTCTTCTTTCTTCTGTGTCTATTCTCTGCGAAAAATAGTTAAAGATAAATTGTACGGCTTTGTCAAACCTTTTTAAAGCATCTTTCAGCATGGTTTCCTACTTGAACATTCGTGTCTAACTAACTTGTCAGTGTTAGTTACCCATGCGGCACAACCAATTATGACTAATTCCCAGCTTGATGTTGTTTACTTTGACATTTCAAAGGCCTTTGACGCCATAAATACCAAGTTGCTTCTTTACAAACTCTCCAATAGAAATAATACTCAGGAACAGATCCGCTCTTTCCCAGATTGTTATCTTTCAGGAAGGGAACAATGCGTTACTCTTCCTGGATCACTATCTCCATACAGTCCCTTAGGGAAGCATTCTGGTTCAACGTTTGTTCTTACTGTGTATGGGCGATTTATCTAGCCATCTTTTCGCCCTCTTCATCAAATATACTGCTTTTTTCTGATGAGTATAAACTCTTTCGAGTCATTAACTTTGTAGATGATACTTCTTTACTGTAAGCTGACATAGGTATGCTAAGTAATTGATGTAATAACTGCGGTTTAGCTTTTAACCCGGACAAATGTTCTATCCTTTCTCTCTTTCTCTCATTTTTTTAAAGGAAGGTACTTCTTAAGACTTACGATGTCAAAAATATACCTATTAAATAATGTGTCATCTCAAAAAGATGCAGTTGTTGTCTTTAATAAAAAAAAAACTCCTTTACGGATCACATCTCATCGATCTCATCCAGCGCTATGACATTACTTGGTGTACTTTATAGGTTTCCCGAAATACAAAGTTTTCCGGCTCTTACAATGTTTTATAAGGCTTATATTCCCCCGATCATTGAATATTGTTCACCTGTATGGTATTGTTCACCATGGCAGTACTTCTAACCTATCACGCATTGACTCGGTCTTAAACTTCTTCATAGCCATAGTTAGATTTAGAATTCCCGTGTTAGTGACAACACAAAACAAGAAATGTCTTTAATGAACTTAAGTACCTCAGACAAACGACGCCAAGGGCTCCGTGTTTTTATTTCTTTTTTATTTTTATTCTTTGTTTTTTCTATTTTATTTTATTTGTTATTGTTATGTTGTTCAGTTTTAGTCAATTGGCCTAATGCTGTATGAAACTGTGAATAAATAAAAAAATATCGTACGTGAAGACGAAGAGGTTAGCGGCAGACTGTGGAGCATGGAAACTTCTCACTTCTATAAAATTTCAGCAAAGATAAATTTAAATATTTTTCTTTAAAAATATCGCTACACTGCAAATCAGTCCTTTCAATTTGAAATTCTAGGACAAGGGCTTTTATCTCGGCGTTAAAAGGATTTTGAAAAATTTTGATGCCGTTTGCAGTTTCATCGATATCTGAAATAACGATACGCAAAACTTATTTTTAAAGTACCCAAAGCTTCAACTGCAAAATCTACTGGAAATAGAGTCTCAGTTTGTTGACTGAATGTTTTGGAATGTTTTAAAATGCGCGAAAGATTTTTGTTTCAGTTGGAATTGAAACAAAACTTTTTCTGTCAAAAACGCCTAATGTGAGTGTATAAATCAAGCATCAGCTGCTTCTCTCTAATTTTAAATTAATGTCATTCGTCATTACGGTTAGTGATTATGGTCAGTATGATGAGTTAAAGCTGTATTAAATGTTAACTTCCATAACACTTATTGCTATGTAAGACAGCCAGAGGACGATTCTTTTCATTCAATAAAATTTCGATTATTGTTCAGAGTTCCAAAAAAAATCGCGTTAGAACTTTTACGAAGCTCAATCAGCTTACTGCAGTATAGATAATATGCTGAGTGGTTTTCTCTGATCTCTTCAATAAACTTGAGAAATTGACGGTAATTAGGCGTATGTGATGTGATATACTTAAAGCTGATATGAGTCGTTTTAAAACTTCTGACATATCCAAACATTTTCCGTACAAAGACTATTGATGAATAATGCAATGTACGATTAATGGTTTCGAACCACTATCATTTTCTATGACTTTTATACGAGAGCGACGATATCTTTATTTTCTACATTCATATTTTTGCCACCATCAGTACTGATACACTTTATTTTTTTCCATTTAAAAGAAAATCTTCTGCACAGAATTTTCAACTCTTTTAAAAACATCTCTAGTGGTCGTGTCGTGCATGCTATGAATATCAAGAAGCTCTTCATATACTTCATAATCTTTTTTATCCCTGGAATAACAAGTAACACCTGAACAGTTTCTTAAACATCTGTTCACTCATCCAAGGCCAAATAGACCCATTCTAAGTGTCAATTTTTGTCAGATAATTTAGTTAATATATTTCTGCAATATCATTTATCTTTGAGCAACAGCGACTGCTGACAAACGGATGTTTTTAAATAAAGTAGATTTTTTCTGGACACATGTATTCTTCTGTCTGCTACTGCAATCATATACCTATGCTTAATTTATCATCAGTAAATGGTTTACCATGTTTCGTTATTGAATGAGCCACGTGGAAACTAGCACGAGTTCCTGCTTCTTTTTCAGCATTTACTTTTTCAAACAGCAATTCCTGAGATTTCAATCCAGTTTTCAAAGATTTATTTTCTTAAACCGTAGACTTCCTATAAATTTGGAGTAAGTCTGAGTACGTTTAATATCATAACGATGTTTTATATTGTATTTTTTTGAGGACATATTGTTACATTGCAAATTACACACATTACTTTATCTTTGACTCATTCACGAAATATTAATATTCCCATTATTTTTGAAGTGTTCTGCATTCACTATCTAGCTTTAGTTTCTTTTCCATATTTATACAAATCCACACAAAAGGCATATAACTTCAAAACAAAATAATGCTAATTAATAGCATTAGAAACTGAGGTTTTGAATAAATAGCATGCACTGCTTTAATCTACTCACAATTAAACACACTATATTTTTTACTAACAAGGGACGTGCGCAAACCTTGACAGCTAGACATTTATTAAAATTGGTACCCTGACTAATTGTGGATCGCTAATCATCATGGTAATATGCGGAAATGCCTTGTTTATCCACTATGTGTAATACATAAACCAAGCAGTGACTGGGTGAGGCTCTGCCTAGTTATACCCCCAAAACACCAGAAAAATGCAGAAAATGAAAAAATGTATGCAGGTAAACAGATACCTACGGGGAGGGGACATGTGACCAAGAACATAGCAGTAGTGTCATACAAGCAGTATTGCCATCCCAACACAACTTATAGTTTTTCAAATAGAACGTATAGCATTTTATGACATTAAAACCATTGGCATACATTGTGAAAGAAAATAACCAGAAGGTGGGTTATCAGTATTGCCAAATAAGGGAGATATAAGCCTCTGGAGTTGATAAATTATGGGGCCCGTACAGAAGAACAAACGAATGTACAACAACAACAAGACTGCAGAAGGAACAGATGTACAGTAGGGAATAAACTACAGCATGCACAGCATCCAGTGACTAGCGGGATCGAAACAGGATTCACCTGACAGAAAAAGGGCACATGAGATGTAGAAAGAAAAAGTCCCATGTGACATAATGCGGAAATGTGAACAGCAAGTCTTCGTGTAGCGCAGCAATTCCAATGGTGTTTGTGTGGAATCGATATCTCGAACCGACCCCGAGAGCTATAAAACGAACTTTCTTGGGTTGCAACACTGCATAAAATCCTGCATGCGTTTCAAACCACAGAAAAGATGGCTTAGTGCTTGAAAAGAGTACAGAAAGCTGCGGCACCAAAGATAAAAATCTGTGACAAGAAAGTACGTCAGAATCGATTCGCAAAGATTAATGTCCAGTGATAGGTGTTAGTCAAGAGTATAGGAAACGTTAGCGTGTGAGACAACGATGAAGACAAAACACCCTTCTTTCAGGTTACCAGTAATGTAAAGGCGTAAAATATTTTAACATAATAGAACAATACATGCAATAGAAAAGCCATAGATAGTATGGCAAAATACGTACATTTCTCGCTCTAGCCGCACACTCGATATGGTGTATCAAGCCCGTTGGTCACTGGCTGCTGTGCATGATGTGGTTTACTCCCTACTGTACACTTGTTCCTTCTGTAGTCTTGTTCTTGTTGTATATTTGTTCATTTCATTGTAAGAACCCCATAAATTATCAACTTTAGAGCATCATATCTCCCTTATTTGGCAACACCGATAACCCAGCTTCTGCTTATTTTCTTTCATGTTTTGTGCAAATTGTTTTCATGCCATAAAATGGTAAATATTCTATTTGAAAAAAAAAACTATAGCCTAAGTTTGTGTTGAAATGGCAACACTGCGAGTAAAATAAATTAATGTTATGAAGATATCCCGTCCAGTAAGAACTGATGAAGATAACGTTAAATTATTTAATCTGTTACGCCTTATTTTAATTATAATAAATAAGTATGTACTCTGGCCAGAAAAATATTAATTATTTACGTAGTAGTTCCAAAGTCGAGATGGATAGAGTTAGTATTATCTCCGTGCGAAGAACGGCCATTTCAGCTAATATTCTATAAACGTGACCTTAGACAAATATTTTTATGTAGGATATAAATTCACCTTTTTCATTAACTAGAATAAATGCTCGTTCTTCGCACCAAAAGAATAGATTTGTGGAAACTATTTCAACCCGTTTCTCCCATTAACATACTATGGGGCAGACTTTCAACTTAAATGGCATCGGAAGTGTCACTATTTATCTTATTTATCTTGGAAACTATATATTGGACAGTAATCTCAGTCGTTGTCGATTATTTTTATATATCAACTACTTCCCACCCTCACCGTCCATGACGATCAGAAGTGAATTTGGACCTAACAACATAATGACGTGTTGCCATTCATGTCAGTGACTTCGAAAACCATGGATGGGATTTTAATATAGGTCTTTTCGATTGTTTTTCGTACGTCAACGCCACACTCCTTTTCTCAGTTCGCCGAAAATGTGCCAATAACATAAGTTATGCCAGAGTTCACTTACATATGCCAAAAATCATCAAAATCTGTTCTGCGCTCTAGAAGGAATTAGCCGTCAAATAGCATTACATTTTTATATTTCTATAGATTAATTTCAATACAAAGCAATGTAAAGTCATTAAAATTCAAATGAAGCACATGCAACATTTTGTAAAATTTCAATTTTTACAGAATTTTTTTAGAGGATTGTTATTTGTTCCAGTATGAACTTATCCTTTTTGAGAAATTTCAGTCACAAGGAATTAGAGATATTTATAAGTTAAGAAAACACATGATACATTTATTATAATTTGCTTTTCTTTTTTCTTTTCTTTTCTTTCCATCTTTCTTTCTTTCTTTTTTTTTACGTAAGTTATCGGATAAAATCATTTTGTTAGCACATTATGTAGTCACGTTAAAGTTGCGGTTGATTCTACTGATATTTCTTCACTACATATTCTCCACAAATGTAAAAAAACGAATTAGGTGAATTATGACAACCCCTTGGAGCGATTTAAACCACTTCACAAATTTTACGGAGAGTTTATAGCGCACACCAAACACCGTTTACATTCAAAGCTAAGTCAATTCGCCTGTAGAATAGGTATAAACAAACTAACTGACACACTAACACTTATTATAAACCTATAGGGCCAATCCATCTGAAGTGGTCCAAAAATAGGCAAAATCATTACTCGACCATCTCCGAAAATTATGAAAATTGGAGTGTGATTAACCATGTGTATGATAGGGTCAGTAACTTCATTCACGTTGTCGTATGTATATACAAGTGTTCCTGAATGGTGGCCATCTCTGTTGTCGGTAGAGTGCCATTAAAAAATTTGCATTTGCAAACGTTTACGAAAAATTGCAGTTGCTCAGGACGTACGTATCAGACGAACTCCAAACAAAAACGAATGTTTAGAGGAGAGAATGAGGTACACGGAGAACATATACTCTTGCTTCGAAATAAATATTCACGGTTCCAAACCATTACATGAAATCACTAGAAAAAGTACAGAAAATTACACTTTTAAAGGGGCTGTAATTTGGAATAGCATAAAGTGGGGGCTTCATAAGTTTTATGCTGAATACTATTGCATGTAAAGAGTCTGTAGAAATATCCACACCTATGATACTACTGGCGTTGTAGATTTATGGGGGTTCGAAAGTTGAAGTTTGTGATTTTGATGCCATGTTTGGGCCGTAATATCTCAGGTGGGCAAAGTGCTAAAAAATTGCTTCTTAGGTCACAAGGTAATTCTGTATGTGAATAAACTATTGCTAAAAAAATCATGACTGATATTACATAGAGAAAAAAGTAAGGACATGGTAAAAAGGCGAAGAAAGCACGCGCATGACGATAGTCGTGGCCCAGAAAAATTTAAATGTTTTGATTTGTTGCATGCTAGATATCAAAAACTACCCATGCTTCAGCAATTAGTAACGTTTTTGTTTTTTGTGTTCAGTTGTGCAAAAGCTTACAAGTGGCGTTTGTTTAATATTTCTAGCTCCATGATCATTGTCACGTCTATATGGTAACGGGCTTATCTCCCCCTTGCACCCACGACACACATCATCGAATTGGACCGCTGTATTAAGGCACTTAATGTATCAACAAATTATCATTGAAATCCAATGCCAATTACGAAAGTGAGCTCCCTCGTGGCTAAGCGGTTAGCGTACGCGCCTTTGGCGTGGGAGACCCGGATTTGATTCCCGGCGGGAGCTCATGTGGTTCGGATTTCACGTTAATCAGTAGGTCCACGTCTCATATAGCCTCGCTGCTGAAAGGGACGCTAAACTAAAATCAACTCAACTTAACAATTACGGAAGTTAATATGTTCACAAGGTTGTGTTACACCTATCTATCCTATCCTGCTGAAAATGGCGTATTAGTGGAAATATTTAAAATGATTGTTGTTTCCCTTCTCTTCTATAGCATTACAGCAACAGCTTTTAGTAGCTGTAATTACAACAAGTTCTCGCAATTACACGATTTCAGCAGTGGTGCAAACTTCAGAAGTTTATCATATCTCCGGAACGGTTTGATATATCGAAGTGCTTTAAAGGGCAAAATAATTTAAACATCCACTACAAACCATACAAACAACTAGATATGATACTTATCTCAGCATTTTTTGAATAAATGCTTTAAAAAATAAAATTTTCAATCCCTGATAACTTCGCCCCTATTCATTCGAAACAAGTCATACCATGACCGTGCTATCCAACACTAAAGTACTTTCGATGTGCATTATACTGTGCATCTCTGTTATGGTGTATTTGCATTAGAGGTTTCTGAACTTTGGATGTGTGTGATACTATAACGTCCTTAGTTTGCAACACTGAATAATAAAAGTGGTATTTTAAGTTTACCCTTGACACGCTGATTTGAAATATATAATAACCTGACGTGTGCCATTTAAAAAAAATAACTTTATATTGGGTTGGCAACACTGTTTGCTGAGTTTTTCTGTTTAATACATACAAAGATGTCCTCTTCTTATAGTTGCTTCGTGTAAAGTTTTGCTTTTCTCTCTTTTCTTGGTTTGTCCGTTATAGCGGATGGTCAAGATAAATTGTCCACTGTGTAGACATAGCAATGATCATCGAGCTAGAAAGATGAAACAAACGCCACTCGCAAGCTTTTGCACAACTGAAAAACAAAAACGGATCTAATTGCTGAACCATGCATAGTTTTTGAGATCTAGCATGAAACATATCAAAATATTTAAATTATTCTGGGCCACGACTATCGTCACGCGCGTGCTTTCTTCGCGTTTTACCATGTCCTTACTTTTTCCTCCATATAATATCAGTCATGATTTTTTGGCAATAGTTTATTCACATACAAAATTACTTTGTGGCCAAAGCAGCAATTTTTAGCACTTTGCCCACCTGAGATATTACGCCCCAAACATGGCATCAAAATCACAAACTTCAACTTTCGAACCCCCATAAATCTACTACACCAGTAGTATCATAGGTGTGGATATTTCTACAGACTCTTTACATGCAATAGTATTCAGCATAAAACTTATGAAGCCCCCACTTTATGCTATTCCAAATTACAGCCCCTTTAAAAGTGTAATTTTCTGTACTTTTTCTAGTGATTTCATGTATTGGTCTGGAACCGTGAATATTTATTTCGAAGCAAGAGTATATGTTCTCCGTGTACCTCATTCTCTCCTCTAAACATTCGTTTTTGTTTGGAGTTCGTCTGATACCTACGTCCTGATCAACTGAAATTTTCGTAAACGCTTGCAAATGCAAAAAATGGCACTCTACCGACAACAAAGATGGCCGCCATCCAGGAACACTTGAACATACAACAACGTGAATGATGTTATTGACCTTCTCATACAAAAGGTTCGTCACAGTCAAATTTTTATAATTTTCGGAGATAGTCGAGCAACCACCTCTGGACCACTTCGTATGGATTGACCCTATAATAAGAAATGACATTCTTTTCAATTAGACTATTCAATCTGATTTTTGCTTAACGAAAGTATATTTAATTGAAAAAATGAAATAAAATCTTTGAGTTACACGTCCCACTATTATACCCTTTAGGTTTGGGGAAACGATGATTAAGGCAAGTGAATGATAATGGAAGAATTGGTGGATGAGAAAGGGGAGGAAACAGGTGTACCCCGAGAAAACCCACGGACATGATATTATCCACCACAAACTTACTGGGATAGGGATCGAACTAAGAACTCCACGCACTAGAAGTAATCGCTCTACCACTGAGCCACCGTACACCCTCATAAATTTAACTAGTAAGAAGTATATTATATTTGCTTCCTAAATGTGTAACTTATAAATTTGGAACTACGTTATCTTTAGTCTTCCTGTCATTTAGCGAGAACGTATTTAATATGGTCTCTTATACAGCGTTCAGAGAAAGAGCCAAAGCACATAGCAGATGTGCGTTTGTGGAAAAACCTTACGTGATGGAGCTTTTTCGATTATTTCATTGAAATTAGCACCCCGAAATCTATGAGAATCACTTACTAGCTTCTAAACATTTTTATCGCAGGCTAGTGTTACTTGCAATTCAAAAATGTACAACAGTATTTTGTTCTCTTCCGGAAAGGTCACTTCGCGACAAACACTTTTTCCTTCTTTGATCACCTAAGAACCTGACCTTTACACGACTTATTAACAAAGATACTGTTATCAACACCATACGTAAATAAAAGGAAAAAAGTGGACCGCAGTGGCTCAGTAGTAGAGTGCTCACCTCTGATGCGTTGGATTATTGGTTTGATCATAGCTCCCACCAATTGGACTCTGCGCTTTGCAAACATCATGTGCGTAAGTTTCCTTGGGCTTCTCCCGTTTCCATCACTTTCGTCGTTCCATAACTATCACCTATCCATAGTCTCTCTTAGCATTGATGAATAATAGTGGAACGTTAAAATCAAAAAGTAATAAATAAATAAAGGGAAAATGTAGAACTTTTGAAACTCTCCTCTAGTATATATTGCCATATTCCCTCATATTGGAAAACATCTCACATTAGTAAATCAAACCACGTGCTTCAGCATAAGCACCAGCAAACCACCGATGAAACACGAATAGGACTCGAAGAGATACGAAGAGCACCCCTTTAAATCCTACACAGGCTCCGCCTCCAAAGATTGGCTATATAAACGGACACCTCAAGGCAGAAGACATCAGTTGTTAACTGGTCATATTCTACCTATCTCTCCAAGCTACAACGGGCAGGAGAGACTCCTCTAACCTTATTTCTGACCTGCAACGGGCAAGAGGTTGCTTAAAACCCAGTTACAAAGGGCAGGGTCACTTTTAATTAGCAAACCTCACACCTCCGAGCAGCAACGGGCAGGAAGTTCAATTATAGATGAAATAACTTTCAGAAACTTGCTTATTTATGTGAAGTAACAGTGAAGTGATTATGAGATGACTGTGTGAACTATTGATTTAATTTGTTAAATTCTATTCGATTATTTTATTAAATTACGTTTATCTCTACAGAATCATAAACTCTTAAATTTCAAGAAATTTAAGAATTATGTGGTATTCATAATGTACAAAAAAATGAAATGAAATGAAATTTTGAGTTTTACGTCCCACGGTTATGCCGGTTAGGCTAAAGGAGACGGTGATAATGAGTAATGAATGAAATGGTGGAATGAAGAAAGTGGGAGGAAACGGGAGAACCCCGAGAAAACCCACGCACACGGTGTTTGTCCACCACAAAGTTCACTTGGCGGGAGCAGGGTTTGAACCCGAGACCCCTAGCACCAGAGGTGAACGCTCTACCACTGTCATAATGTACAATTGTAGACAGCTTCTATAAGCATGTATTTCTTAATGGTCATAATTGAATTTACCAATAAACACGACTAGTTTCCTTCTTGATTTTCTGCATTCCCATCCGCCTAGCCTGAGACTTCCCAGTTCACCGAACGCCAGACTCATCGTTTTACGGCTAAACAAAACTACGGAGGACACATCGACAAGGGGTATTCGCCACAAGGTTTGGAAAGGAGCAGGATCGTCGTGAGAAGCACATCGCACCATTAGAGAACGACCAACTTCATATCTTGAGAATACCGTTCTGTAGGTTCATTGCCGCAGATTCATTTGAGCTTAACATCTGACTAGTGAAATGGAGGTGAAGAAGAATATCGTAGAAGACGCATCGTGAAGAAAGAATTCGACTTCCCTAGCAGTTCAACAGGATTGAGATCCAGTTGTTGGCTGATTCCATCTTTCCAGGTCCCTCCAGAGAAAGTCATTCATCATCCAGATGACCAGAACAACCCAGTCTCATTGGATTCTCTCTCTCTCACCTTTCCCACAACTAGTCATTCTCAAAATTGAAACTTTTGAATTTTATTTAAATTCAATCATAACTTTACAGTTAAGTACCGTGTTGCACATCAGTTTCATCCCCAATTGTACATTTATTTTGTGAGTATTTTAGAGATTATTTTGAGCTACAAACTGATGACACATCGCGGCACATTTGTTATCTTGTATACAAAATGTATGAACGTCTTTTATAATGAAAAAAAGGTGAGTCAGAAACCCTGTACCCTTACTCTACCTCGAATATTACAATATATTACCGATTATCGATAAAATATATAATAATTATTATTTGGTTTAAACAAAAGCTTTTTACATTAAACACAATCTCCTAATGCTATATTTATGACTACAATGAAAAGAAAACAATCTTTAAGCTGCTGAAAATTTGCAAAATAATATCATTTGTGTATATTAGTTTGTGAAGTTAATCATTTGATATACAATTGTACGGACGTATTTAACTTAAACTTATTTCGGGGCGTTGACTTTTGGTTATATCCACATGTAGCATCTTAATTGGTGTCAAAATTGAAACACCAATTTATTACAGCAATAGGACATCACCAAATAATCGTTTAAATGTTTTTGATTCCGTGTCCTTAAATAATTAGATATTAGTGAAATATTGTGTGACAGACACTGAAATCTTATAGTGTGTCATGAAAGAAATACCCTTTCCTCCTATAATGGCCCAGGTAATGATTTGACAAATTCCACTCTAACTTATGCCAAAGGTAATTTAAAATTCATGTTAAAATACTTTGGCACTACTGCTAGCTTAAGAAACACACGGGATACGAACAAAATCTCGCGGCCGAAACATCGTCGCCCGAAATCTCGCCACCCAAAATCTCGCCGAGCAAAACATCGCCACCCAAAACATCGCGTGGCCAAAACCTCGCCGCGAATGAAACTTTTCTTTAAAATTTACCCAATGAGTTTCTTAATATGCATTCCACATTACAAATAATAATAATAAGAAGAAGAAGAAGAAGAAGAAAATACAAAACATCGTGTGCGTGGGCTTTCTCGGGTTATTCCCGTTTCCTCCCACTTTCTTTATTTAATCATTTCCTTCATCCTGGTCATCTACGTCTCCTTTAACCTACAGGACATAATCAAGGGACGTCGTAAAAACTCATATATTATTTCATACTTTCATAAATATTAGATTTTTGTTAAAATTTTAAGTTTTTGGATGTTCTAAAGTTCACGAAACTAACACCGTTAGTTGTCATTACTTTCCTTATGCAGACTTTCTTTCCCTATAACCAGTTTTAAAACATCCTGTCGCCCTATCTTCAGATTGAAATCCTCTAATATAGAAATAGAATTTTCATATGGTATCGCGGGACTTGGTCAAATACCCGTGATACTTCTTCTGAAACAGCGTCTTTTATACCGTCATCCTTATCATCTGTTGGAACATTTACATTTTGGTCAGGCGAGATTTTGGGTATGGCGATATTTTGGGGCGCGAGGTTTTGAAAGACGAAGTTTTGGGCGGCGAGATTTTGGCCAGGCGAGATTTTGTCCCGCGAGGTTTTGGGCGGCGAGGTTTTGGCCAGGCGAGGTTTCGGCCCGGCGAGATTTTGGGCCGCGAGGTTTTGGGAGGCGAGGTTTTGGCCAGGCGAGATTTTGGGCCGCGAGGTTTTGGGAGGCGAGGTTTTGGCCAGGCGAGGTTTTGGTCCGCGAGGTTGTCGCCGCGAGGTTTTGTACCCAAACCGAAAAACAGCGACACTGCTTGCAGTTCTGCTCAAAGTGCACTCTATGTCTGTCAGGTATTGTTCTATATCTCATTGTCAACTGAAGAAGATTGACTTGGAGAAAAGTTTGGTCAAGTCTGTCCCATTTTGTTGACAAACTTTCAACAAACCAGCGAGTGGAGCACCTCCGTAGCTAAGCGGTTAACGTATGCACCTTTGGCATGGGAGACCCGGGTTCGATTCCTGGCGGGAGCTCATATGGTTCGGATTCCACGTTAATCAGTAGGTCCATATCTCATGTAGCCTCGCTGGTGAAAAGGATGTTAAACTTAAAATCAACTCGAACCAACGAGTGCGGGCAACTATCAATAGTCCGACGCTAGTTTCAACAATGCGAAATCAAAACCCCCCGTGGGGGATATATCACGTAATTTCATAGGGATGTTTGCAAAAAGGATTGTATAAATTTCTGTTTCACGTGATATCCATTCATTTACCTCACTGTTGACTTCGCCGTATGACAGAACACCTTATCTTGCTGAATAAGGTGGTGTCGCTGTCACATAGCAATGGAGTATCATGGCGGTATACTGGCTAGAAAAGGTCCGTCTGGCAATAACTACATTGTGTTTGGTCTTTTCTTCTCTTTGCGTACCACAAGTTTGCGTTACAGCAGTACACAACAACAACTGTTAATTTGTGTGGAAAACTTTGACACATCAAGTCAAAGCAACCTTCGGAATTATGGGACGATAAATATCGGGACTCTTTTTATCATGTTCCGACAAATACGTCCATGTAATACATCATTCAGAGTCTCCATAAACTCAACCTATCTCCTGCAACATGACACACTTTTAGCTTTCAAGTGTTCGTTTCCCTCTCTGTAGTATGTGATGCACAGAGCATATGAACTCGAACCTTATGCTTATTTCCCGGATATTGCTCAACTATGTGAGTCAGGGGTAACATTTGTTGTGATTCAGTGATCCCTTTCTTTAATTCATTGAAACCTTTTGTTATACATTGTTTACTCATTTCACTGTAACTATAACCAATGTTGAATAGCTGCAAATGTATTCCTCCAAGAAAAATGCAATTTGTAGAGTCATACGACCACTTACAAACAGAAGTGTCATCCCTGCAAGTCAACACATAGCGTTTTCGAACTATCCGCAATAAGTTCTCGAGCTTGTGTGCGAGTTCTGCTACTTAGCGAATGAATTCATTACTATAAACCTGAAACGATCTTTATCATTATTATTCATGGATTATCATTATTATTCATGGGACATCACATGCTTTCTGATGTAACAATTAATATATTCATATTGATTTTAAAATGGGTTGAAATAATTACTTCTGTCAATTCATTTATAACATTGGATGACAACTGTCGAGTTTATATGTAGATACGTGTGAATTATAAAGTAATTTTGCACCACACTTCATTATTTTTCAATAATTTTCACAGATAATTTGATGCAGAATTAGCCTCTTAGAGCATTAATATAGCCTAAGGAACAAACATTTTTGTCACAAGTTCCAGAGATAGCAAGCTACTTAATATAACTATTATATTTGCCATATGAATATTCATAAGTTTACAGTGATCATTCGAAGATTATCGTGGCAAATTTCTCACGCCTACCATGTATAATTTTAGCATACTTACTGAATAGAATGGGTGTTAACATGATAAAATTTATTACCAAAATATAAATGTAAAGGTTAAGAAAATGATCCAGTAGAAATTGAGAAATTGGCTCTAATTTATCATAAAATTTAACTTTAAAATACGGATATCATTTTTAAAATGTCACATAAACTTATGGTTACATTAAAAGAACTTACAACCAACGTAGGATTAGAGACTAAATATAAGAGTTTAATTATGGAATAATACTCATACTGAATATGAGCATACATTACGCAGCTCATTCTTTGTTGACTCAACTTCTTTTAGATACAATATCGGAGATGCAGTCGTTGTTATACCAATTAATAGTGTTTGAGTTGACTATTGTTTATGCTGATTATGCAATAGAGTTTTTCCCCTTCTTTAGAGAAAACAGGAAAGAGGAAAATGAAATGAAGGCGCCTATCTTCAGTTGGACTCATCTAATTCTAAACCAGACTATCTATCTCCAATTTGAAATATCTTGATCATCAGCTGTCTCTTTCTCCACACCTATATTAGAGGTATAAGAATTTATTTCTTGCTTGAATTTCAAGATGTTTATCAGTCATCGATATTTGTATCTACCTTTAATATACTTCAACATGTAAACAAGTAAACTAGAAAACAAATGTATTTACTCACTACATCATAACTTTCGGAATGACAAATGCAAAATGCTTTAGTGCAATAAGCATTCCAAAGCACTAAGAACTTTACATAATATATATTTAAACTTCGTAATAAGTTTCATTTCAGTACGTGAGACATGTGGTACACTGCTATATTTTCTCGAGCGGTAACAAAGTAACACTCCGGAAAATGAAGAGAACAGACATAGTAAAACAAGAGCCAATAGTATCCACTTAAAATCATTTGTTTTGATTGTTTTCCAAATGTCTTCAAATACTGGAATCATTTCCGGAAGAGTTTCAAGAGAAAATTGTCCTTGCCATAGTTCCGCATTTGCATTAAAAGAACGTGTTTCTTGTAATTTAGCTTCAGAAGATGCGCTTAACAGACCGGATTGTGCTTGTAGTTTAGCACCAGATGTTGCTTCTATAGTTTCCTCTGCCAGAAACTCAGGGTAACCCTCCTGTATGGCTTCAACCATCGGGAACTGTTTTGGTGTTAATATATCTATCTGGTTGGATACTTCCTGTGCATTTCTACTAAGTGAAACACCCTCGTTTGATGGATTCGCGTAGACTTTCTGTACTTTTTGAGATGCAACCATAGCCAAGAATTGACGGTTCTGTGTTTGTCCTTTGATAGAAGTAAGTACCGCAACTTTCTTATCATCACTTGATACAAACTGTTCGCCACCCCGATGCTGAGCCCGACTCGATAAACTACCTAGAACAGTTACCACCTCTTTTGTAAGATCAGATTTATCATGTTCCTTATGAGCTGCTTTACTTAGTTGGTCAAAACCCTGAGTTAGCGCTGATGGACTATCAGCTACAGAATTAGCCATAAGAGTATCGAAAGCTGAAGATATCTCCGTTGGTGGTATCATTTCGCCATTTTGCGTCCAAACACTGTATCCACCTGAGAGAGAAAGAACGTTTGCACTCTTCTTTCTCTTTACAGATGATGTAATGTATGTCAATTCATTAATTTCCTGTACGTGATCCTGCACTTCCATATTGTTTATTGTGGGACTGCTTTTATATGTCTCAGAAACACATTTTAGCTCATGTTTCTCCAGATACTCACTTTTATAATTTTGCCAAAGATATTGAGGAGTAGCACTCTTTTTCATGCCGAGAGGTACAACGAAGGCCAGAATTCTGAAACCTTCTTTATCAAAATTACAAAGGAATGTATCACATTTCACATATATTTTTACTTCAACTTTATCACCGGCATCTAGTATCCCCATGCTAGGTCGAGCTTTGAACTTACCTTTACTTTTTGATTGTATCTTGAAACAAATCGGTTCAACATTTGTATTCAGAATGGTAACACGTCCCTCCATTTGTGCGCCGGAGTTTTTGAAAATAACAACTCGATTTGGTGATGTCACTAAATTTGACTCCAGTACCCTTGATTTTTTGCATTCTTCTTTATGTAACTGTGTGTAAATGCTGTCAAGAGATTCTGCATCAGTAACTATGCCTAAGTCATTCATTTGATAATCATGCTGTTCCATTTAGTTCTTTTGTCCAAGACACATCAGGATTACTTTCATATAGTAAATTAGCTAATGGTTTTGCTTTGGATTAAACATTATTTCCACAAACTGGAGGGCGAAATTATTAATTTATATATGTATTCAATGCCCATGAAGAAGTTCATACAGTTCAACAATGTTTCCATGGTGAAAATGTGTAATAATACTTCACTTAACTATTTAGAAACTATTGACAGACTAGTATATAGAAGTGTATTGACAAATAACGTGGATTGAACTTTTAAAGTTCTGTTAAATAAAATTGTACTAGAAATATCGTTAATATATTAAAACTTACTAGATAGATTAACAATTTGATACCTGTCTTGGTTTATGTTAGGTGTTAGGAGAACAGAAAAAAGAAATTACTCGGAAATAATATTCATTTAAAACGCATAAAAACTTTTCCACACTTGTACATTAATAATTCTGAAACAACTTTGATTCTTTAAAAAACCTCTACTCTATGTTTAGCCTCATATTAAAACTTGTAATAAGATGTTGTATTTGATTTCGTTCTGTGCAATTTGCTGTATTAGTTTAATATTAAGGACTATGTTTGCCATAGTAATCATATTCGTACGTAAATGATAAAAGTATTGTTGATATTTTTGAAAATAGAGTAATTCCTACCATAAATATGGATTTTTAAAAACAAAACAGTGGTTGGTGGCATTCATAATAATATCACTAAGTATCGATAGAAGAAGGATCGTCAACTCCCTTTTCTTTTAAAAAAAAAGAAAAAAAGAAAGAAACTAACAAGACTTTCTTGCGTATGATTGTGAATAAATTAAAAGTGTTTAGATTCAAAGCATTTTATTACACAAAATAGCTATAAAATTATTGCAGTTTTCAGAGATTGCAAATAAAGTTAAGTTAAATTTCCAGTTTTGCGTCCCATAATTATGTCCTTTGAGATAAAAGAAAATTAAGAAAAGTGAATGATTATGCACTTATTGGTGGAAAAATAATGTGGAAGGAAGTGGGAGAATCCCGTGAAAACCCACCAACACGCTATTGTCCATTACAAACACGGCGGGAGATTGAACCATGTACTCCTCCCTCCAGAAGTTAGTTCTCTGCCATTGAGCCACCGTGAAAAATTACAGAAAATCATCAAAATATTTCAATATTTTTGAAAAGAGATAACCTATGTAAGAAAAAAGAAAGATAAGCTTCAACAATTATGATTTTTACCTACGTTTTTATCATGCATTTCATTATCATAAGTTTAAAATTTGTGGAAAATACGTGTATTACATATTATGCTTATACTTAGAGCAGAACTAAATCAGCAGAATATTTCAGCAAGATTGTTAACATGACATAATACGAAATATTAGAAGAGGAATGGACCAATCTTTGCAAATGTTAAAAGCAACACGAAGATTTATTCTTCGTAAGGGAATACGAGAAAAATAACTTTTAAATTTTTTAAAGGTTTAATCATGTTCAACTTATTTTCGAGTAAGTGTGAAGTGATTTAAAAAGGAGTCAGAAGATAGTACTCGTAAAAAGAAATCTAGGAATGAGAACAGTTAAAACGAAGTTACATCCTGCTGTAAACTACGATGGGTAGTCAATCATGGATGTACGGTTGAAATGAAATCTTTCAATTTAACGTCCCATGATTATGCCCTTTAGGCTAAGAAAATTAAAAATAAACTGAAATGTTTTAGTTTAACGTCCCACGATTATACCCTTTAGGCTATGAAAACGAAAACTAAACTGAAATCTTTCACTTTAACTTCCCATGATTATGCCCTTTAGGCTAAAAAAAATAAAAATAAACTGAAATCTTTCATTTTAATGTCCTCATGATTATGCTCTTTAGACTAAGAAAATGAAATATAAACTAAAATGTTTCAGGTTAATGTTTCCACGATTAAATCCTTTAGGCTAAGGAAATAAAAATAAATTGAAATCACTCAATTTAATGTCTCACGATTAAATCCTTTAGGCTAAGGAAATGAAAAATAAACTGAAATCTTTCATTTTAATGTCCTCATGATTATGCCCTTTAGGCTAAGAAAATGAGATCTTCCAATTTAACGTTCCACAATGCCCTTTTAGGCTAAGAAAATGAAAAATAAACTGAAATCTGTCAGTTTAACGCCCCAAAATTATGCCTTTTACGCTAAGGAAAATGAATGATAAAGGTAAGTGAATGATGAAGAAATAATCGATGGAATAAGAACGTGTTAAGAAACGGGAATGCCTTGAGGAAACCCACGAACACGATATTGTCCATCACAAACTTACTTAGCCGGGAATCGAACGAGAGACTTTACACACTAGAGGTGCGCTCTACCACTGAGCTCGCCAGATGAAGAGTTGACTATTCTTGTATATAGATAAATTAGTTTACATTGATGAACTACAGAACGTCTCTAAAGAAGAACGTCAAAGTTAATAGTTTAGTGAGTTTGAATCATTTTAGATAACTTTCTATATTAGATAAAGCCTTCAGTACTTATTATGTTAAAAATAAATGCAACTTCAAGTCACACAATGTACAGTGCAAGTATTTGTATTCAAAAATTTGTTCCTGTGATTTTATTTTAAAATTACTTGATATTCGATATGGATATTGGAGATTCTGTTTCAGAAAGAAATCTGACATTACCGCATTCACAAGAAAGCAGAGTTAAAACAAACATTAAGTCAATAACGCTCAAAACCAATGTTTCATATTATAGTGCAAAATTTCTTAAAGCTTCAAGACTAGAGGCAGCTTGTGAGGAAAGTCACACTGATAAAAATTAAAGCTTTGTCGCTTAAAATTAAGGAAATAAAGGTTATGTAATGTGTTCATTGTTCTATAAAATAATTAGTATGGGCTGCTGTGTCTCGTGGTTCAATGGACTAGAGCGTTCACCTCTGCTGCATGGGGTTCATAGTTCGATTCCTACACCAAGTGAATTTTGTGGAAAACAAACTATGCGTAGGTTTTCTCAGGGTTCTCTCGTTTACCATCAGTTTCATAATTCTACCATTATAATCCATCTTATCATCACCACATCCCTTACATCGGTGCATAATAATGCGAGTTAAACTAAAAGAGAAAACAATTTGTGTACTAACAATTTTCTTCTTTTAATTTTAAGCGGAAGAAAACTTTAATTTTCGCAGGTGTAACTTCCCTCACTAGCCGCCTCTGTCCAAGGCTGTAATAATATAATGATGGATAACGCAGGATGTATTATAGGATATATTGAACTGTATGTTTATTTGAAAAAATGATAAGCATATAAGTGTATAAGTTTAATTTTGAAAATTGACTACATTTTTTTTTAATTTTTCTTTCCGTAGACGAAAGTGCTGCTAGACATCATGTTTGAGTTACTGTACTCTTTGAGTGTACTATCATTACCAAAATGTCAATATTTAAATATCTATGTCATTTTCTGCCTTGAAATGTTGCTTTTCTTGGTATATAAGTTTCACAGTGAGCCACTGGCTGTCTCCATGCTGCTAATAGGAAAATAACGTTAGCAAGTTATTAAGCATGTCTCGTACGTGCACAACGTCTCGTATATCTTACAGGCACAGACCTTTAACAGGCGGTTATACTATAAACACCTTTCAAGTCTTAATGTTGTTTGCTTTCTGCTTCGTGCTTAAACCGTAGTGGTGAGTGAACGCACAGGCTTAAGTATTAAAGAGAAACTTTCAATTATAGAACACTGAAACTGGATAAAATAAGTCAAATAAATGCTGCAATGTAGAGACAAATTTTCACGATTTTTTTTTTTATTGCAAACTACTCAAAAAACAAATTCTGAGTACAGCAAGAGAAAACAGCAAATTGAACATAAGCTAAACAGCGAAGTGAAAGACCATCAGCGTTGAATTGGCCGTAAAACTTTGGTTCAGTATTCGTGAAACCAAAGTTCGTATTAATAGACCTTCTGATGGTATCACAAAACGCAGTAGAACATCTAAGAAAATAGCAAAAATAGAAATTTGTGAGAAACAGAGACCGTAAAAAATTTGAAATTCTTTTGTATTAACGTGTATTGCTGTAATACGGTTGTCCATAACCAAATGTGTTAAAGACGGTAAATGGAACATCCACAAAATAGTGGGCAATCATATGGTACAAAAATATATGTTGTGAAAAATGAAAGATGTTAGTACTTGACAAAACCAAGAACTGATGATGCGTTAGCAGGGTTAATAAGGTTTCAATTGATTATCATTGAAATTTGGTTGCGTGAATGGCAACTTTGTCACTTGGAGACTGTCTCTTCAAGAAAATTAATAAGCTTAACTTCAGCACCGTAACTGATTGTTTCTCGGAGGGAGGCAAGCATTAATACGCGTATTTGGGCCCCCTATAAAAGTCGTTTTTCTAATTCTTGGGCCACATCTTTTCATTTTCCTCTTACTCTTTATGGGTCCCCGAAACCCGTAGGCCCTCCCGCACGGTAAGGTCTGTTGGGCCGTTAGTTACGTCCCTGGGCCCGTTCCATACGTGACAAATTAACTAAGGGGACAATATTGACAAATCTTAAAGCCATACGAATTAATGTTATTTCTAGGACCCCTAATAGTAGACATTTTTTTACTGAAATGGGCCCACGACTCACTTTTGTTTTATTTAACTTTTGTGTGCTGTTTTGTTTATGTAATGTAGTGAACCTGTTTGATGCTTCATTTATAATTTCATGTTCGTATTGTATATGGAGTAAGAAAATTTTGTTTTAAAGTGGGCCCTCCTAGAACGGCGAGAAGCTTCCCTGGGGGGCAGTTGCCTCCTGCTCCCCCCACAAGTTACGTAACTGCTTAACTCAAAGATAGTTGTGCTCATTGAAGCACACGTGAAAAATTGTAAATTGAAGAATATTAATAGTTTTACTGATCAATACATAATACAACGTTACTATTATTAATCCATTCATGCGACCACGGAACCATTCTAACCCTTAAAGCATGCTATCGTTATAAAGTTTGCATAAGGATCATAGACAAAGTATATAACATATAAGAAATGAATTATAGTAACCTTGAAAATAGGACCAATGTTTCTAATTCTTTTTACCTTCTACAGTCATGCGATTGTAGAAATGCGTACACCAGACATGATAAAATGTAATTTCAGTAACAGATGAATAGTAGCAAGAGTAACTATCACCACTAGAAAGACATAAAACGACGTAATATGACAGCTGGCTAGTCCTTCAGGTTCATAACTGATAGGAATAGGATAAAACAGAAAGGCGATAATGCTACCAGAAACTCTTTAACTCCGAATGGATATTGAAACGCTTTCTAAAAGTATTATGAATATTTTTAAAAAATATTATTATTGGATTCCTGCTGAAAATTTGAAGATGAGTATGTTGAGTCTGTTAGTGATGAGCAAATGCAAGACCAAGATCAAGACCGGGGTGGTCTTGGTATTGGTCTTGGTCTTGCACTGGAATCCTTGATCTTGGTCTTGGTCTTGCATGCAAGAGTCTTGCAAGTCTTGCATTAAAGAAATCTCAAGACTGGTAAATTTTACGCTGGATATAAGAGATAATAAACTCTACATAGAAATTCAATGTATGTTTTTAAAAGTAATATAGGTTAACTTGGTGTAAGTATGATGATAGTGTACAACATAGGTGATGACCTTTATTCTTTTAATGGGTGCCCACGCTTCACTACTTATAAGATCACAACGTTTCGTAATCTGTTTATATTTTTTAACAGATCCAACACTCCACTGGTTCCCAAACTGGGGAGGCTACTCCTGAGACGCATGAAAGAAAATCAAGACGGCACAGATTATTGAAATACCACGAATTGCAAAATTATTGTTACACTCTAAAGGCGTCAGATTTTTCTTTTCAACCTCGATTAGCTAATCCTTGTATTAAACAAACTTCCAATTAAATATTGAGATTTTGTTTTATTGATTTCAATATGTACTCTATGGGGCATAAACATGGACATTACGTAAAAGCGATTTAAAAAATTGTAGGCTTTCGAAATGTAGGTATTGAGAAAAAAAGGAGAGAATTAGCTGTGTTGAACGTAAAGCGAATGAGGAGGTGTTAGAAATATTAGCAGTAGGGGAAGGAAAGAATAATTTTAGATATTGTTAAGAGGAGGAAGAGGAATTGGTTAGGATATTGGCTGAGGAGGAACTGCATTATGAGGGATGTGCTAGAAGGTATTGTGGAAGGAAAGAGAAGGAGGGAGCGAAGGAGACTGTAGTTGAAGGAAGGTATTAAAACAGACAATTGCTACTTCAAGACGAAGAGACTAGCTGAGGAGCACCGAACGTCGAACCTTCTCAGTTGCAACAAGTAACCTACCAATAATGGCAGAATTGCTATGATGATGATGATGATGATATGTTTAGCAATATTGACCAAAAAAGAGAGAGAGAGAGAAAATTAAAATAATAGTTATTATACTCAAACCTCTTAATATTTTAGAATAATTTGAGTTAAAACTGAAAATGACTCAACTGTCTATGACTTGTATAAACTCAATTTATATGAATACGTACTTTCGACCTGTATTAGAAATACAAAATAACGGCGTCAAAGTCCAAGTTATTTGAAGTCTCGCTTGTGAATACGGATTACTAGCATCAATTACTCACTTCGTTGGGTTAAATTTAAAGAAGTAATATATTTCGTTAGTCAGTCACTTTTTATCATTAATAAAGCGCTCTCTGATATCGATCATTATCGATATTTTTATATTTCTCTCCCCTCATTCTCCCCAAGTTGCGGGGCTGAATTTGGATTTAAACGGCATCAAAAGTGTCTCTGTTCGTCTCAGACACCGAAAACTATGGATTCGGCACTAATATCGGTCATTAAACATATATATATGGGGCTAAATTTGGTCGTAAGCGGTATCGGAAGGTCAGTGTTCAACTCAGCGACCTCGAAAGCTATGGATTCGACACTAATATTTTCCATTTTCAACCATTTTTATAACTCTTCCCTTCCCTCCGCTAAGCTACGAGGCTCAATTTGAATTTAAACAGCATCCGAAGTGTCACTGTTTAGCTCAGCGACCCCCAAAACTATAGATTCCATTTTAATATCGGTCATTTTCGATCATTTTTAAATATCTTTTCCCTCTCCCTACCCTAAACTGCACCGTCAAAGTGGTATGACAGAAACTATCTCAGCTCCGATTCTCATCTATGTTGAAAATGAGATCGAGTTCGGTCGGGTGGTTCAAGAGTTATTAAATTTTATTAATTTTTGTACATTTTCCATCCACTTCCCCTCCCCTAAGTTCTACCGTCAAAGTGATTTCAAAAAAAAACAACCACAAGTCCGAACCTCATCTATGTTGAACATTTGATCAAGATCGGTCTGGTGTTTTAAAAGTTTTTTAAGTTTTATTTTTTGTATATATATTATATCCCTCACATCCTCCTCCCCTACGTTCTACCATCAAAATGAAGCAAACTATTAAAAAAAACTTTCCAGGACCGAACCTCATACATGTTAAAAATTTGATTGAGATCGGTTCAAGAATTATTAAGTCACAAACTTAGTCACTTTTATTTTTATTCATATTGATTTTTATACATCTTCCCCTCCTCCTCCTCCCCTTCGTTGTTCCGTCAAAGTGAACTGACAGACATTCCAGACTTGACTCTCACCTATGTTAAAAAAATGATCGAGATTGGTCGTTTGGTTCAAGAGTTAAGTTTTATTTATTATTTTATAACTCCCCCATCTCCCGTCCCCTAAGGTTTACCGTGAAAGTGAAATGATGAAAACACTCCCAGGCCCAAAACTTATCCATGTTGAAAATTTGATCCAGATCGGTCGGGTGGTTCAAGAGATTATTAGTCACAAAAATAGTCACTTTCAATTTTATAATATAGATTTATTGTAGTATAATATTATATCACTCAATTCTCAATGTGAGGAGACTAAAAGTTATATTAATAAACAATTATTCAACGTACAAGTATCCGTCTATGAAATCAAACTTGCGAACACATGCACTAAGTTTTTGTCCATGTCATGAAAATGTTATTTCGATATTAATATTATGAGAACACATTAAACATTTCCAACGGATGCTTGAGTCTTCGAGCCAAGGTCATACCCATGTAGTCGACACCTATGGTGTACGGTATTACCGATTTTCAATACTGCGTTTCTCTTTAGTTTTGAAAGAAGAACACCACTAATATGCTTTGAAAAGAAATTAAGTATCTAGTTTAACGTCCCACGATTATGCATCTAGGGTAAGGTAGACGATAATGATGAGAAATGACTAAAATGGTGGAATAAAGAAAATAGGAGGAAACAAAAAAACACTGAGAAAATCCACGCACACAGTATTTGTCCACCAAAAAAGCTCACTTGGCGCAAGATGACACCTGTGTGGCTTGAAAATGAGCAATATCTACAGAAAACGCTAACAACCAATTCAGAAAATGACATAGTGTAGCTATATGTTACAGGGGCAGATCGACTCACACGGATTGCATAAATTACTGGGAACACATTCACTCCAGCAGCATTTTTACTGAAGCCAAGAAATCCATCTCCTTTTTTACATTCTATATAAAAAATCAAGCAGTGTCGGTACTTGCGCAAGAGTCTTGGTCTTGGTCTTGCATGCAAGACTCTTGCAAAAACTGCAAGACCAAGACTCTTGCGCTCATCGCTAGAGTCTGTTGTTCATTTCAAAATATAAATGCAGTTAAAGCAGAATGACCTTGCAGTGGTGAAGGTACTAAACTTTTAATATTACTATTTTATGCACGTATGTACTATTATAATAAATAAGTAAGTTTGACAAAATTATATCAAAGTTTCTAATTACTCATTTCTCTTTGTTACAGTACAAACCAACTACTCCGGAAGTTAGAAATGGTACAGTGAACGAAGATGGTGTTATAGCAAACGACCTCCCATCTGACACAATGACAAAGGAAGATTCCACGGTAAGGAAATTATCTTAAGCTTTACGTAAAATGAATCAAAAATAAAAAGAATTACCGAAATCCTTAAGTTATGTCTCTTGATTAACTAACTAACTAACTAACTCTATGGCTTATGGAACCCGGAGGTTCAGTGCCGCGTTCACAAAAGCTCTCCACTGACTTCTATCCTTAGCTAATTGCATCCAGTTTCTACTTTGTATTCCTATCTCTGCGAGATCCATCTTAATATTGTCCTCCCATCTGCGCCTAGGTCTTCCTAATGGTCGTTTTCCGATTGGTCTACCAGTCAAGACTTTGAAAGCTTTTCTACTTTCTTCCATTCTAGCTACATGACCTGCCCACCTAAGCCTCCTAGACTGGACGACCCTAACAATGTTGGGTAAACCGTATAAACTATGTAGTTCCTCGTTATGAAGCTTCCGCCATTCCCCATTCTCGTTCCTCTTGGGTCCGAATATTCTTCTCAGGATCCTGTTCTCAAATACTTTCAGTCTATGTTCTTCCCTCAGTCTATGTTCACCTATGTCTCTTGATAAGTGATAAAAACTTCATTCTTCCTTAATGTTAAAAATTACTTTAGCAATAGTTGCTTAGGGAAAATATTGCTTGTATTTAGCCCTACTTAAGAAGCAAGTGAGTTTCGGTTCATATTATGAAATTACGGCAGATTTCCACAGTACACGAATTCAACACTCAACTTGAAGTAGTAAATCTATAATTACTAGTTACAATGGACTAATAACATCAAAGATAGAACCTGTTCCTCAGACGCTGAATCCATATCAAAAAGCCATTAGGCCTACGAGCTATCCTTTGTTGTTTTTGTTCTATGGTGATAAATATTGAAACTGGAAATCGTTAATTTGAACCACTACAGGTTTGAATAAAGGTCATGGGAGGAGATAGAACCTACTCTTGGGACGCTGAATCGATTGCAAGAAGCCGCTTCTCAACATCTCTTATCGCTTTTGCTCTATGCAAATCAGTATTGAACCCGGAAGTAGTAGAAAATTTGAAGTACCTCAGGTTTCAATATAGTGTTGCGAATAGTTATGTTGCATTACTTTGAGATGCTAAATTATTTGCAAAAAAGAAAAAACGATTTTCGCTATATATTACCGTTTTCGTTATATGGCGATAAACTTTGAAGCCGGAAATGGTTCATTTGAATCCCTCCCAGTGAGAATAGAGGGTTAACAGAGACGGAACCTATTCTTGGGACGTTCAATCGGTTGAAAAAGAAAAAAAAACAATTGTCGATATTTCTTACCATTTCTGCTCTGAGACCTGGCGATAGACGGACGGACGGACAAGGTCGTTCTATAAGACTTCCGACACTTGTGCATAGCTGGCTATTGTGATACTGTCTGTTTTCTGAACTTTAAGTAGATAGAAAAAATCTCGGAGTAAGAGCCGTCCTGTTGGTTTACGTTAACATTGTGGGAAGTTTAATGAAAATTGGCTGACAATGCCTTTGGCACTCGAACACTCAACTTCGTAGATTCTATTTGGTTCGTTATGTATATCGGAAGACATGAGTTTATTTTATATTTAATAGCCTTACGAGTCGCTGAAATAATTAGATGTACTGCTTCTAGCAGCGAACTAGTAATGTTAATGTAGCCAGAAGCAATTCACTTTAGAAAATTAATATGTCTTATGCAATTTTACAAAGGAGTCAGAGATAAAAGAAATCTTCAGGTATAGCAATTAAAAGAAGGTTTCCGCTGTGGTGTTTCCAAGCTTTGGTTTGCTTTAGAAATAAAATATAAAGTTCATTTAAAAAGTGTTACTTTTTCTCCATCGATCATACCTATTCAAATAATAATATTTGTTAATATAGTTACTTACCTGAAGTTACGATTATAGGGTAACTTCGGCAAATAACGCCACCAATTCAACATATTGTTCTGGTATTCAAGTGTGTTTATATCTAGAACCGTGCAAATTATATGGAAGACGGAATGAACCCTTCCCTATAATACAATGAGAAAACAATGGTAATACACATACAATGTCGACCACAATGCACTGAGAATCGGAGTGAGTATGAGATGGCGTTATTACCAAACGTGTCGGCAAATAACGCCACTTACTTTACAACAACGGAAAGGTGTAAAAATCGTAACGAAATACATTTTTAACAGAACTAAACAATGTTCTTGGCAATGAGCCAGCTGCTTTGCTAGTACACAAAACTCTTAGTCATAGTACATATCGTTAACCGGTAACTCTTGTGATGATTTCGAACCCCTTAACATGACAGCTGCAGTCACATGGAACACTACTCCTCGGAGTCAGACAACAATGCACAACCAGTGTTACAGAATGTATACAAGCCACATTTAACAATTCTGACAGAATCAAATGATTCATGAAACCAAATCTTGCATTCAGTACACTAAATCCACTGTTAAGGATCCGGGGGATTATATTATTATCCTCCACAGTCCCCATGGAACATGACTCAATCCTTCTTCTTTCTAGAGAATGCTTGTTTCCTCGTGCCGGAAGAAGAGGAAGGGAGAGCTGTTGCAAAAAAATCTGGTGTTACCAATACTACTCTGGCAGAAAGAGAATGTCTCATTGCTCCTAGTTACTTTAAGCGTAGGCAGAAGCTCGTGGATGAAGTGGACACCTGCTGGTGTTGAAGGAGAGATGGATGCTCCTTGTGTGTTTGGAGGTATTTGTGGAGGCTGTTCTTGCTCAGAGACATCACTTGAGGCAAAAGAGATATCGGGATAGTATTTTTGTTAAAATGACATATCCCTGTAGCCTGAAATTGTGTTCTGAGGTGTTGCTAAATGGAACCATGCTTGTGAAAGCAGTTTTGGAAACTGTAGCTTCCCAAGTGTTCTTCCGGAATGTGTTCGTCGATAACTGTCAACTGCTTCAAAGCTGTATACTTTTAATGATTTGAGAAAGCTGATATTGAGCGTTTGAAGTTCGTGGGTGCAATGTGCAGGCAAGCATAGCAGGTGGATATCCATTCTCTCAGCAGCATTTAAAATGGTGATATCAAGATCACTGCGGTGACCATCTACAATAAGCAGTGCTCGGCCAGGGATCCGGTGTCTGTTGAAATGCTCCAGAAATGTATCGAATTCTTCCTTTGTTACATAGCATATAGGTATCGTTGCAAAGGTGTTACCTGGAGGAACATCATCACCAATCTCTCTTCTTTTTCATACTTTCCCTTGTATGACACCATTGGAGGGATCCAATTTGAACCTGATGCATTGGTGCACGCAATAACACTCAGAGTTTCACCTTTTCCGCCATATGTGGCATTATGTACTCGCTTGCTCCCTTTCTGTGCCAGAATTTTTAGGCTTGTGTCGTACGTTAATTGTAGCACAGTTTCATCTGCATTGCAAATATGTTCAAGATTGGCACGTAAGTATATAGCATCAGGTGTATTTTCCCGTAGCGTATAAAATTCGTTCATTATAGTTCTGTTAAAACGCATGAGTCTACCATAGCTCAAATTTTCCTCCTTTTTGCACACAATATCCGGGTGTCTTGCCATGAATGCATAAATCCAGTCTTATGCGGCTCTACCACTACGACATGGATTAGTTATTGCGTTCTATAAGCGGCCTCACAAACATATTTTCTAGTTAAACCAAATCCAACTGTCTGTAAACGAATTATTCTCAGTTTTAATTCTTCTTGCAGTTCCTGTGACAATACAGAGCTGCGACCAAGATTTCGAATGGGCTTCTGTCCTTTCATTTTACCCAGTCCTTAAAGTTAAACGGACATGCAGTCCTTGCTACTTTCATACCCTGCTCGATGGCAACGATAGCCTGACGTAAGTCATTTTCAGACCACCTGGCCCGTATTTTTTTGACATTTCCTTCCCAACTAAAAAAGAAAATAAACAAAACATGAGAAGTCTCACATTTCATAGCCACTTCGACAAAAAAAAAAAACTTTTAACACTAGTATTAGTTTCGATTAGCGATTAGATGGAGTGGCGTTATTTCCCGACGAGATAGTGGCGTTATTTCCAGAAGCAGTAGACTTTGTTTTGACCATTCTTTCTACACCAAGAATAGCCGTCCTGCATATATTATCTATATCATACTGTTATACAAGTGTGGCACTATCGACGCATACCTTTAGTAATAGTAAAATCTTACTTTTACAAAAAGAATTCGCCTAACTCGTTTGACGCACTAAAAAATTGCGAGCTGTTTCCTCTGTTCCACGGCTGCCACGTCAACACTTGTTCCCTGCTTTCTCTCTACTGACGTGTGGTTGGACTCTAGTTTTTCTGTCTACAAAGACAACAGGCATCACTCTTTATCACACACCCATAAGCACAGGGCCGGATTTCCCAATAGGCCCGGTAGGCCCGGGCCTATGGGCGCAAGCTCCCAGGGGGCGCACGACCGAGAGAAAACAAATTAAAAAAATATCTAGAAATAAAAATAATTAGCCATAACTTAACATATTTTTTGAATTGATTAAAAAAAATCAGGCTAATAAAGCATTCTGAAGTTCATTGGAACAAATAATTGTTGGTAAAGTTCACCAATCTTTTGTTAATACATTAACGGTATTTTGTTAAGCCCAGAACCAAGTAAATTCCTCAAAAAAAAACTTGCAACGATAAAATTGCATCGTGGAGTGGTTTTTAAGCAATTAACACATAGGCCTGATATATTTTTTTTAATAAAGGTTTTTAGGAAAGAAGTAACTTTAACCAGACTAGGGGGGCGGAAAAAATTATTGGGTCTAGGGGCGCCAAAATGCTAAATCCGGCCCTGCATAAGCAGTCACCTTACGAGCCACGTGTTCATGCTAGCACTGTGGAAAGTTTTAAATGGCGTTATTACCCCACTGGCGTTATTTGCCGAAGTTGCCCTATGTTGGTCACATATTATTTTGTTTAATAGTTCACATACTCATAGACCAACTCCCTATACCTTTTATCTCATGATTCTCTTACGCTATTTTCCATATGAAAAACGTAACTCTTTTTGGGAGCTAACTTCTGTGCTAGCATTTAAAGAAAAAACTTTAACTGTTTGTCTGGAGACTACTCTTATTAATTATAATTGAGTAGTGTCAGTGCTATCCATAATCCAAATAAAAATACTTAATCACTTCCCTCAATGAGTGCAATTTACCAACTTCTTTGCACGCATTGCTGGCATCAGAAGCACCAGACTACTTCCCTAAGTGAAATAAGGGGAGGTCCATATCCACGGGGGTCTGAGAGTCGGGCCTCCCTAAATTTTTGCGACCCCCTAAACTTTTCACGGTAGGCTTGCAAATGAATATAATATGGTTGGATCGAGCCCCTCATAACTTCTACCGGACCTTCCCTCTACATTTTTGCACTGACTACAGGCGTGAGAGAGGTTTTCTAGTAGATTATTGATTGTCATTTGTTACATTCTTCTTACATTTACAGCATAATTTACTTGATTTCAAAATAGATTGTAATTTCAAAACGATGGAGATAAAAGTTCAAACCATGTTCTCATGTTTGCACAACTGATTGGCGAGAAAATTTTAGATAGTCAAGAAAAAAGTAACTAAAATATTTCAAAGCAAGGAACCAAGTATTTAAGTTTAAAAAAAGTATACAACCGAAACAATTGTATAACATTTTCATTGATGAAATTTTAAGGAAAGCCATATCCGAGAATAGGCAGGCGAGAAACGAAGGTTGAGTAACCTAAAAAGCTGCACTTTTTGTGAGGATTATGAAACGAAACGAAATCTTTCAGTTTAACGTCCCACGATTATGCCTTTAAGGCTAAGGAAGACGATGATTAAGGTAAGTGCTAGTGAATGATGATAGAGGAATTGGTGGAATTATAATATGGGAGGAAATAGAATTGGCCCGAGAAAACCTAAGAATACGATGTTGTCCACCACAAACTAACTTGGTTGGGTTCGAACCAGTGATCCCATGTACCGGAGGGAAGCGCGTCAGTAAGCGGAATTGTGGCGTCAGTAAGCCAGAAACCATAGTACGGAAGCAACATGCGCACAACATCCGACGACCCGTGCGCCTACTTTACATTGACAGTACCACTGTATGTGTGCGATGTTCCTTTGCTCTGTTTTGATCCAAATATTATAGGTTTTAAATCTTATGTGTCGTGATCGTAACTGAACTCGGAGAACAGAAGCATCGTCATGATGTATGTACAGAGAGTACATACCTTCGTCACTTAAGTGCTCGTGAGTGTAAGATTGGCTATATATATATATATATATATATATATATATATATATATATATATATATATATATATATATATGGGGTGGGGGTGTTTGTGGGTATGGGTATGTATTAACTTGGATAGGATACATCAGGTAGTTATTGTTGGTCGTTGTTTTTCATCTTTCCCTTAGTATTGCAATATAGCGTATCAATGAATTCCCATAGGTACTTCATTGACGCGTGTATGTATGATTCTTATATATATATTTTATTTATTTTATTGACATGCTGAGCATGTATTTTCAGTCACAATCGGTAAATAACATCAGAGCTGGAGTCTCCAGTTGAACTCGTACATTACAGCGTATAAAAGGTAGTCATCGCTCTATACACTCGCGCAATACATTTTGTTCTCTAATAGGTAGAAGGATACACTGAACCAAAATCAATTAGTACTCATATCAAAGGTTACACAGCGTTATATTATGACGAGTCAG
Source organism: Thermobia domestica (assembly GCF_964235325.1). Lineage (NCBI taxonomy): Eukaryota > Metazoa > Arthropoda > Insecta > Zygentoma > Lepismatidae > Thermobia > Thermobia domestica. Next base: position 145,825,973 of record NC_137461.1, on the reverse strand, counting down.
ATTTATTTTGGTTCATCGACTCCTTCTTCCTATAAGCCTCCATCAAAGACAGCAAACATTACCAAAATGTCGCAAAACGCTGAAACGAACTCTTTTTGGACACTCATTTCTATGACTTACTATTTTCTTTATCACGTATCTACTATCTTTACATATGCAACATATCTTCTAGTATACAAATACATTGCAAACTTGTCGAAATCGGACACTTCATTTTCCAGTTGTCTGATGGCCCTTATCCGCCCACCTCCTTTATAGAAATAAGTAATGTCCGTTATGTATTGTAGTGTATTATAGGTGTCCATTTTCGAAAGTGTGGCCCAGAATAGAGAGAATATAAGGATTTTTTTTTTATTACAGAGATACTACACTAATCAGATTAAGACTCGGGTATTTAAATTTGTGTAGATTGAGATATACTTTTAGATACTGAACAACATTGAACCATAGCCCACTCTTCTGATATAGTGGCTAGTGTGTGCCACTTTGATGAACGTGGTCTTGGGTTCGATTCCCAGTAGAAGAGCATTGAACACATTATGGCAGTATTATTTTCGCATCAGGGTATATCTACTTCTACGTTTCACTCTTAACTGTAAAAATGATCACATTTTTCGTGTAGAGATCTAATAGAATATTACGGGAAACAGAAGGAAAAACTTTAAAAAAATGATTCATAAAATATAAAGTTATTTTGATCACTACATTATTATTTTTTTTTCTTTTTTACTTCTTCCATGATTCAATAGAGTGTAGCAAACTTTCAAAAGTGATTGACAAAACTTTATTAATGAAAGCTGTCTCTCTTACTTAAAGCTGGCAAAATGAAATGTAGTTTCATTTATAGAATTCTAAATTAAAAATACGTCTCATATACTTTAGGAGAACAGATTGATTCATCTCTCCAGATCACAGAAACGTTTACTTAGCCTCTGAAAAAAAATAGAAAAATAAAATTGATAGCATGTACTCGCTATACGTTATTGATTTCAGAAAAAAATATTCATTTGAATATGAAAAATTGAAACGTCAAATTAAAACGTACATGCGTACGTGTCATACTATTATTAAAACAAATTAAACATGTTTAATAATCAATACCTACGCTTATAACAGTGCACAGTTGCCCAGTGTTCACTTCTAGTGCAAAAGGTCAATGGTTCAATTCCACTCCATGTGAGTTTGTAGTGGTTCACATTCTGTCTATGGATGTTCTCTTCTAGTGTTTTGCCTCACATCATCATTCATGATCCTTCACTGTCACCAGTCACTCTTTCCTTCAGCCTACAGGGCATAATCGTGCGACCAGGGCACTGGCGGAACACTAACGAGGAAACCGATTCAAGTGTGACACGAAATTGTGGACGAGCTTATGCTCAATCGAAGTGTTTTTGTGAACAATGAATTCCAGTAGAGGGAAAAACCCTCGATCTGAACCATTCCGTAGATATAGAGGGGTAAGAGGAAAGTTGGTGGTCTGAAATTTTGTGGATTTTCGACCATGTTGCGAGTGAATATGTTTGAAACTTGAACTGAAACGTTAAGAAAGATGCACCAGAGGGAATGAATGTGGTGTTGAATATTGAGGTGAGTGGCGAAGCTTTTACCTGGGGCCGGAAAACGAAAGGCCTACGAGGGATAACAAACGCCATTGGCATGAAGAAAAAATTGTATGATATTACTTGCTAATATATCATGTCTTTAGTTCGTAGAAAATTAGAAAAAGTGATATGAAAATGTTTTAATTATATTGCCAAAGGAACAGAGACGTTATTATGTGAACAAAAATAGAAGGTCATATTCTGTGCAAAAGCGCTATAGAGAAACAAATCAAACAATATGAAACATAAACAAATATTGTTGCAAACGTTCACCATTTTTTATTTTTTTCATCCTATTTTACCTGATGATGCTTTTATTGGACTCAACGTACCAAGAAACCTATACATAGACACCTTACACGCCTATTTCAGGCAACAATTGAACTCCGTTATTTTCGCCTTTCCCCCCCCCCGAAACATTCTTCCCCTAGAATTTTTATGGACTCTTCGGTTCTATAACCGTCATGTCTAAGGCGATGTATTACTAAAGTTTCGCGGATGAAGGAATTCTTCATTTTTAAAAGTCTTACTTTACTTGTACTATTGCTACATATTCAAGATTTGGCAAAATATCGGACCACCAGTCTTCCCCTTATTTCTCTATATCTCCGGAACTGTTGAGATCGACGGTTTTTCCATCTAATGGATTTAATTGTACACAAAAACACTTCGTTTGCGCATAAACTCGTCCACAATTTCGTGTCACACTTGAATCGGTTTCCTCATAATACAGTGGAGCCAAAATAATTTGGATTGAGACGGGGGGTTAACCTAAGTGTGCCTTACATTCTTGATTGCTTATTTTTTTTTTTTTTTGACATATATTTATCTAAACAAATAGTTGAAAGTTTCAGACAGACGTGCTAAGGATTGTCGCAGGAAGGAATCAGACAGCCCTTGTCACCACTACCTATGAACATACATGGGGCGTAAAAGTTAAAAGATTTCATTTAATATTTTTAATAATGATGCTCTGAAAATCATTCTATTTTTATACGCTGATGTTGATGTATTGTTTGTTAATATATTTATGGTCGTGTTTCAAATAGATATACATTGTATCAATGTACAATTTCATTTATACATATATCTTACATTCTATGTAAAAAAAAAAATCTCTTAATATGAGTCTCAAATTCAAGTGTCTAATATCCTTACTGGCAGGGCCGGATCCAGGATTTTCTGAGGAGAGTGCACCAAATAATTGCCAGTACATTTGAATTAAATTTGAGGTTTTTAAATGCCTTTAGGCATCTGTGGTGTGAATGAGGAATTACCCTGGAAATGCTAAGTGTCTGCTCTCGATGAATCCGGTTCCTTAAATCTTCAGAAAATTGACTGAAACTATTGATTTTGCAAAACTTACTGCTAGCCTCTCACTTTAGGTAGTGTATATTTACAACGAAGGGGGGTGCACGTTCATCTTTGCACCCCCTAAATCCGGCCCTCCTTACTGGTATTTAAATGAAAGTTAATTTTATTATTGTTGTTGTTTTGTTGGGAATTAAGGATTATTTTGCTCAATCCTTGGAAGGAAAAGCATAGTTGGCCTTTCGTAAAATCAAAGGATAGAAAGGTTGAGTTGAGTTGAGTAACTAAAGATAAATTAACTTACTGGAGTTTAATGTTCTTTTAGTGTTGGGTCTTTATTGGACAAGTTCAACTCCTTAAAATGGAGTCCAAAGTGCTACTTCGGTTGTATCACAAGTTATATGGATACTGAACCTAAAATTACACTCACAAAAACCAAGAATTATATTCATATGTACAAGAAACTCCACTGAGATATCTCGGGTTAATTACATATTTTACATAAATATTTTTGGTATTGATAAAATAAATAAATAAAATAAAATAAAATAAACATTTTTAAAACACGTGCTTTGTTTTGAGAAATTTAAAAAACAAAACAAATTGTATTAAAAAGATTTAAAAATTATTTTTCAAAACAATTACTGTTTAAAAAAAATCTATTTTACACATAGCTAAAAAAGAAAAGAACAAAGAGAGCTTTCATAAACAACCACTTGATAAATTCTTCAAAGCATAAAATAATGTTACTGTTATAACAGGAAATAACATTTTTTCTATTACTAATATAATTTAATGTGTGGTGAATACTTGGTGTCTTTCGACACACTGTCTACCTGTAGATGAAATTTAAAAAGAAATGACTCTTAGTTAAAATATATATATATAAATACGTAGAACTAGCAATAGGATATTGTATTATCACGCGACTTATGTCGCTGTGCAAAATTTCATCTTTGTATGAAATCAAGAAATAAGTTAAATTAACGTTGGAAAATTTTATTACACGGTTAAACCATTGTAAGTTAAAGAAAAAAATGTAAAATATGGAAACAAGTGAATCAAAATAAAAGTTGCATCAACGGATGTACCGAAACCTTTTAAATGCGTCTGATATAACCCGATATTATTGGAATAAGTCGATAAGTGATTTAGCGTTTAGTTCTGGTGTGAAATATGTGGAGATAGATTCCAGCTTGGTGGAGAACATTAAATTTCGTTAATTTGATTTGATTTATTTTCTCAGCAGCGGTTATCATGCTTACTAAATGAAATCATAACCAATGTAGTGCGTTTAATTGATCTTCTGTCTACAACTGAGAATCAAACCAAAGATCTAGCGCACCAAAATCGCACACTCTAGCCACTAAATCAGTGAAAAGGGTTATCTATGAGTTGTTTTGTGGGATTTATATGTTCTTTTAAAATTGAAATTTTTAATTTAAAGCCCATTATTATGCTCCAAGGCTACGGCTGATGTGATTATTAGGATAATAAATGAAATGTGGAAGGAATAAAGTAGAAGGAAACGAAAGAAGCCCGAGAAAACTCGCATACATTGATGCATGAGCACAAACTTCACTTACTACAAACTGGGATCGAACCAAGGAATCTACGCACCACAGGTGAGCGCTCTACCACTGAACTGCTGCGCCCTATTTAATGTTCCATCTCATTTTATAAATCTACCAATTCTTTCGTTTATGACATACTTACATAATTCCTTCTTTATCTTTAAATCTGGTTGTGGGATGTTACAGACTTCGTTCGCCTTCTTCTGAATTACTTCTTTCTTTAAAATAGTTTTTTTTTTTTTAAGTTCAAAACCAATTCGTGTTTCGTGCTATATAATACATTCCCCAATATTAGTTTCTTTTGATAAAACATTTTGACTTTTAAGTGAAGAAGTAAAATGGGCGAAATTTATCATATTTTGTGATAACTATTTTTAATTACACGTAATTTTAATCATTATGCACTTCATTTAAATTCTATATGATATCTTCGTGATCCACCACCCAGTGAAATGCTTCTGTAGATTTCACATAGCTACAAGTGTACGGATTGACTGAAGCATGTTCGCATTGTGTTGCTAAAACATTGTTTCCCTTGTGCTAACTTAATCGGTAAACACTAGAAACGTTGAACAACTGATTTGTCAACATTATCTTGAGTGCTGGATCAATAATGTCAACGACAAAATCATTAGATCATTAACATGTTCAACGTCCTGATTAACAATCTAAAATTTTATCAAAATTCAAACATGTATTAAGATATAACACCATTTTATATGCATTTTTTTTAGTTGTATGACAGTACATTTTATAATATATACATAATTACAGACATCAGCAAAAGTAATTCCCCTCTCCTCTGCTATAAGTCCATTAAGCTAGGCCCAATACTATTGCTAATATTACTAACGCCTGGACAGATACAACTCAACTTACATGCATCATATCAAGCAGTTTGAAAACTGAAACATGTTTTTTTCTATGTTAAGTTGATGTTAAGTTATATTCTTTGGAACGTGTTGTCCAATGACTGTTATATATCAATGACATTATAACACTCCGTGTGTACAACGTATCAGTTCACTACATACTTCATGTGAGAAGAGAAAATGAAAAGGACTGACCATAAATGAGTGAAAAAATGGTTGAAATTAATTGAAAATATCAAATCTGGAACAATTGAGAAGTTTGATGCAATAAGAGCGTAAGCCTGAAACATGCAGTTGGAGAAAAACGATGTTGAAAATTTAGGTAGTGCTTTTTTTCTTACATAAAACAATGTAATTTGCAGCATTTTGTTCCAAAGTTGAATTGAAATGTTACCAGGAGGCTAAACAAGCATGGCAAAAGCCACAAGTGCGTTTGATGCAGAAAGGATGTAAACACGCTTACGCCCTTATTACATCAAACTCCTCAATTAAATGAAATAAATTTGTACATTTTTGTTTCAATTCGTGAACCTACTCCAATTCCCCGTCATTCGAACATCATTTTCGTTCTCCACAGGAGATAGCGCATATGTCACTGAGTATGGATTAAAATTAAAATTAAATCATATTAAATATTTCTGACCAGCAGGTATTTGAACAAGGCCACTTGAATAAAATTCAATGCGGTAACCACGTGCCACCGCCGATCATTTACTTGATGTTGTGCAAAACCTAATAGCTAATCGAAAACTTACCATGTAAAAATAGTCCAGATACTAAGGTCTGTACGAAGATACTATCATTACCAGAGCTACTCATCGTTTTCTTCAACGCAGAAACATATCAAATTGACTTTCTTCAATGAGTAAAATGTCTCAAGTTGATACTTAGATTCTAATGTTGGTCTTGCAAATAAGGAAGAAGAAAATACGGTAGACGTTAGTTTGTAATTCCTGAATTGTATGAAGGAATAGCATGAATATTAAGTTTCCAGATATTTTAAAGTAAAATATGCTTAGCAAATTAAGCATGTCCTCCGTAACTAGTAGTTTAATTTATGAGCTTTACACTGACTTGTAGTGTAGTAATAACGTGTGTATCTGCCAAACAGCAGACCTGGGTACAAGTCCCATCGTGTCAATTAATTTTCATCATCAAATGTTATTGTTTAGGTCAGTGTTATTGTAATGTTATTATTGGTTTAGTATAATTAATCACGATCATTCCAAACCCCACCAGTTAACGTATTCAAATTGTTTTACGTCAGTTATTGTGCGTAAAATAAAATGTGACTTGTGCGGAAACTACATTTATACATTTCAACAGCTATACCTCACAATTATTCGCCTCGCATTCAGTTGTGTTTGACAGTAAACAAAACCTAGTGTGAAGTAGAAAATAACTTTACACAAAAGCCAAAACAGTGCCAAACTATAAGAATGGAAGGGGGAACGTGCTTCATATTCAAGGAAAATAAACTCATTTTGTTATATTTTCTGAGAATACCGGAAACTTTAAATATTTATTTTCTTAGTACATAAAAACATTTTAAATAAATGGTGGTTCTTAGTTTTTATAGAAAGTAATAAAAATATTCTTGAAGATACTCTATGTTATTGTATATTTACTCTATGTTATTGTCTTGTAATTTACAGACTGTATAATAAGCTCGTCCATTATATCAGTTGGAATATTGAAAGTAATTTCGTAATGGTGAATTCTTAAATCGAGTGAAATTTCCATTAAAACAACTAGATGTAATTACCTGCATTTCGTCGTCCCAAAGAGGAGTAAAAACATTCTTGTTAGCTCAGGGAGAAAGGCAGATCTAGAAGAGACCGCGGGGCATACTCCCCCTCAATATAACTATTTCCGTATTATTTTAATGACACGAGTCGGCAAGAGAACTATTTCTGTTAATATACTTTACCAACAATCTGCTCTCAGTTTATTGTAACGTCACTGTGTAAACATGTGTGTCAGTGAATTGCCAGAAAACGATGAGCAAGAGTAAAACAATAAGTGAACATCAAGTTTCTCGTGAAACTTCAAAAATGTGCTACTGAAACATTTCAAATATTGAGATGGTGAAGCGTGTGTCAAGAACACAAGTTTTCAAGTGGCACAAAAGGTTTTTGAGAGGTAGGGAGAGTTGTGATGACCAGGTCTCTCCTGTTACTCTGTGACTGAAATAAACACCGAAAACGTTCGTCGTGTTGTGACCATAGATTGAGTGTTAAGGAAATTGCTGATGCTATAAATTTGGACATGGAGTCAGACTCATCTTAACGGAAGAATTCCAAATTTTAAAAAATAAGAAGACGATTTCCAAAGTGTTATTACATCAAAAACAGTGCCGAAAGGAATTGTGTATGGACATCTTGGAAAGGATTGAAGACGACCCAAATTTGTAGGATTTGGTTTTAACTATCGACGAAACTTGGATTTTTACCAACATCCAGAAACAAGGCGATAATTGATGCAGTAGAAATTGCTTGGTTTGCCCGGGCCCCAAAACGGGTCGATTGTCAAAGTCCAAATTTAAGACAATGTTACTAGTGTTCTTTGGCAATCGTGGGATAATAATAATTTATTGGGTCCTAACGGTCAACATTTTATCTTAAGATGTTGGAGAAACTTCGTGAAAACCTTCCGAAAAAGGCCCCATTGTGGAAAATTGGATAGATCTTGCATTAAAACATGCACCTATCTACAAGGCACTATCAATGTAACAACTTTTTGCTACAAAAACATTACAGTGTTAGAACACCCGCCGTACTCGCCTAGTTTGGTACCTTGTGCCTTTTGTTTCAGAAAATCAAATCTCAACTAAATGGAACACATTTATATCCGTTAATGAGGTTAGAAAACGGAAAGCGTACTAAAGTTCCATACAGATAACATCACAGGATGATACGAACAATGGGAGCGGCGAATAAAAAAAGTGTGTTGAGCAGAGGGGGCCACCACCATGAACCAATAATATAAGTATTCTGAGTTATTACTTCAATCCGGTTTTTGTCATATCTCATATTTGTTTACGCATTATCGGGATTTGTGGCACTAATACCGTTACGTAGCAGGTTATGAGGTCGCTCGACGAACAAACTATCAATGAAGGAAGAAGGAAGGAAATAGCTTTGGACCTGTATGTAAGTACCATCCTGGCGTTTGCTAGTGTCAATGAGGAAAACCCAGCAAAAACCTCAGACAAGATGGCTAGCCCAAAAATGCTGTTATACCGTAAGTCATACAAAACATGCTATTTTTGATATTTTCCGTTAGCTTCAACCATTTTTTCAGTCATGTATGATCAGTGTTTTTCCTTCTATCTTCTCATATGAAGTATGTAGTGAAATAATACATTATACCCACAACGAGTTATAATGTCATTGCTATATGGTACTCATCGGACAACGCTCCAGAGAATACAAATTAATCCTAAAATGGAAAAATTTTCGTGCATCAACTTGACAAGAAAGAAAAAGAAACATGTTTCAGTTCTCCACAGCTTAACAACCAGCTTGAAATGTTACGCTTAAGTTGTGTTGTATCTGTCAAGGTGTTTGTAATACCAGCAAAATTACTGGTCCCGACCTAATAAAGTTCTAGAAGTCAGGGGGAAATTATTTTTGTTGGTGACTGTAAATGATTTATAAATACATACATTAAACATATTTTAAAAAATACTGCATTCTCCTTGAGTGAGTCAATTCTGTGTGTTGGTAAATTTAAATTTGATGTGCAAGTTTACTGTCATAGGTATAGTCGGAAGTTAAGCATGTAAATTGTATCTTGTAGTAGTGACTAGCTCTTGTGCCTTTCACATACATGGTCCCGGGTTGGAGAACGCAACAAATCTAATTTCACAATTATTCAGTCTCATTAATAATCTGTCACCTTCCGGGTAGACAGCGGAATGTTATAACTGTGGAACGTTAATATGAAAAGAAATATTTGTGCAAGTATTAGCAGCATTACTATAGACAGAGTATGTAAAAAAACGCAATGATCATTTAACTAAACTTAACTTTATTTATAACGTACCTACAGTTGCTTCCACTCTGTCAACTTCAAATTATTTCCCTTCGAAAGATAAATTAAGGATGGATACATTGTTTAATGTCTTCATGATAATGCGGAAAACAAAAAAGCAGGATAGTTTTCATTTAGTTTTTTTCTAAATGTTTCAATGGCAAAATGTCGTTCCGCGAGATTTTGGGCGAGGATGTTTTGTCCTAGGCAAGATTTTGGCCCGCGAGTTTCTGGTAAGGCGAGATTTCTTCCCTTGAGATATTCGTCCGCGAAGTTTTGGTCTGCGAGATTTTGCCTCAATGTTTTGGACAGCGAGGTTTCAGCCACGCGAGATTATGGCCCGCGGGATTGTGGCTGCGAGGTTTCGTCTGCGAGAGTTTGTACCCAAACCAGTTGGTATACTAGTAATATGGTACATAGTCGAGACGATTGACAATTCTTGTAAGTTAATTAGGTTCAACTCATCCCTTGTTATTGATCAATTTCGACCCTGACCAAAAAGGTAGTTATTACGAATCAGACATCGCACATCACATTTAATAAAAACGTTGGCGAATGCTTCCTTTTTAAAATTTTTAGTTTTCACTTTTTATTCACTATTACGTGAATTCACTTGTTATCCTTAACAAATGCAAAATAAGTCTGCGGAGTGATTGATAAGATTCAAGGATATATTGCTTATGTTTTGTTAAAGTTAAAAAAAAGTGCTACAAAAGCTATTTTCGAATAGATTTGGTTTTACGATATTATGATAGTAAACTCGCAAGTTCGTGTTAACTTCAGTCTTTTTTTTTTTTTTTTTTTGCCTTCTCCTCTCTGGTTGATTTCAACTACAAACAATTATCCTCATTGAAAGCTCTGAAAGAAAATATCCCCAAGTATTACGGAAATTGGATAATTTTTAGAAAGATTATCATAAAAAACACACACAGATATTCAAATTCACATCGTGCTGAACCTGGCTTTTATTCGCTTGTATTATGCTATATCTACTTTAAGATTAAATTTAAACTTTCATTTCGAAGAAAATAGATCCATCGTGTATGCTTTTTCTGCAGAAAATTACAAAACTTGGGGTTTATCACATTTAGCAATTATAGTATATCTAAGTCAGAAAACAACTTTATCTGTTTCTAAACAGCAATGGTTTCCTTCATGTATGTCAGTAATAATGTATTATATCACGTGTATGTAATGACAGATAAAGCTCCATATTAAATGTTCTGTAATATATGTATGTGAATATTTTTTTGCTGTATGGTATGATTTGTATATTACGCGTTATAAGCATTAATTCGAGTTAAGTATTTTTTCTTTCTTTACTTTTAGCAAAGTGCAAGTGCCACAGGCGACGATTCTAAAATGTTAGGACGCCAACGATCACGGGAAGATTCTAAAGATTACAAAAAGAGATTGAGAAAAGAATTAGTAAATCGAGATGGACACAGGTAAGATAACTTGTAACCAAATAACAGAACTCCTTTTTCACAGAACTACTAAATGTATTTACACGTGAAGTAAATCTTCAGAGCACATGTACAATACTTTTTCAACCAGAGATTCAAAGAATTAAGTCCAACAGTCTGTAACTAAGGCTTACAAGATACTGACAAAAACCCTGATAAAGTATGAGTATATACGCTCATATGGAACATTATACAACAGATCCTGATCATAGCTTATGCTGAAGGTAATTTTCGCATCCAAACATGTTATCGTTTCTTTGTTTAAAATAAGTAAGGCACACAATTCTTCAACAATGCACTTAACGTCACATTGATTTTCTAGAAACTCAAATTAAGTACGTGTAAGTCATTACGATTTTCTTGTATTCGTATGTAACTATGTTCATAGCTGAAATAGTCGCTCTACTTAAATTATGCTACGTATGGTAATAAGAAAATGATGGTGAAATCATACGATTGTGAGTCACAACTTTTCAAAATTTTACAACAAACTTTTTTAAAATTACGCTGGATCCAGTTTTTGAACACACTCACACACACATACACATAGCAAGTAGGTAATTTTGATTTTCTCATTGTATTTGAAAGAACGACAAAAGTGCCTACACATGGATAATTTCTGATTGCGATCTTTATACTACTTTGAGGATGTTGAATCAAATGGAATTATATTCATTCTTATCCACTCGTAGTATCATGAGAAAAATGGCCTCAAGTTTGGGATCTTTGAGTACCGCTTAAGCCTACAGTAAAGATACCCATGCTTTGATACATTTCTAATTGCACTTTTTTATGCCAATTTGAGGACCCTGAATTCAATGGAAATATTTTTAAACATGTACGTTCATGAGGTGTCTAGAAAAGTGATGTTAAATTTGAGATATAAATGAATATCACAACTTTGAGGGACTTTTTCTCATGACTTCATGGGTGGATGTTTGAAAATAATTCGTTGGATTCAGCATCCTTAAATTAGTATAGAAAGAGGAATAAGAAATTTTAAAAACGTGGGTAGATTTTACTAATGACATGATCGTTAATTCTTTGCAATAATGATTAAGTTATAGATCTATTGTCATATATCTTTATTGAAGAAATAAAAATTATTTTCACTATTAAATGTAAGTAAAAATGAAAGAAATGCCATATTATTGTTCATATTGTATATTTTCAGAGATTTATCTGGCCATACGAGCTTTGTGACTCTTCGATTCCTCGATCCGAAGAAAGAAAAGGATTATAATCACAACAAAGAAACATTTTCTAATGTGTCCATTCTTGGATGTCCGTTGGTTCTTCTTATGACGTCAATCGCACAATTCATAGTTTTGCCAAGGTAAGACATTCTCTTATGTTACTTGTATTATCATTCCTTGATGTTAAATATTGCATATAATACTCTGGAATATACAATGTAAATACTATGTGGTTCTGAGGACGAAACATTGAGTTACAGTGATAGATCTACTATCATGGACTAGTGAGTTGATTTGGTGAGGGTGTATTTGATTTCAGTCTCTCTTTGAGCAGCGAGGCTATATGAGATGTATACCTACAGATTAGCGTGGGATCCGATCCACAGGAGCTACGAATTGAACCTGGGCCTCCCACGCCAAATGCGTGTACGCTATTCACATTGCCACGAAGGAGCTCGCCAATAAGTCGAAACCAAACTGTTCAACTAGGGGTTCCTTCTCAAGAATTGTTTTGTTTACGTGTATATGATTAAGAACATCATTTCAAGAATAATTTTCGAATTTTTGATATGTTAATGAAAGGTATGCTTTCTGAAGCCATGTGAACACCTAGGTATTAAGTCATCGAATTCTGTTTTAAAAAATCATTTTAAACTTTTAACAGTTAAGTAGGGGATCATTTTCAGGAATTTGTGCACATTGTACCTTAAGAGCCTGCCTTACTAAAAAAAAACGCAAAATTTACCATTTTTCTTTTGCTTGTTTATTCATAAGTGAAAGGAGATAATGATATGCAACTTACCACAATCATAGATAATGTTGTTCTACAACAGCAAATATGAACCTGAAGAATTTTCAGTGTTGCCATCCATAGAAATTACAGTGTTGCTAGAATAACAATTTCCCTAAAATCTAAGTTAAGGCAGCGACTAGAGAAACGATTTCAACTGCACTTGGTTACGTATTGTGTTGTTTTGGTTTGCTGTGAACTACATTTTAAATAACATTATTATTTAGTTTTATTAACTGTATGTTAAAACTATTTTGTTTAGTACAAACTATATACAACTATTATTTAAAAAGTAGTTCACAGGAAACCAAAACAGCATGATACGTAATCAAATGCAGTTGAGTTCGTTCCTCTAGTCGCTGCCTAAACTTAGATTTTAGGGAAATTGTTATTCTGGCAACACTGTAATTTCTATGGATGGCAACACTGAAAATTCTTGAGGTTCATATTTTATGTTGTGGTACAAAATTATCTATGATTGTGGTAAGTTGCATTTTATTATGTCCTTTCACTTATGAAAAACAAGCAAAAGAAAAATTGTAAATTTTGTGTTATTTTTAGTAAGGCAGACTCTTAAATCAGAATCACCTTTATAAGAGTAGTTGCTGTATTATATCTTTAGCAGAAAAGTAAAGGCCACTTTTCATATTTTTTATACAAAGCCCAACAGTTATAGAAACAGGATTCCCGATGGCAGAGCATTAAAATGTGAAAGCATTTCGATGGTTTGGATTTCACCTTAAACTCCTGGTCCACGTCACGAGTAACTTCGGTACTGAAAAGCGACGATAATCGCAAGAAACGATAAACATTTATCTACGTTTATTCTGAGTTTTGTATTAGGACATTTCTGTAAGAACTTTTATATTGCCTCCTATTTGAATGTTTGATATTAATTCACTGTTTAGAAAATATTAATTTCAACAGAAAACTTTATTGCCTAATGACATCCTCTACTTTCATACCGAACTACCTTAATATACACGAATGCTTTGATGTCATCCCTTACTCAAAGCACTCTACTTTGGAGTAAAACATATCTGAATTTGTTGTTCTCGTTACGGTGCAGCAATATTTTGTTCTCAATTAAAAGTATGATGTTAAAAATATAAACCAGTAGGAACGAAACTGCTTATTCTGAAACTGTCCTTCAGGCTACACTTTTTTCTCACAAAAGACTCAACTTTTGTATCGCAACTTCTGTTGCGATAGTATCTTGCGTGGGAACGAACTATGTGTATTCGAATGTTAACCAGTTATATAATCATTAGTTTATGATTCTGAATCTTCTTCTGTATTTGCAGGTGTCTCTTGCCTTTTATTAATGATACACCAACTGTGCTTAGTTGCTTTTCATGTCGTTATTATTTCCAATGTTCTCTCGTTATCTATTCATCATGATAGCTACAACTATAGAAACTTTTAAATGTATTGCGCATCGAGTTGTACGTTTCTCGGATCTTGTTGGCATTCACTCACGGAGCTATGTTTACACCTATGGAAAGTTCTTGCTTTAACTGACGAGTTGAACCTTTTGCAGAGCTTCCTCGTATCTAAAACACTGTCTTGTCTTACGTAATAAAGATTAATGTTCGATTTAGTTGGAATGTATATAGATCACATTGCAGGAAATTACTTTCGCTTCTGGGCTTATGTAGAAATTTCTAGCTTCCTGTCAGTTTCGTGCATATTTAAAAGAAGTGTAGTAAAACGTAGATAGTAGGAAAAGGTCTGCAGGTAAAATACTTGACAAACAAATCATTAAACATTATTTTTAAGATGAATACAACTTTTATTGGTAGTATAGAGTAGAGTTGCTATACCGAGCTAAACACAAGCTTTGTCTATTTGCATTAATTAAGTTACGCCGAGTTAAGACAAATTTCCACACAGTTTACAATTTTAGCGATTAAGGTGAACTATGTCATTAAAAGCTTGTATTTGCTCATATAGAGTAATTTTTCTTAAAATAAGTGCAGTCAACACATGACACTTCAACATGGTGTGCTTCTTAAAAGGCTATTTTATGTAAATCATATCATTGATCGCTTAGAAGCACATACTTGAGCTGAAATAAAAGTCAACTTGTATCATCTTAGCTTCATAATGTTGAACTCACGATTGACTTATTAATTTTTTCTTCAGGTTTGTCCTTCACTTTATTTTGGTTTATATCTCTTCATTTATTGCATAATATATTCACAAGACAACATCCAATTGGTCTTCTCATATAGCACAGAGTAGTATACCAAGGTTGAAATAAACTATGCACATGGGTACATGGGATATAATCATTCCAAGGTTTAAAGTTTGACGTTTCATATAAAAGAAATACTATGTACAGACATTACTGAATCTTGTTGTCTGTTCTGTTATATGAACTTAGAATAACATAAAATTTTAAAGCTCACTTGAAAACTCCAAGTTTTATGATTTTTCTTATAGGGAAAACGGGATACGGACAAAATCTCGCTGCCGAAACCTTGCCGCCCAAAATCTCGCGGGCCAAAACCTCGCCGTTCAAAAACCTCGCGGACCAAAATCTCGCCTGGCCAAAACTTTGCGGAATGAAACCTTTCCTTAAAATTTACCCAATGAGTTTCTTAATATTAAATTCTATATTACTACTACTACTACTAATAATAATAATAATAATAATAATGACAAAAAGAAGAAGAAGAAGAAGAAGATACAAAATATCGTGATTGTGGGCTTTCTCGGGATATTTCCTGTTTCCTCCCACTTTCTTCCTTCCATCATTTCCTTTATTCTGATCATCTACATCTCCTTTAACCTTCAAGACAAATCGAAGGACGAAAAACTCAGATATTATTTTATACTTTCATCAATATTATTAGATTTTGTTAGGATTTCCTAAGGTCACCTTCAAAGTGAATAAAAACCATCCTAGGCTCAAACCTCATATATGTTGAATCTTTGATCAAGACCAGTCGAGTGGTTCAAGAGTTATTAAGTCTCAAACGCATCCACTTTCATTTTTATGTATTTCTATGTCTCCCCCTTTCCCTCCCCCTTCCCGTCAAAGTGAAATGATAAAAAACTACCTCAGGCTCTAACCTGATCTGTGTGCAAATTAGATCGAGATTGGTCTCGTGGTTCAAGAGTTATTAAATTTTATTTATTTTTAAATATCTCCCCCTCCCCTTCGATGTGCCGTCAAAATGAAATTATAAAATACATTTCAGGCCCGAACTTCATCTATGTTGAAAATTTCATCGAGATCGGTCGGGTGGCTCAAGAAGTATTATGTCACAAACATAGTCATTTTCATTTTTATATAGGATAGATTTTCAAAGCAAGCGTTAGAATTTTCCTTCTCAATATTTTAATGCAGTTATGTGTTATTACAAAATATATATACATATAGCAATATATACAGCATTCTACATCGAAGAAATCGTCGTGTCGACGTTTTATACTAACGACATTTCTTCCCAGGCAGAAATTACGTCCCGCGTAGTTTAGACCAGGCGAGATTCTGTGTCCCGAGATCAGGACCACGAGGTTTTGGCCAGGCGAGATTTTGGGTATGACGAGATTTTGGCCAGGCGAGGTTTCGATCCGGCGAGGTTTTGCGCCGCGAAGGTTTTGGGCGGCGAGGTTTTGGCCAGGCTAGGTTGTCGCCGCGAGGTTCTGGCCGCGAGGTTTTGTACCCAAACCAGGGAAAACATGAGCTGGAGTGGGCATTCTCAATATTTTACCAAAAGAGGTTATTCTTCCTTTATCGAAAAATTCGAGCTAGAAAACATTTGGTGACAATCTCTCGTTCCTTAGGCCAGTAGTAGGCTGAAACTTTTGTTGTAGAATTTCTCGTAGAAGCAATGATTATATGATTATATTACACTTAAACAGCTAATGTTATAATATTTTTTTACGTAGTGGCATATTCCAGTGTCACTGGCGTCTCCGGCATGTAAAATTTGGAGGCCATCAAAGAAAGTTATTTAAATGGTACTACCTAGAATAAACTATTATCTTCGACTCCATTTCTTATCTTTCTGCTTACCCTCACGGATAACCTGAGGTATATCAAGAACTCTATTATAATCGTTTCACAGACTAAATATTATATTTCAAATAAACATAATAATAATTATTATTATTTATATGTTGTACTATCGTTAGTAAATAAATTAAATTAGAATAAAAAATTGAATATTTTTTACTTCAAAATATTGACGGGACGCGCCCCTCTCGCCACCCCACCAGAGACACCCGTGCCAGCGTTTCTCAAACATTTTCGAACTGGGTTTACTTTTATTAGTCAGAATGTTCTACACATCACCCTATGTTCTGTATTTAATGTTCTTTTCATCTTTGAAACACAATTTTATTTTATTTTATTTTATTTATTTGTTTATTTATTTATTGTACTACCACTATCCTAACTAATTCTGTGTCCTATGGAACCCGGCGTGTCAATGCCGCGTTCGAAAAAGTTATCCATTGATTTCTGTTCTTAGTCAAGTGAATCCAGTTTCTACTTTGTATTCCTATTTCTGCGAGATCCATCTTAATATTGTCCTCTGATCTGCGCCTAAGTCTTCCTAATGGTCGTTCTCCGATTGAATTTCCAGTTAAAACTTTGAAAGCGTTCCTACTTTCTTCCATTCTGCCTACACGACCTGTCCGCCTGAGCCTCCTAGACTTGATGACCCTAACAGTATTTGGAAAACGGTATGAACTATGAAGTTCTTCGTTATGACGTTTCCGTCATTCCCCATTTCCGTTCCTACTGGGTTCGAATATTCGTTTCAGGATCTTATTCTCAAATACCATCAGAATACGTTCTTCCCTCAGAGTAAGCGACAATGTTTCGAAACCATACAGGACAACATGAATGATTATTGTTTTATATATTTTAAGCTTCAAATTTCTCGACAGAACTCGCGACAACAACAGATTTTGAACTGAATAATAACACGAATTCCCTGTTTTGGGCGACATTTAATTTCTTTGTGAATGTGATTTTGGTCTGTTAATATTGATCATAGATATTTGAAAGTATTTTTTACTAAAAGTTCCTTAATTTTATATTGATGAAAATACAGTTAGTTTTTTTCTTAATAATTGTGAACTATTAAGAATATTGTCTAATAATACATCTCTATAAACAATTAAAGTGTGTATAATTAAATACCTTGTTAAATTACGTAATTCTCAACTATACTTTAAATATTACTCTAAACCGAGACTAATATTTAATCTAAGATGACAACAAAGATATCGAGGACAATGTGTTATCCACGGCCTGAGGGGGCCGCGGTGGCTCAGTGGTAGAGCGTTCACCTCTGGTGCTTGGGGTCCCGGGTTCGATCCCAGCCCCCGCCAAGTGAACTTTGTGGTGGACAAACACCGTGTGCGTGGGTTTTCTCGGGATTCTCCCGTTTCCTCCCACTTTCTTCATTCCACCATTTCATTCATTACTCATCATCACCGTCTCCTTTAGCCTAACCGGCATAACTGTAGGACGTAAAACTCAAAGATTTCATTTTTTTTCCACGGCCTGAAGTTTCGGAAACGTGGCATATTTTATATTTCGTAGAGATATGTTATGATTCTCTTCCACAAGAGTATACGTTGCATATGTTAATTGAGTTGCAGGGCTCTATTGTAGCCTACTTCTAATTTAAAGCAAAAAGTAAGTTTCATTTCACAATTGTAAAACTACCGTAGACTCCCAAACAATGCGAATTCAATATATAGGAGCAGATCTATAACTGCTAGTTGTAGTAGAGGGATGTGTAAGATGAAACCCGTTAAGATGTAAAATTCTACCAATTCTGGTCTTAGTAGAAAGATACAGAACATTGAATCTTTTCTTCAGATTCGGAATCGATTCCAAGAATCCTCTTGCCGTTCTCTGTTAGCGTTTCTGTTCTATGACAATCAACACTGAAGCCGCAAACGATTGATTTTCACTATTTGCAGTGTGAGTAGAGGGTAAACGGAAAAGTTGGAACATATTCTCGGAACGTTGAATTAATTTAAAATACACTTCTCTATATCTTTTATCGCTTTTCTCCCATGTAAATCAATATTGAAACCGGTAGTACTAGTGAATTTTAACCACTTCCCCTTTTAGTAGAGTAATACAGTACGTTTTATTTATTCATTTATTTTGAGACGCTGGATTACTCCAAGAAACCGATTGTCGATATCTATTATCATTTTTGTTCTATGGCAATCAACACTGAAATCAGAAATGGTTGTTTTGTACCATTTCTGGTTTCAATAGACAGTTAACGGAGAAGACGAAATTTATTCTTGGGAAGCTGAATCGATTACAAGAAATATGCTTTTCGATAACTCTTTCTGTTTTCACACTGATGCCTGTCGGCAGACGGACGGACAGACAGGCATAGGCATTCTACAGGGTGTCCAATATACAATGCAATCCGGAGTTTGGGATAGTAGAACTTTTGAACCGGAAACAGTACACAAATAATGGTTATACCAAAATGAAGTCTTGTTCATGCATATATTTTTAAACTAGGAAGCACTGATTGAAGTACACTAGGAACCACACAGTGTTGTCAGATGTAACCGAAGCTGTAAATCAATTTTTTACAAGTCACGTAAATTGACTCATAACTCATACGTATAGGTATTTTGTCGTTAATTTTCAGTTTGTATAGTTGGAGTATGTCGGAAACTATGGAATGGAAAAACGACTTTTTCGTTTCCACCGATAACTAATCGAATGAGGCCTCTGTAAGGGGTTACTAGGGAAAACATGGTTTTTATAAATTAACGTTCTGATTTGGCAACAGTGTTGATGTTTCAGTGCATCAAAACGTGTGTTAAGGATTTGTCTACATTACGCAATTCCTGTAAACAATGAAAAATAAACTTTGAAATTATCATGATAGAACTTTTATTTACATGTATCCGGCAACATTGCTGTTCATCACGAACTGAATTGTCAGTTCTACGGCAAATTCTGGAAGTGCCCCCGTTTTGATTCAACGAATAGCAATGTTATCGGGTGCATGTAAGTAAAAGTTTTATCATGATAATTTCAAAGTTTCTTTTTCATTGTTTTCAAGAATTGCGTAATGTAGACAGATCCTTAACACACCTTTTGATGCACTGAAACATCAGCACTGTTGCCAATTCAGAATGTTAATTTATAAAAACCATGTTTTCCCTAGTAACCCCTTACAGAGGCCTCATCCGATTAGTTATCGCTGGAAATGCAAACATCTTTTTCCACTCCATAGTTTCCGAGCTACTCCAGCTATACAAATTGAAAATTAACGACAGAATACCTATACGTATGAGTTATGAGTCAATTTACGTGACTTGTAAATAAAACTTGATTTACACCTTCGGTTACATCTGGCAACACTGTGTGGTTTCTAGTGTACTTCAATCCTTGCTTTCCAGTTTAAAATTATATGCATGAACAAGGCTTCATTTTGGTATAACCTCTATTTGTGTACCGCTTCCGGTTCAAAAGTTTTACTATCTGAAACTCCAAGTTGCATTGTATACTGGACACCCTGTATAATACTTTCGACAAATGCATAGCATAATTTAGAGCTCTACTAAATAGGCTAACTTTTAAAATGTTAGAAATTGGTTCAGGTTTAGTTTAGCTGATTTACAATATACAGATGAAACGCATTATATAGAATGTTTCAAAATTATTAATACGAAATAAAATTATACATATAATTACTGTAACTGTCCTAGTTTTAGTGGTAAAAAATTGTAGCACTCTAACTCACAAATGCTTAATGTGAGACCCTTTATTACAGCAATTAGGTCATTTAATTCCTCCTAGACACGTTTCAGTATATGTTCATCAAGAGTTTGCACTGCAGCAGTAATGCGCTCTTGCAGTTGACGGGTATACATAGGAGATAGAAATAGTTCGTGCACAGTGACTTTGAGATGTCCTCTATAGAAAAATGCACGGAGTAAAGTTTGGTGACTTTGGTGGCCAACGTAAAAGCTGTTAATAATTGTGAACAGCTTGCTCAATACAGCAGTGTGACACTCTCTTATTAGGATATTTCCCAGCAGGCGATGACTGTGGCAAGGAGCTCCATCAAGTTGATATATAAAGTTTACACTGTCACGTTCAAGCTATTGTATAAGCCACGTAGTAAGTATGCATAGAAATATTTCTCCAGTCAGTTTCTTTGGAAGAAAACACTAACGTTACACTATGAAATATGAAATGGCGGAAAACACATTTGATTTTGGTGATTTTAACAATTTTAACAATTTTAACGATTTTAACGATTTTATGAGATTTCTCAGTCCCAAAGTTACGAACATTTTGTTTGTTCACTCCTCCCGTCACATGCAACATGGTTTCAACATTGAAACACAGTGTATTCGAAAAATCATCTTGAATTTTAATTGATCTTACACCATACTTAGACAGTGATATTACACGCAAAGATTAATATGTTTGATTAAGGCAATGATGCACTGCCGAAATTCTAACGCTAGATATTAATACAATTTTTTTTTATATTTATTCTTTCAGTGTTAAAATGCGTAAAGTTATGCATTTTAAGTAAAATGCTGAGTATCAAGTAAGTATGCTGTGAAAAAAATTCGTTACAAAACACAACTGCATACAACAGAACTATGTTGGCTTTTGGTTAATATTTCAACTACGTGATATACGTAATATACAAGACTTTCTGCTTGTTGCAGAAAATGAGTAGATTATTATATATATATTTCAAATTGAAACACATGTTCCATCTTTGGAACTTAATGAAATTGCATTAGAATCGTGAAAAGTAAATTTGACTCTTAGAGAGAAGTCAGATCTTTAGAAAGCTTCTTTCGAAAAGCTTACAGCAAATTCTGGTAAAGTCATTGCCTTTGAATGGGCCCGTTTCAAAGTATTGTTCATGATATTTAACCCTTATGGAACAAAGGGAATGTTTAATGAACCCTCAGCCAAATTATACTATGAACTGTGCGATTACAACACAACCAAAAAATTTTAAGGTTGCCAGAAGGAAAGTAGATAATTGTATTTTAATTGTATTTGTTTCTAAACAGCTTCTACTTTACTTTATAGAAGTTCTCTTTTGCCCAAGTTTTTTCTGTTCTCCGGTTTAGTTAAAACTTCATTATTTTGGTCCTTAAAATGAAAAAAGACACAGAGTATAGTTCTTTTACATGTAATGTTGATGACCTTGAAAATAATCCATGTTCCATTATTGGAACACCAGGCACGAAAGGGTGCGTTTTGATATGAGGAACATTCTTTTCATTATTGGAACACCAGGATAAAGTATTGGTTTTGTTCTTAAAACATTACAAAGTATAAATATCTGATGATCTTATATTTACTTTCTATGTGAGATACAAATATTAGAAAAATCATATTCACTTGAGATACAAATGTAGCTGGCAAAACTATTATTTTCATCAAAATTTCATATACTAACGAAGGAATGTACGGCAGCTTTAAAATGTTTTGTGCAATATAAAATATAACCAAGTATATCCTTGCTTACT
Source organism: Thermobia domestica (assembly GCF_964235325.1). Taxonomy (NCBI): domain Eukaryota; kingdom Metazoa; phylum Arthropoda; class Insecta; order Zygentoma; family Lepismatidae; genus Thermobia; species Thermobia domestica. The sequence goes on along the minus strand of NC_137461.1, from coordinate 145,803,612 downwards.
ACAGTTCACCGCTCCAGTTTCACTCCAAGGTACATCCTGAAACAGGCTTGATGAAGACGTACCTTGGTCCTCGTGTTTGTTTTACTGCTAGCCTTCGTTTTACTGCTAGCCGAAGTAACCATTGTTCTTCAGAATCAAATCTATTTGACTTAGGTGTTCTTCCAAGAAGTTCCTTCGATGTTTTCGGTTTTCTATCAACTATAGGTAGATTTCCACATTTCCTAAAGTATGTAACTATTATTTCCCTTCGAAAATGCAAATGGTTATAGTTTTCGTCTTCTTTCTTTTCAACTCTTCTGTACAATTGCCAAACATTGTGAAGAACGGTGTCTATGCAGAAAGCAAATATTGTCCACCACCACCACTTCTTAGACCTCACTGATATTCTGTACAGATCAAGGTTCTATTTCATTCGGTCTACTCCTCCCATATATTTGTTGTATTGGACACTAATATTTAACTGTACTATCAGCACTTTCTCTCTTTGACAACAGTCTTCATCTGCGCTGTCTTCAGCTCTATCAGCGCCATTTTCAGGAGGAGTAATGTCGATATCATCTTCCTCCAAGGAAACCAAGATCTAGTTTACAGTTAACTCTCTGTCAATAAAAAGATACAGTTTATTCAAGTAACTGTCGAACTATTTCGAAAAGTATTACGAGAAACTTTCAAAATCTGAATAATCACTATTGTGCTCCATATATCAGTTATTCGGCAATGGAGTCGATAACTGGACCACTATATGTGTAATGTACTTTCTTATGTGGAAAACCAAAAGTGTTACTAAACACCATTCATCACATCGAACTATTTCTAAAGGAAACTAATGTAACTTAATCTAAAGTTGGAATGTATTTGTAGGTCAGTTATCTACACCATCCTCATTTATTCGGATGGAGGTGTCTGTTGTAAAATATTTCGCATGAACATATTATTTTAAACAAATGCTACTTTCTATGTGATTGATATGCAAAGAAATACTGTGAAAACGTTTGAGTGGAATCATAAATAAAACTGTTACTCTCTCAAGAGTGTAGTATATTCAGTGGACAGATAAAAATGAGTGATACATGTTGGGTAAATTCTGTATAAATTTAATTGTGGACTTATGGTGTATATAAAAAGTCCTAAATATCAATGTAAACCTGCTCAAAATGCCAGATGTTTCAATACAGAATGCAGCTAATGCGTACTAACAGTTGAGCCTGGTGTTCCATTTTTGGAACATCTCAACTTATGACATCATATCCTACGTTTGATTTGCATCAACTTTCAACCAAATATTTTATGAAATTCAGCAACCTCTTATTACTTATATATTAAAACCAAGAGAAGTTCTGAATGAGAACACAAAAATTGTATCCACCTTTTCCTTTCCATGGCGAAGCAGAAACAAATACCTAAATATATGCAACAAGCATTTCTCCTCTTAGCACACAACTTGCCGTCTAGCTAAGTCTGTTACTTCAGTGACATCTATTTCAAACTTTAAAATCAAAACAATAAGGATTTCCGTTGTAGAAACATATTTACTTGAGCAAAAGTGAACACAGTTTTTTTGTTCCATTATTGGAACACTGGGAAAAATCAGGTTAAGTGGTTCAACTAGCTCCTCGTTGGTAACGTATGTTTCAACGTCTTCTTGTAGCAAGTGCTACGTAAATTCATCATCATTAGATCTTGCGTGTATACTGTACTTTAGGATTTTTTTCTCATTTATTACATTTTCCTTCCGCCTTTGGTTAAAGTAGAGTGATTAGTAAGTAAAGATGATAGAAAGCATTCCATGTATAAAAATGTTCCCAAAAATAATTGAAAATAATAAAAGAATAAGTAGAAAACAAGATTAACTTCAACTGAAACTATTCTGGCAATCGTGCTTCCGAGGGATTTTTGTAGTCATCATCGTAGATATTCTGCCATTATTGGCAGGTCACTTGCCGCAACTGAGAAGCCTCCATGCTTCACGGTCTTTCGCATACCTCTTCGTCTTCACGTATAAATTTTTTGTTTTGATATCGTCCATTGATTCTGGTCTCTTTCACCCCTTCCCTTCCTTTGCTGCCACTATACCCTCTACCACGTCCCTCATGATACAATTCCTTCTTAGCCAATGTCCCAACCAGTTTCTCATCCTCTTCTTAATAATATCTAAAATTGTTCTTTTCTTCCCCATCATTTCTAACAGCCTGTAATTAATTTTACGCTCAACCCAGGTTATTCTGTCCATTATTCTCCAAGCACACATTTCGAAAGCTTCCAGTTGTTTTTCATCATTTTTGCGTAATGTCCATGTCTCTGACCCATACAGTAGAATACTCCACAAGAAGCATTTTATGAGTCTTTTTTTCTCAACTCTTTATTCAAGGTCCCACAAAATAGTATTTTCTTCCTCCTAAAGGCTTCTTTCGCCATTCCTGTCCTTGCTTTTATTTCACGTTCACATTTCATATCATTACTAATAATATTATCCAGGTAACAAAAACTAATTTTCACCTGTCCTATTTTCGCCCCTCCTACTTCTATATTTGACACTGATCCCTTCGTTCCTATCACCATGTATTTTGTCTTTCTAACATTTATTTTCATCCCATATTCTTCACAGATCTTCCTCATGGTTTCTAATATCATATTGATTTTCTCTTCAGATTCTGCAACAAGCACCATACCATCTGCAAAACGTATACACCTAATCATTCTACCACCCACTGAAATGCCGTCTTCATTTTGTAGGCTCTTTTCCACCACCTTCTCTAGATAGATATTAAATAAAGTAGGCGAGAGACAGCATCCCTGCCGAATCTCCTTCCAATTCCACTCTGCTCTGTCATTTCCTCCCCTATTCTAATACTAACTTGTTGGTACATATATAAGTTTCTTATGTTTTCATATATAAGTGATTACTTCACACAAAGTTGAGCGACTCAGAGTTCGAATTTAATAATTTTAGTTACTTTTCAAGTATTTATTATACTTACTCATTCCAGTTTTGGCTGAGTCGGCTCATGCAATTTTTGTAGTCTAACGTCAATAATACATATACTTAAAATAGAAAAACAAATATAATTGGCAGTAATTATGACAAGCACAAAATATACTTGAAAAATAGGTTTTACTAGCTTCGCTTGGGCTGGTAATGTCTCATAATGCCTACATACTTTTAATAGATCTGGATGTATTATTTAATTGGAAGATGTAACTTAGGATGAAGCAGTAGTAGCTGTGCCCTTGAAAATGTAGTTTTGTTCACCTTTAGTAGTTTTAATAAGTTCAGTAAATTTTCCTTCCTTCAACTCTTCAGCGTACAACAGGTCGATATCAAAGCGAATTATAAGCTCTGCTTCAACCATATTCGTCTAGAAACGATTCCGGACAAAAAGATCAAAAATCGAAGTATCCGGTAAAATACCGGACGGTTGGCAGCCCTAATCGCAGATTATGCTTAACAGTTGAGATCATTGTTTTTACAGTGTGTAATAGCTTATAGAAACTTGGAATATACTTCTAATGTTGTAGTCTTTTTTCATTACTTGTATTTTAAATATAGTAAAAAAAAATGTGTGAAAGAAAAATGTACGTACCGTAAACTACCGAATTTTTTTATTTACGGTACCTTATTTTACCGGTATTTGTGCTTTTATTACCATAGCTTAGACAACTAATAATTAACGTAAGTTAGTAATAGGTGTCGTAAGACTTTTCGGTGTATCTGATGATATTTTATATGAATAAAGTAATTTGTAATTTTGATTATTCTGAATTTATTAAGAATATGAAAATTCTCAAGAACCTCTTCAAATAAGGTGTCGTCTTATATTGTGGTAAGAACTTTAATACTGCTAGTAGTAGTAGTACTAGTACGCACAGGATTTTTTTTAAATGCTAACTAGCGCTCTCTACACAGCGCATCATTCACATGTGAGCATGAATCTCCTTGCCATTCCTCACATCTCCATGTGTCCCTTTACAGACACAAGTGAAATACATCTTGATAAAAATCGACAAGGGGTACCACAAAGGAGATTTTTTCGATTATTTTTTCAATATCTCGCACCGTTTGCAAGATTGAGTCTACTTCCGGTTGTAGTTTCTAATTTCATGTATGATCAGTGTTTTCTTTCTTCTTGCATGCAGTATGTAATAAGCAAATACATTACATGCACAATTAATTATAATGTCAGTGATATATGGTGTTCATTAAGCAAAACACTCTAAACAATAAAGATTCATCTCATCTTGGAGAAATAGTTATCCTTCATTTTTCATCATTTCCCCATGAAACAAACGCCTGTGAGAAATGCAACCCCTGTATCCAACTATGCTGTGTTGGAATGTATAACTTGTAGGATATTGTGCTTTGCTTTTTTAAAAATTTCAACACTTCCAGTGTACCCCTAAAAATGTAATAAAGCAATAACAGCTACGGTTTTTAAATATTGAATTAGAACTGGATAATTTACAAATTTGGAATCGACCAGCGAAAACGGCTCGTTTCTAGCACTTGTGTTTTTCTAGATCTCATTGTCGAAAGAATTGGAGACAAACATATAAACCTAGCAGATTATATATTTTCGTCATTCAAGGCGGAACATTTTAGCAAAAAGAATGCAATTACCCTGCGGTAAATTACCTACCATACATAATTTTAAAAAAAATACTATAAAACTATACGCAAAATAAGCTATTTTAACTATCTAATTAAATTCAGTCTATTGGTGTGTTACACAAAGCAAAATTTCTACCTAAAATCTGCTTAAACAATAGCAGTTGTTAAACACTTTTCGTGGTTAAACACGATGAGAGAAAACCTAATGAATTTACTAGCTCAGCACACTCATTAACGTAGCATTCGCTCTTTTGATCCTCTCTTTCCAAACACAAATTGATGGATTCGCGTCTCTATTATTCAAAAGATCAATAAAACACTCAACCGATAATGCATATATATAGATGTATCTGGGCAACGTTAAGTAGGGGAATGTCAACACATGAAGCATGCACGTAACTTCATATATGTAACTGTGTTACGTTTTACAGAATGTCTGTGTCAAATGTACACCGATTTAAATTATTCACTCTCCGTCTCTGAGTATCATATATATATATATATTACAAGTCTTTAGCTGAAAAACTAAAATGAAAACTTTCAGTTTTACGTCCCATGGTTATATCGTGTAAGCTAAAGGATATGGTGAGTGAAATGAAGAAAATGCGTATGGATAATGAATGAAATGGTGTAATGAAGAAGGTAAGACGAATAGTAGAATCTCGAGAAAACCCATACACGTGGTGACTCAAAATTAAGAAGCGATTAAGAATGCTCTTTAGAAAAATCATACTTTCAATAATGGAGTTCAGCTTGTTTTTTATTTATTTATTTTTTATAGGGACCATTCGTAGCTATATGGTTAACACACACGCTATCAGTGTGGAAAACGCATTTCTGATTCCTAGTGGAATCTCCTGTACAAGCAGTTCACATCCCAGTTAAGCTGTAGGTTCACTATTATAATATAGTGTCAGTGTTGAAAAGAGACGGTGGTTGAACTCTAAATCAGCCAAGTAATCTAGTATATATGAGTATAAAGTCAAGAAATATGGAAAATTAAAACCTTGCTTCCCAAATATGCTAACTTTTAGTTTTCCATATTTCTTGATTTTATGTTCATATATATGTAGAGTAATATATGTGTATTAGGATAGTCCTTAGTTTTTGACTTCCGAGGTTTCTAGGGTCTCACCTTCTAAAATGGTTCCATATCATACCAAAGTAACCCATGAGAAAAATTTGCTTAATTCAATAATTTTAAAGAGTGTCAAGAGATCTTAAGTTTTCAATGCCCAATATGAGGCAAATGTAAATTTAGAACAGTTAGAGCAAGTGACATCAAACTCGTATCTTGACTAAGGGTAATGAAGGTAGAACCGCATCTAAATATTACCACCATGATCTCCGTCTTTAAGCCCACCATCTTAGATTCAGATCCAAAATTTTTAATAGAAAGGGATCATGTGACATTTTAGGATACTTTACACCACAAATACACGTCTAAAGGTGCTTCCAAATTATACCTAATCATTTATTAGTTATTACCTTCATAATATATCTTTATTAACTTACAGTACAATTGCCTTTCCAAACCTACAAAATCTTTGCCTCATTTTGTGTATTAAAAATACATTTATAATTTCAGGTCTCTTGTACACTCAGTATCTAAAAATTGCGACAGCTAACGCCGTGCAGCTAGGCCACCCAATATACACCTTCTATCACATAATCGAGTCTGGCAAAAAAGATTCTCTCTCTCTCTCCTTCTTTTTTCTCTCCCATACTAAAATTAACTAACAACATGAGCGCAATTCTAATTTCAAACTACACATGTATCGATAAAGTGAAATAACAAAACCGAGACGAAACAAGATTCATAAGTTGATGTAGGGAGAAACTGAAATACACACAATGAAAAATTGAAACCAATGGATATCTATTACACAAAAGATCAGAAATGAGGCAGAGACAGAGAGAAAGAGAGAAGAAGAAAGAAGAAGAAAAAGAAAAGGGAGAACAGATAAAAATGTGGAATTTAAACGTAATAAGAAAAGAACCTAACATTATGAAGTTCCGTTTTCAGAAATCCAACAATAATACAAATAAATAACGTTTGTTTTTATTTGTTTTTCAAAACTACTTTATTTAGAGGATGTTTGAAACTTTCATTAAGTCACTTTCAAAAAGGATAACATACTCAATTTCCAGTAGAACTGTAAATCTCCGAGACATATCTAGCATAATGTCAAAAGTTTAACACGTACACATATCCTTTGTTTCCGCGTGGTCCGGTCGCAAATTCGTTGGTGTTAATTGGACGTAGTGATCCGAAATACATTCTAATAAATCCAATAGGTAGCGTAGGTCATATCTTCCATTCCAGACTACTAATGCAAGCTTAACAAAATAAATGAACGAAAGAAGAGAAAAAGAAAGAAAGAAAGAAAGAAAAATTGAATGAGTGCTATTTTACTACTAAATTTCTATCAGAAATATCCTATATTAAAAGTCTAAACTGTGTCATAATGAAAAGTTACAAATGTTCAAAAAGAAAATAGGATGTTCTTTATAGATGTAGCCGACCTTACATGTTTCGAATTTCAACGTGAATAAAACACATTGTATTATAGAATGAAACAAATTTTGTGCCGAACTAGTATAAATAAAATTTCCTTTTTAAATAAATCAACGAAGTTGCCACTTTCTAGTCTTTTACGAAGATTTATCTGTTCCGAACACCCAGCATCAATTTAATCTTTTGCGGATATAACGTTGCAATTCGGACAAATAGAGTGAACACGCTAGAGCTCAAACGGATCATGGTGTCAGTCGGGTGATCTTGGTTAGCTTATGGACCACCTCTGGGTCGAGGGTTCAAACCCTTAGTGCCCCGATAATTCGACTGAGAATCGGTAACCCAGAGGATAAAAAAGAGATTTTACTTAATCACTTGCGTTTAAACAGTATTAGATTTTATGTTATCCCGGAGTACGAAAAGCACGACGTCGAAGTTTCCAGTTAATTAGATTTTCCAAACCACGTCTATCGGGCTCTTGCTCCGTTTCAAATTTGGAACACGCACAGATACATGAAGTGCGTGTGTGTGCGAGGGAGAGGGGAGAGAAGTGAAAGATGCAAAGACAGGATAGGGAAACGTCAAGGAAGAAAGAAAGAGGGACGAATATAAATATGAAACACACTTATCATTACAGTGTATGATAATGAACGCACACAGTTTACTCGAATTCTGCCGTCGAACACCCAAACTTCCAATCCACTATCAGACCAGTGCCCTATGGAGAAAATTTACCTGTACCTACTCCTCTGAAAGATTGGGAAACTATCGATATTACAGTGTCTACAGCAAGCAATGAGGACACCAACTCAATATCTGCAGATGAAGATCCGAGAGACAGTTCCTTCCACGTAAAAGATGAGCCTCACTTCATCCTACAACATGAGTTGAATGATTTAGTGAGAGAGTTACAACTTTCGAAAGAGAAAGCTCAACTTTTGGGTGCTAGACTCAAAGAGTGGAATTTACTGGCTCCTGGAACTACTTACTCTCACCAGAGGGAAAAGAACAAGCCCTTTTCAGAATACTACAGAATGGAAGGTTCCCTTTGCGTATGCACGGACATCAATGGTCAGATGAATGAATTAGAAATTCAACATGATCCATCCGATTGGCGTATTTTCATAGATTCGTCTAAGTACAGTCTGAAAGCAGTTTTACTTCATAATGGAAATAAGCTGCCGTCTATTCCTGTGGCACACTCTGTTTCGATGAAAGAGACTTACGAGAACCTCACACTCATTTTATATCGTATTAACTACAAAGAATATTCTTGGCAAATTTGCGGAGAATTAAAAGTTATTGCAATATTACTTGGTCTGCAAGGTGGATTTACAAAGTACTGTTGTTTTTGTGTCTTTGGGACTCAAGAGTCAAAGGAAAACATTTTTCACAAAAAGAGTGCCCTCCCCCCCCAGAGAGACATTTAAGCCCGGTACCAACAGTGTCATGTATGAGCCTCTCATCGATCCAGCCAAGGTGCTGCTTCCACCTCTTCATCTTAAGTTGGGCGTCATGAAGAATTTCGTAAAAGCTATGGACAAAGAAGGTGAAGGATTTAAGTGTCTTAGACAGTGTTTTCCAAAACTAAGTGATGGTAAATTAAAAGAAGGAGTTTTCACAGGACCTGATACTCGCAAGCTTATCTATGAGGAATTGTTTGAACAGAGTTTAAACGGCAAAGAGTTAAATGTCTGCCGTGCTTTTGTTCAAGTTGTAAAAGGTTTTTGGGCAAAACTAAAGCTCAAAATTATGAGGCTCTGCTGCAGCAACTTCTGCTCGCATATGAAGCTCTGGGATGTCGCATGTCTTTCCAGAAAAGCTTGCAGATGTAATCGACGAAATGGGAGAACGGTTTCACCAGGATATAAGAACGATGGAAACTCGATATCAAGGACGTTGGGACCCTGCAATGGTGGGGGACTATTGCTGGTCAGTGAAGAGAGAGGACCCAACATTTCATAAAAGAAAAAAAGTAAAGCAGATGGTGTTATTTGCAGCTCTCCTAGAAGTGTTATTTTTCAACTTCTTATACATTTTTAAACAAGTATATTACATGAGTGAAGTCAGTTAATACATGTTCCATCTGTTGGTAACATTTAACTCGTTTCGAAATATTCCCCTATCAACTACAGCACTTTACAAGTCAAGCAAAAAAAAGATGACCGTAACATTAGAATTATTGTTAGAGCTTATGTTAACAGATTGTGTAGTTAATAGAACACATGTAACAAAACTGTTATTGATGTTATTATGTATACTACTCGTGATGCAAATGTTTTATTAAGTCAAATTGTGTTACTTACAATGATATTTACGTGTTGCATTTGTACTTTTGTGACGTTTTTCGCTGCTTATTACCTACTACATAAAGTGAAATTTTCAGTATTCTCGAGAGAAATGTTAAAATGTAATTTTATCTTCTGAGAAAAACGTAGCTCTAGAACTTAACGTAATGCTACATTTCTGCTTGTGTTTCTTTTACATTTTTTTCATTACAATCTTTTACGGATTGTATTATAATGGAGGTTCTCGTTGGATGATTGTTAATACAAATAAATAAATTAATTAATAAATAAAACTAGATAAATAAAAAGTGTTAAGAATCTGAATGATAAGATGCAAAGTGCACTAATATATGAAAGAGTAACATTGACTCAATCATCAACACATTCGCCTCACTACTGTAACAAGAAACGTGAAATGTGGATAGGAAACTCCTAATATCACACAAACAAAAAAGGATCAGAAAGTATTTTTTTTAATACGTATCCTGAGAAGGGTTAAAGGGGTTTCAACTTTTCTGGCAAGAAAAGAGTATCTGACGAATCCCTGAAGTCATAGAGAGGAAACCCGGTAAATAAACTTCTCTTGAAAATAATAACAAAAGTGTTTCAGCGTTTTAAAACTAGCGCATTTAAAAGAGGGGATTGAGTATTTTTTTATAATATTCTAATTTCCAATTTTGTGTTCATGAAATGCAGAATGTGATGATTCAATGAAGTAACAGATATGAAATTCGGCATATAAAGTTCTAATTTAAAATACGGGAATACATGTTTCTGAAAATTGCTTTCCCAAAAAAGGAAAGAGGACTATGTCTATAATTTTTCAACTATCCCTTCTTTTTATGCGTGAAGTGCATAATGCAATGAATCATTTAAGTTGAAATTCTGGAAAGTTTGAGTATGAACTCTTCATTTAAAATAAGAAAATGTATGTCTCAAAGTTTTCAAATATTCCGATCCTAAAGGGAGAACATCTAAAATGGGCAAATTTCCAGTTTTTAAAGTCAAAATGTGTGCAATGCAAGAATTTGATTATACTCGAAGTGTGAATTCGATATATAAATACTTAATTAGAACTGAGAAAACACATGTTCCACCGTTCTCGAAAATTCTACATTTAAAGAAAATATGGGGCAAATTCTATACTATTCTAATATTCGATATTATAACCAGAGAATAATCCAAGTCAATAACTTCAGTTAGAGATGAACAATTCGGTATATAAAGTCTTAATTAAAAATAAGAGAAAACGTACTTCAAGCTTTTTGAAAATTTTGCTTCTAAAGGGAGAAGGGGAAGCAATTGCTACAATATTCAAATGTCCAGTTTTATGTTTACAGTTAACTTTATTCTTTGCAGGAGAAGAAGGGGCAACTTTACAAGTTTTATTATAATGTAATTTAATAATGTCCGGAAAGTTTTGCAAGAAATTACGCCGTTTGGTTTAATATGATAGTGTTTACATTGCCATGCTTTTTAAATACTTACGTATATGCAGTGGCGTATTTAGGGGGGGCTTCCGGGCTTAATCCCCCCCCGAAATCTTACTTACTATAGTAAAGTATATTAAATATATTGCAGAATTTTCACATTTTCAGGAAAAGCCCCCCCCCGAAACAAAATCGTAAATACGCCACTGCGTATATGGGTAACATAGCATCTAAGCGATCCATTATCACTTTATGTATATATATACCGTTTGAGAAAATTAAAATCTGATATACCTTATAGAATCAATAATAGCTTCAGCTACTAAATCTCACAGTAATGCCAAGAATATTATTTCTGCGTTTAAAATTGAAAATGTTTAATGCTTTTTTTTTTTTAAAAAAAATAATAATAATAATTTCAAAATTGAATGACTTTCTGATCCACCAATATACCTTACAATATGGCTTTGTCCCTTCTCCGCTGCAAAGATTGATTTACGTCACAAAAAATAAACCACCTTTTATATTGAAATCTCCAAGATGACATCGAACTTTTGAATCATTAAATTAAAGAAGATAGCATCTCCGCGATGATGTATTTGTTACGCAGTTTCTTTTCTTTGGCTTCCAGATGCTGTAATTCTTTAAGCTTTATCTCTTGTCTTATATCACTGTTATACTCGAAGCAAATGTCTGGGAAATTTACGTATTAGAAAACAAGTAAACGAAAGATAGAATAGAAAATTAATTTCTTCTGAGGTTTTTTAAAAGGAAACATAAAACAGCAGAAAACCGAGAGTCAGTAATCCTGATTGAAACTGTAATAGCGGTTCAGATCGTGTTAAAGTAGGCACCTTCAGCACTAAGCATACAAAAATATATTTTTCCATCTTTATTTAAAAAAAAAAACATAGAATAAACATTTAGATTGAAAATACCATTCCTGAAATGATAACTTCTTAAACTACTTAATACACTAGTGGAAATGCATTTAGAAACACTCCAGCTAAATAGATCTAGCGATTTGAACAAAATTCTCACCACAAAATGTTTTTGGAGGCCATGATGATCTTAGATTGAAGGCGCGGTCGGTCAGTACTATAGAGAACGGGCTGATTATATTATCAATAGAAAGTATGCTTTATATGTATCTCTTATCATGAGAAAATACGAACGAATCTTTGAGCGTAGATTGCAATCTGTGTTTAAAAGACTAACAAGGTAATTCGCGAAGTCTTCCCTTGGAATTCGTCTAAAATTGATTCAAATACAAATTTCTCTGGAGCCCAATGTGTATTGTACTAATTTTAACCACTCATACGGATAATTTGCATATTTATGGGACTTCATGAATCCGGAATTCAATCATACGCTACTATAACGCTCGAACACAAATTGCTTTTAGTTTGTTTAGATGTAAATGGACATGAGTGTGGGTATATGTAAAACAAATTGAATCAAGTACTGCTTCTCTGACACATGTTACTCACCCCGGCCGCCATCTCGGATCCTCCATATTTTATTCAACTTTCGGTTTTTCAGATGGGAATAGGTGCAAGTGATACATATGATTGAATTCCGGATATACGAAGGCCCATAAATATGCAAATTACCCGTATGAGCCACTAAAATTAGTAATACCATTGCAAAGATTACAATTTGCGTTAGCCAGACTTAGAGAAAGCGCATCCGGAGCGAAGCTATCTATCAGAAAATTTTAATTTTCTCGCTTTTGAGGCAATTATTTGTTGTAATATTGGGTAAATAAGTTATTTAAAAGAAGTTCAAGTGTTCATATGTGTTTTGTAAGTGAATTTACATGTTAAAGCCAATAACTGCAATAATAACTTGGGTACTTAATCGGAGCTCACTCTTGGAATGATTTTAGAAGAAACCCGCTTCAACAAGGAGCAAGTTAGTGTTTCATTGTTGATACGATCTATTACTCATAAAATCCGTAATAATCAGTGTCGAAACGAACTAAAGTGAAGGAACAGTAGCTCGAGAAGAAACCACAAGCCACGTAGAGTTTATTTTGTATTAAAAGAACGTCGTTAGTTCTACAATTATGACCATGTAATAAAATATAGAAAGTAATGATTTGTCAATAAGTTCATGGTGGCTTGTTTTTAAATTTACTGCCTCTTCTGCTCCATATACAGGTAAAGATTAGATACTAAGTACATTGATGTCCCAGATGTTTTGAAAGAAACCCGTTTCATCTAGTGGGACGAACTACATGGAAACACATTTCTAATTATATTTGGAATACTGTAGCTCTTTATAGAAGTATTCAACAAGGAAAATTATCATCGTCTATTCAGAAAGTAATGGTTCATAGTGCATTTCGTTACCTGGGAATTTTGGAACCAAAAGCCAGTTTTCAGGGGGCTTTTGATTAAAATTGTAAGGTCTGGGTACTGCTAGATTTTTTGCATAATAATTCAACAAATTTCCTTATTGTTTTGTATCGATGTAGCCTATAGTATGAATTATTATAATTTAACAAGATATATATATATATATATATATATATATATATATATATATATATATATATATATATATATATATATATATATATATATATATATAAATATATATTTCAGCCGTCTCGTGGCAGAATATTACAATGTGTGTTTCATTGCAAACGTGATTTCCCGCAGTGAGTTCCCACAGCTTCGATAACGTTAATTACTATTAGCTTAAACGAGCGTCCTCAACTATTAAAAATTCAACGACCAAAATTGTTTAGAAGTAATTTCTATATATTTATTGGTAATTATTGCTATTATTGGTATTTAATACAGTATACAGCGTGATTCAAAATGATGTGAACGATTACAACTCCTTATAACTTTTTTATTATTCATCCAAATAGCTTCAAATCTTACAGTTAAATGCTAAAACTCTCCACGTTTTTGTGATAAAAAATGAAAATAGTACATCACAAATGTTCTATGTAGGCCCCATTTGTTACCCTGCATACATCTATTTGGTATTCCAATTCCGCCCAGACCCGTTTCAACATGTTTGCATCAACAGTTTGCACTGCAGCAGTGATGCGCTCTTTCAATTCATTCACATCTTGGGGTAGAGGGGGTTTGTAGACAATGTCTTCTATATGTCCCCACAGAAAAAAAATCGCATGGGTTAAGTCCGGTGATCTTGGTGGCCAACGTAGAAGCTGATGATGATTTTTACCTGACTGCCCAATCCAGCGGTGTGGCAGTCTGTTCTTGAGGAAATTTCTGACATTGTGATGAAAGTTACATGGAGCTCAATTCAATTGATAGATGAAGTCTGCACTGTCATGTTCGAGCTGTGGCATAAGCCACGTAGTAAGCCGTCTCGTGGCAGAATATTACAATGTGTGTTTCATTGCAAACGTGATTTCCCGCAGTGAGTTCCCACAGCTTCGATAACGTTAGCTACAGCTTCGTTGTAGAAATGTTTGTCCAGTCACAGTTCCTTCGTCAAAGAAGGACGAACCACAAACTTTTGAAGATGAAATTGCACAAAACACATTCGTCTTCGGTGAATCACGCACAATTTCACAGATTTGGTGAGGCTTCTCAGTTCCCCAAATGCGAACATTTTGTTTATTCACTCTTCCTGCCAAATGGAACGTAGTCTCATCAATGAAACAATGTTTGCCCAAAAAATCATCATCAATACCGCACAACTCTTGAAATGACACAAAAAGTCTTGCGACACGTGTGATCATTAGGTGTTAAGTGTTGTACTCGATACGGATGCATCTTTAAATGTATACGCACTACACGCCAAACAGTTGTTTGAGGCATTTGAAGTTATTTGCTAACCCTTCTTGTTGACTTTTGTGGGGTGCGTTGAAAACTGGTTCGAACCCTTTCGACATCTGCCTCAGAAGTAGACGGCCTACCAGGCGATTTTTCTTTACAAATGCATCCCGTTCTGTTGAATTTGTCACACCACTTACGTATGGTGGATCTCAAAGAAACCACTTACGTATGGGTTTCTTTGATGGTGGATCTTTATGAAATTTTGTGCGGAACTCGCGTTGAAGACTAACAACAGACCGACAAACGTGAAACTGTAAAACGCAAAATGCTCTCTCTTCACCACAGACAGCCATCTTGGAACTAATCATTCTGCCACCTATCGGATAAATTTTAAACTACTGCCGTTCCAAACAAACCTTGAGGATAATATTTAAAGTATTTCTATAGAGATTTCATTTTTGATAGAGTATTATCGCTTATAGAACGTTTCCTTATCGTTCACATCATTTTGAATCACGCTGTATAATTAATTTTTGCTTCGAAATAATTATGGTTTTATGCTATCATTATTCTTTTGATTTGGTGTTTATTATCGCTACTATTATATAGACTTGAGCCTACACATTTCAGTGTATTTTAACCAGAATTGGCTCCTGTTAATAAGTACCTATATTTCCTCGATAACTCTAGCACAGATAGTAAAGGTTCTGCTACCGTTTGGGCGAATCTACTTCCTCCGTTTTGGGAAGTTATTACTAAATAAAGCAGAAACATTCCTATCGCACTGGATGATATTATTGTTTAGTAAACTATCAATGTATGGTGTAGTAAACAACAGTCCGTCAGAGCTATTCTCATAAATTGGCAGGTGTTAATATTGTGTTGAGTTCTGTCCACTTGGGTTACATTAGAGATCTATGAGAAGTGAATTGCGGTTGCTGAGTAAATTGCACGTCTCAACAGTCAATATATTTGGATGACAGTTGCTGAATAAATCGCACGTTCCACTGTCAGAGTAATACTGGCTTATTTTGTAATTTTAAAAGTGTAATCCCGTTTGTTGTGGTTCGGAACAGAGTATGAGAAATGCGGAATGCTTTCTTGACCTATCAATCCTGTGTTCTGATTCTATCTGGCAAACTGTTTTATCCCACTCTCGTTTCCTACAGGTAGAGAAACTCAGCTTTCTCTACTAAGTGTACTGTCCACTTTCCATCCTGGGCTGGTATTCTGTAGTAAATCTTATTGAACATATATATGATATAGTGGGACAACACTTCGCAGCAAAGCATTCTCCAGCAGCGATCATCTTCTAGTCACGCCGAGACCTATAACAGAAATGGGGTACCTGAAACCAAACAGACATTTAATATCTTTAGGGTCAGTTTGACGAACATCTACTTATGTGTTTTCTCTGCGTGTTATATATTCTATTAATTTGAGTACTGAATACAGTGATGCTTTGAAATACGAACGTAAACTGTTCTAGAACCCTGTTTGAGTTCCAAGACAACTTTTTCTCTTTAGAATAATAGGACTTGATTAATCTATTCCTACATTCCACAAACTCAAATCATTTTAACAGTACATAAACTAGATTTTAAGATAAAGTGTTAACAAATAATAATAACATTTTAATAAAAATAAACTTTTCAGGACCCATGACGAATACACTAAGTTGTTATTATATATGAAAAAACACAAAACAGGTACAAAGTACACGAAATGCTTTCACTCCAGTTTCCGACAATGAACTGAATCATTAATGACCGAAGCGCACGGGGAACGTCCACAAAGGCAGACACGACACAGGTGCTGAACATTCGGATTCCAAAGCAGCGTTCGTGCTCCAAAGCAAAATATGTTCGAAATATTCGTTCGTGTTCCAAGTTGTTCGAGTTCTAATACGTTCTAATATTAGATTTTTAAATACCTTGTTTAATGTGCTCTTGACTTCCAATGTGAACCATCTTGATATACCTGGCATGAACTTCTTCTGTTCCAGCTTCATGGCATATCCGTGTATTTCTACTGGGTACTCTTAAACGCTTTCTCCTTAGTGTGTGCTAATAAAATCACTCCTTTCAAAATAATCCTCAATTTTTGCAAATTATAATTTTTGAGAAACAAATATTGCAAGCAAACAGATTAAACTGTAATCTGATTTTTTTTTTAATTTCAAGGCTTCATTTAATATTTCTTTTATATCATGTTTTTTTTTTTAATTTGGCCTTTCATATTTCACAGAAAATAGAAAATCTGATGAAACCGATATCCATAATTCCTGTTTATACTAAATAAATGTGATTTAATATCTCCTTTGAACTTTGAACAAGATTTTTGAAATTATTTTAAGGCTTCAATTGTTTGTGAGAAAATGAAAAGAAATATTGCACAGTGCTTAAAGGAGTTAAAATGCACTAGATTCCCCTAAAATTCCTTTGTAAACAGTTAATAAAGAACATCATTTCTACAAATGTGAGAAAACTGTAAAATCATCAAAATGTAAAACCCTAACACTAATTAAGTGGTGTTGAAGTGTGCGTTTCGATCACTGGGAACCGTGACTGACGTACAACATAGCACTGAATCTTGGAAGTTAAATGGCATTTCGACCTATATTCTGCTTTGATAGCTGTACCAATATCCTGATACTCCAAGGGCACACGATCAGCAAAGTAGTTTCAGAACCAGTGAATTGAAGTCTAATTGTAACTCAAAGGGCCGCTATACACTATAGGACAGATCCTAGGAAATCTTCAAGGGAACCATCAAAAGCTATTGTTGATAAACTACAATTCTTTTACGATTTGCGTACAAATATACGGGGTCCAGATGTATGGTATAAAAATTATAGTGCAAAAAACGCAAACCAAGTTGTGCTAGGTGGCCTCTGGAAAGCACGAATGCTTTCTAACCGAGCCAGGGCAGGGCAAAGCGGGGGCCCGAGTGTCAGCCAGGGGTTGCGGGCGAAGGAGGCAGGCGAGTCAGCGAAGGTAGTGAAAACGAGTGGGTTTTGGCATTGATACGAGTTTGAATAGCACTTGTCATGGTATCGTGGTAGTAGCGCTCCACTTGTAAACATAAATTATAGCTTCTGTAAACTATGCAGAAATACACCGGTGGTGGAAAACAGTATCACCAGTCATCTTTCATATGCACTCACTTAGGTAAATGTTTCGCAGAAGGAGTCCAGAAGTAGCCAAACATACAAAATTTACAGGAGAAATGAAAGATGCAAGTTCTTAGACCTAACACAACCTAACAAAATGAAATTAACTAACTTAAACTAACCTAATATTAATAGAAGTAAGCGAAATTTTATCACTTTTTGAAAATTATGGTTTCTTCACCCATGTACGAATATAATCTAACCTAATCGTAACTAACCTGAACCAACCTAAACTAAACTCAAGTGAATAAAAAATACCGAGATTGTAACATTTCTTAGAAAAATTAGCTGGACCCTTTCTCCTAAACATTGCCCCTCACTTATTTTATCCGTCGTTAAAACATTTATGATTTTACACTAGTAGCCTACAGTCGTACACATAAAATACAGGTGTATTACTTTGTATTTAATTCTGTTGCTTGCAGAAATTTGTTTCTTATAAATATGTCTTTTCATGCAAAGTATTGAATTTTATTTGTAAATCTTCTAAAATGTGGTGCGCCAAAAGTATACCAGTACCCATCTGACGTTTATGCTTTTTTTAGAGGTATCCAATTTAACAATATAGCGCCTGGTATTAATATCAGTGAGATGTGCAGTCTGGTTAGCATAATAATTCTTCAATTTTGCACTTTTATTAAATAGAACAATTTCACAATGTTAATAAACGTCATTCGGTCAGACAGGAAAACTCCTCACGTGTATGGCACAAAATGGTAGGATCTCCTACGATATGTGTCATAAGATTTTTCCGAAAATAAATCCTAAGATATTTCCTAGTATTGATATCGTAGTGTATAGTGCGCCTAAAATACAAATTTAAAAATAGTGGTCCAAGATAACATACTGAAATAATATACAAGAGCGAAATTAGTAAGAAAGAAGAAAGAAGTTGTAAGTTTGTGTGATCATTACAAGTTTTAGATATAAGCACTCTGAGTAACACGGAAGACATCCAAACGACAATCCAGTTCTTTCCAGACGCTCCCAAATTTATCTGCTCCCATTGCATTAGAGACGCATTGCATTGTCAGCGTTAAATGCAGTATCTATGCGATGCTTGTTTCTTGGATTTTATTCGAAAAGTATCTGCGGTGTTACGACAGTCTGTTCGTACGAATTTCATTACACAATACGCACACTTTACTTTCGTGGTCGCCATTTGCATTGTTAACTGTTTACTCAATACCTAGCGTCTCTAGCACCATTCACGTAAAAACTACAAACTTCAAAATAAATATGCTTTAGTCTTGCACAATTCTTTTTTAATAACACCGTATATAGTGTATAATTAATTTATTCTTTATTTTACAGGGAGTTAATGAATATTCTCTCCTTCGCTTTTGGATTCATCATACTCACCACAATAGCTATTGTGTCTGTTGCTGAGTCATTCTCTACCGTAAGTATTTCAACATTTAATATCAAATGGTGCTGAGTCTTACATCTATGTTGCCCACTCTGGACTAAAAATGATATAAAATATTCCTGCTACTTTTAACTCACGTTTTGATGGTGGCAAGTCGTTGATAATGATTGTGTATTAGCTATCAAATGAATGTACTATGTATGCTTCTTTCGTCCTTTCGAAACTAAGGACTAAATCTTCTTAAATAATTTTGAGTGTATAGGTGTAGTGCTTTCAAATCTTCCCGCGAAGCTTTACAGAAACGTATATAAATAATTAGGTTTGCCAGAAATCCTATATATACAAAATTATTCTGTTATATGTACAATATATTTACCTGTCCTGTATGAAGGCTGTACAGAACACAAATTTATCCAGTATTTCCTTATTAGTGCCGGCACCATGTTTGTTTACTAGTATTGAAAGACAAACAATTGATGAGAAATCCCAAATGTGATTAATGCACTAATGAAGACCGTTGTAAAATATCAATAATTTGTGTTAGAAAAGGCTTTCAAAACACTTGACCTGTTAATCAAGATGGTCAAACACTTAAGAGTATTGCTAAGAAAGTTAATATTATATTAACTTTATATTAATAAAGTTAATATATTTCTAAATGTGAAAATGAGTTATGTATATTGTGTATGTTTAGAAATTTGCTTTAAGTTCTTTTTCTTTCTTCTACAACCTGTGTACTGTATTTATAATGGAGAAATATAGTAACCCTAACATTAATCATTTGTGTAAACATTTATAAATTACAAGAAAAACAACTCTCAAACATTAATTGGAAAATGTGTAATATCCTGCTTTAGCTAGCACTCCAATGTATGTTATTCTTTTTCCTGCTTCATTCTTTATTTCACGTTTATTTAATTCTGTTAAAAGACCTTATAATAAGTAGCTACGGCCATCAAATTTTGAATTTTTGTAAATATGTACAACATGTGTATAGATGTTTTTATAACAGGAACAATATACTCATTGAAAGTAAGATTATTGTGAAATATAGCACCATGATCATTACGCCCTTGTATATTTCGAACAATTATATTACCAACAGTATAGTCTTATTTAATTCGGAACTTTCTTGAGTGAAATTTAAGAGAAGTGCATATTATGAGGATTTAACTTCAAATACCAAGATTTATAGCAGGAAACGCAAGAAACAAGTCGTTAGAGATCAGTTTGAAGCTTAATGGAATTTCGTTGTGTACAGATTTTTCTGAAGAGTTTGAAATCGTCGGCGAACAGGAGAATGTTCCTACCTCTTTTGAGGATGATCGGAAAGATATCTGTACATAAGATGAAAAGTAAGAGACCAAAACGCTTCTTTCCTTGTAGAGTATTAGTTTTTTTCTTTTCACTGAGAGAAAGCTGGATGTATCACTACAAATTACTACACGTTGTTGTATTTCAGAAATATAGTTTGCAATGAGCTTTAGTAATGTTCCGTGTGCCTTAAATCTGTTCGATAACTTGTATGTACAAACGAAGTGAGTGATTAACGAAAACAAATGCTTTGCTTATATTTAAATACATTTGGACTTATGCAGAGTCATTTTAAGCTTTATATTACGATTTTGACTAACACGTGATGTTATCTCTCGTCTTTAGTAACATGCAAGTAAAGTTAACAACGATTTATATCGAAAAAGGCCAACCTCGACTATTCCGCAGAGTTGTCCGAACAGCTTAGGAGAAATCAAGTGAAGTGAGTCCTATCGTCTCTTATACTGATTTCTACTATTGCATTTGGACAACCGTACAGAAAGGTCGTGGTGAGCCTTCTTCGATACAAATCGTTATTAACTTCATTTACGTGTTACTAAATACGAAAGTTAGCATCATGCGTTAGTTAAACTCGTAATATAACGGTAAAAACGATTTTGTAAAAGGCTCATATATTCTAATTGGATAGACTTTGACAATACAACTTATAGTGTGATGGCAGAACTGTTCATTGCAGGAAATCACTTAACACTAGATACAAATTTTCTACTTGAAATAGTGTATTTGTATTTGTCATGTGAAGTATATAAATAAACAATCTGACCCGGAAGAATAAAATTTATCGACTGCATTATAGTGGCAACGCACGACATACTAAGATCCATTTCTCTCTTTTTTTTCGGAAACTCGATGATTGTCCGAATAGTATTTACCCTACAGGATAATATTTTTTGCACTCGCTGTCATCTATCAATTGGAATATGACCTACCTTTGGAGAGTGTTATGCTGGAACAAAAATTAAACTTTAAGGGTTATTCATAATAAGTTATATCTCATCGACTACACACTGTGTAGTGTCGTCTTGCTAGTGTTAGAATGAAAAGATTGATTACTGTGTATTACAGTAAGAGTTTAATGATAATAGGTAGTGTGGTCTTCGTGCAGCGTCAATTTTTTAGATTTACAGCACATTCTTTTTATAATTTTTTCCTCGAAAACTGCACATCAGAATTTATACCATTGTCTATGTCATTGTGTGTATGAACTTATATATGAACCAACAAGTAGGTGTTAAGGTTGGAGAGGAAATGACAGAATGGTGTGGAACGGAAGGATAGTTTGACAGGGATGCTGTCTCTCGCACACATTATTTAATATCTATCTAAAAGAGATAGTGAAAAAAATCTACAAAATGAAGACAACATTTCGGTAGAAGGTAGAATGGTTAGGTGTATACGGTTTGCAGATGATATGGTGCTTGTTGCAGAATCTGAAGACAAAATCAATAAGGTGTTAGAAAACGTGAGGAAGGGCTATGAAGGATATGCGATGAAAATAAATGTTAGAAAGATAAAAGCCATGGTGATTGGAACGAAGCAGTCGGTGTCAAATATAGAAGGAGGAGGAGAGAAAATAGAACAGGAAGCGTGAACGTGAACGTGAAATAAAAGCAAGGATAGGAATGGCGAAAAAGCCTTTAAGAGAAGAAAAATCAATTTTGTGGGACCTTGAATAAAGAGTTGAGAAAAAAGTCTTATAAAAGCTTCGTGTAGAGTATTGTGGTGTATGGGGCAGAAACATGGACACTATACAAAAATGATTTTAAAGAAACTGGAAGCTTTCGAAATGTGAGTGTGCGGAAGAATGAAGAGAATTAGCTGGCTCGAGTGGAAAACGAATGAGAGGGTGTTAGAAATGGTGAAGAAGAAAAGAACAATTTTAGATATTATTAAGAAGAGGAAGAGAAACTGGTTGGGACATTGGGTAAGAAGGAACTGTATCATGAGAGATGTGCTTGAGGGTATATTAGCAAGAAAAAGAGGGAAGGGGCGAATTAGACTACATTTAATGGAAGATATCAAAACAAAATAATGGTAAGCGAGGACGAAGAGGTTAGCGAAATCCGTGGAGCATAGAAGCTTCTCAGTTGCAGCAAGTGACCTGCCAATATTTACAGAATACCTATATGATGATGGCGATAACATTGTGTTCAGCTCAGAGATATCTGTCGATTGGATTAGTTTGTCTTATCTTTAGATTTTTCTGTTAAACGCTAATAATGTTATAGAAATGTAAAGTTTATTTCTGTAAGTTTTTATACGTATATCAAGTACTTATAATTAAATATATGCCCA
Organism: Thermobia domestica; assembly: GCF_964235325.1. Classification (NCBI taxonomy): domain Eukaryota; kingdom Metazoa; phylum Arthropoda; class Insecta; order Zygentoma; family Lepismatidae; genus Thermobia; species Thermobia domestica. The sequence continues at coordinate 145,780,835 of NC_137461.1, read as the reverse complement.
TTTCTTCATCTTTTCCTATAACTTTATAGTTTCTCAACAGTCGGGTTTTTATCAAGCAAGTAATAAATCAAAATCATTGCTATACTGAAGATGAATTTCCTGATCATTCCTTTCAGTTCATTTACAATCCTACTTCTGTACTCATAAACAGATGAAAAAGTCTTACAATATCGTATAATATTAGAAAAAAAACTGTGCGCAGAAACGTTAAGAACTATTAACATAAGAAATATAGTGGAATAACTCTCTCTCTTTCACTTTGACATAAATTGAAAATTTGATCGTTAAAACAATGTTATAACAAAGTCATATTTTTTTTTGGTTTATCAATTGACCTTGTTTAGAGTAAGAAGACTGAAAAATCTTACACAATACATAACATTGAAAGCAAAGAAAGGATGTTTTATGGTTTAAGTTCACACTCAAAAACCAGAATATTACCTTCTTTATGACAAGAAATATAAATGTTGTGTCTGAACGAAATAGATACCAAAAGGAACATTAAGAGCCAAAAGGCATGAGAAGTTGAAGACTTTTTTGATGTTTCAGTTTTTCATAATCTACTTTCATCTTTTATGAACATTCAATGTTTATGTTTTTATGAGAAATAATTGTTCAAAAGAAGAGCACGAATTTAGATGCGAAATTCAGTTATGTATTTTTCCAAATAATGGTAAGGAATGAATATTGTTTCACTTGAGACCTTCTTATTTTATAAATTGTTAATGTTCTTGTTTTTAATCAGAGAAACTTACATTGGGAGTACAAATGCAAGTCCACTTCTTGTGTAGCTTCGATACTATTGCATTCAAAAAATAAGTATTTCATTTATTCGATACCTTTATTCTTAAGCTGAACCTAACAGCAACTCAATTAATGCTATTTCAAGTATTTAGCAAACGGTGTTTTACATCACAATATTACTATAACTACCAAACCATACTTATGTCATCCATCAAATCTTGTCGGAACACATTCTATATTTTTTCACATGTTATTACTATTTTCAACTCTCATAATCGTATGTGTCCTTCTTAAAAGCACTTTATGCCCATTTCGTGCCAACTGCCTACAGATACTACAAAGGAAACTCGATCAAATATTCTTCATTTTAGATATAAGAATAAAATATCTCTTGAAACCATAGAAAAAAGAACATTTTTGAACTTGACTTATTGGACGTAATATACGCGACAAAAATACATTTAAAACTAGGGAACTATGCATTCAGAAGTGCCTGTGAAACTATTAAATCATTACAAGTCGTATCACAACATTATCAGGTGTACCAGTTAATAATGCGGATTTGGTAAGCAAAGAAAATACGAAAATTCAACAGAAACAACAAAAGGGGTTTATTCAAAGTAATGCCCATCGCTATCTACACATTGCTTCCATCTTTCAGGCAATTTGTGGATACCGTCCCAAAAGAACTTGGTATTCTTGGAAGCAAACCTTCAGAGACCCACTTTTCCACCTCTTCATACGTTTGGAAGTACTGCTCAGAAAGTGCGTGGGCCATCGATCGGAACAAGTAATGAACTGAAGGGGCAAGGTCTGGTGAATAGGGAGGGGAGCTAATATTTTTCAGCCTAGGTCCTTTAACTTGTCATTAACAGGCTTTGAAGTGTGTGATGACGCGTTATCATGAAGCAAAATTACTTTGCCGTGTCCTGTTGCCCATTGTGGTCGTTTGACGATCAAAGTCTGGTTCAGATTGATGATTTGTTGTAGGTAGCGATCACTATTAACGGTTTCACCGGGTTTGAGAAGCTCATAGTACACTACACTCTCCTGATTCCACCATACACGGGGCATTGTCTTTTGTCCAAACCGATTTGGCCTTGCAGTTGATGTTGATGGTTGACCTGGATGAACCCACGACTTTTTGCGTTTATGATTTTCACAATAAAGTCAATTTTCGTCATCAGTCACTATGTGATGTAGAAAGAATTTTCTTTGGTGACGTTGAAGTAGGACTTCACAGATGACTTTTCGATTTTCCATTTGTCTGTCAGTCAGTTCATGTGGCACCCATTTCCCTTCCTTCAAAACCTTATCCATTGCTTTTAAACGATTGGAAACTGTTTGCTAACCAACGTTCAATTTTTTGGCGACTTGTTTCTGAGTTTGGCACGCATCTTCATCCAATAATGCTTGCAGTTCTTGGTCCTCAAACATTTTCGTTTGGCCTGGTCGTTCGATGTCTTAAACATTGAAATCGACACTCTTAAAGCGTTTAAACCAGCGTTCACACGTATCTTGAGATGGAGCATGTTCACCTTAAGCTTTCCGAAAAATTCGAAAACTTTCAGGAGTACTTTTCTTCAAAAGGAAGTAATAAAGTAATACTTTAAGCACATGCTCTTTTTTCCGCACGAACTTTGCCATGTCTGAGCATAAAAAATTATATGCAGTTAACAGCTTCGTCCCACTTGACCACCGAAGACTGCACGCTTCTTATCACTAGAACGGAAAAGCACAAACCTGACATCGAACCGAAAGCACTCTGTTGCAACATCACGTATCGAACAAAATCCGCATTACTAACTGGTACACCTGGTATGTGAGGTTATTTAAATCAATGTTCAATCTGTCTTTCATCATTTTCAATACACAAGTTACATCTTTTAAGCACCGAAGAACATGTCATATCTCTAATGTTATTGAATGATAACACTAGTCGACAAAAAAAGTTTTTCTCTGGCACACGGAAGAAAATACCTGATTATAATAGAACTTTTCACGTAGAATTCGAATCTGTAATAAGTTTTTTCTCCATCACCCTCAGTTTTCCCGTGATAGAGGGAATTTCTGAAAATTTCCCCTCAAATTTCCCCTTTTTTTTAACCATTTTTATACCTGTAGCTCGGCTACTCTTAGGTATATAAACACAAATTATATTGTATGTTAGCTTGATTTATACTTAGTAAGTCCTCTAAGTTTCATAAGAATCGCATTGTTCTTTCTAAAGAAATAAACATATTTGTATAAAAATATGCTATGTGTACTGTCCATTTTACCACATTCATTAGTGCAGATAAAATCACATATGACTTCCACGAAAATTACATTATAAGCGCGGTTTATACCTCATTGGATTTAAAATAAAACACATTTTCAATGATGTATACACCGTGTCACCATTTCTGTATGAGGAAATTTCAAGAGGGATTTTGTGGGAAATTCCCTCAAAAAGTAGTTTATAAGATTTTTGTCTTAACCTGCTATTTGTATATGGTCATACAGAAACAGGAACTGCACTAAAACATAATTTTATATTTACTTAGTAAATAATACAAAAGAAGTCAATGGTATCTTCTTAATAAATGAACACTTACTTACCTTAACTAAAATGTTTTAGTTGTCGACTTTCTTCTGTGTTTGGCTTCTGGAACATCTCTTTTGAGTGTCCAACAGTAATCAGCTAGCATTTGTGAACTCCACTGTCCCTGGTATCTCTTCTCCTTGAAGGAAATGTCCTGATGAAAACGTTTCCCATGCTCATCACTAAGAGCACCAAGGTTTTCAGGAAAGAAATCCAGGTGGGGGTCTAGAAAGTGAACTTAAGAGACATGTTGCAGCCCATTTCTTTGAATTATTGCAGGAAATCACTCACAATTTCACGGTAATTAGTGGCTTTCTGGTATTCTAAAAAAATTTTTGTTAATCATTTGAATGAACACCAAGCTGCTTTTTCAACCGGAGTTAAGATATAATCAAATTTTTGGTCACGAATCAAACATCTTATTTGGGGGCCTACAAAAATCAGCTTGATTTTAGCGTCACTAACCCGAGGAAATTTTTCCTTGAGGTAACAAAATCCTGTATTACTTTTGTCCATTGCCTTAACAATGTTTTTGAAGAGCCCCAACTTTAGGTGAAGAGGAAGTAGAATTATCTTATCAGGGCTCACCAGTGAAGAATAAACAACATTCTTCTGTCCAGGAGTTAATACACGCTTTGGCCATTCCTTCTTGATGTAATGTTCCGCTTTGTTCCTGCTGTCCCATTCGCAGAGAAAACAACAATATTTCGTATAACCAAGCTGCAAACCCACTAACAAAGAAATAGCTTTTAAATCACAGCAAACGGTCCACTTGTATTTCTTATACTGAATTCTTACTAACATTATTTTGATGTTTTCATAGGTTTCCTTCATATTAGTTGCATAAGCCAAATGTACTGAAGGAAATTTGTTGCAATTGTGCAAAAGAACAGCCTTCAAGCTAGTTTTAGAAGAGTCAATAAACAATCTCCACTCTGTACTTATATGCATGTCCGAGTGTATCCATCACAGCGCAGACATTATTACAATACACTAAATCATTTTCTTGTGAATAGTAGTTTTGAAACTCTGTATGACGGTTTGGAAAAGTACACAATTTAGTGTCACGATGGAGCAAATTCCAGCCTTTAAGTCTAGAAGCAAGAAGTTCTGCCTGTATCTTGGAGAGTTCTAAATCCCGTACGAGGTCATTTAGTTCACCCTGAGTTATTAGATGGGGATCCAATGTAGATGTGCTTCCTACATAAATAGGATCATCTTCTTCATTTGGAACTTCAGTAGTTGCCTCAAGTACGTAATCCTCATTTACCGTAAGATGAGCAGGGGATACTGGTACAGGTAATTCTGCACTGTGTGGAACTGGCCTATTGCTGATGGCAAATTAGGGTACTGTACTATGTGCTTCGATTTACTGGTTATTTCTTTTATCTGTGTCATGCAAAAGTAGCAGTCTGAAGAATGATCTTTTGGTTTCCTCCAGATCACCGGTACTGCGAAGTTCATGTTTCGTTCACCATTTGCCCACCCAGTCAGACGTTTCACGCAAGTACAACAAATGTAGTGAGGAGCCCAATTCTTATCTTGGTCTCCTACACAGCGACCAAAATATAACTGATAAGACTTCCTAACAAGTGAAGTAAAACATCGACGTTGCAATTTAAATGTCAGCTCCCCACATACGTAACAGAAATTGTCCGGGTGATTTACACACTTCCTCGGCATCTTGTATCCTGTAAGGTATCACACACACATACACACACGAATCTACACTCCATCAATGATGAAGCAGAACAAACGTAATGTAACTCAGTGCATCACAGCACAACACAATCTATTCGAACTCCACAATGCAGAAACACTTCAACTTACACGCGGCCACATCTAAGACACGTCCAGCTTGGACCGTCACTCAACGCTACTAACAGTCATCAGGCTATGTGAGTCATCAATGTTTTATGCATTGTTGCCAGAAAAAAGTATTAAAAAGTAACTTATTTTCCACAGAAAGCATGCGTGTATTTGTGCTTGTATTTGAGTATCCATCTATGTGCCGACAATAATACGTCAACGTTAGGTTTTTGTGTTTGGTAAAAGTCTTGCATAGTATATTTTTTATTACCTATAAATAGACACAATAGTTTATATCTCTAGACAGAATAATGCGATTCACATGAAATTAACATTATTTATTAAGTAGACATAAAACTATATTTTAGTGCAGTTCCTGTTTCTGTATCACTATATACAAATAGCAAGTTGAGACAAAAAAAAATCTTATAAACTACTTTTTGGAGGGAATTTCCAACAAAATCCCTCTAGAAATTCCCTCATACAAAAATGGCGACATGGTGTACACATCATTGAAAATATGTTTTATTGGAAGTACAATGAGGTATAAACCGTGCTTATATTGTAATTTTCGTGGAAGTTATATGTGATTTTATCTGCACTAATGAATATGGTAAAATTAACAGTACACAGCATATTTTTATATAAATATGCTTATTTCTCTACAAAGAATAATGCGATTCTTATGAAACTTAGAGGGCTTACTAAGTATAAATCAAGCTAACATACAATACAATTTGTGTGTTTATATACCTAAGAGTACCCGAGCTACAGGTACAAAAATTGTAAAAAAAAAAAAAGGGGGGGGATTTGAGGGGAAATTTCCCGAAAATCCGTCTGTACGGGGAAACTGAGGCTGATGGAGAAAAATGATTACAAATTCGAATTTTACATGAAAAGTTCTATTAGAATCAGGTATTTCCATTTCTGTGCCAAAATCTTGTTGACCAGTGTAATTTGACAAAATTAGAAGTAGTACTTTCTTAAATGCTCTAAATCGTAGTTTGTTTGTTAGAAGAAACTGTTTTTCATTATTCCTCAGACATGCAAGGGGCATTTCGTTACCTTGCTTGATTATTCATGTTATATATTTTAATATTAAATCTATATATATATATATATAATTAAGTTGTGTATATTAATTTGTAAGTCAGGCCTGACACGTATTTAGCTAATGCATTTATCTAGTACTATTTATTTAATAAGTATAGCGTAATATATAATCTTACTATGTTTATAATGCGGAAATGTATGTAAATATCAATTAGTTCATTATCCCAATCATTTATATATGCCAATTTTTTTAAGATTAAGATTCAATTAGTTAGATCGAGTATTACTCTCCCTCCCACTTGATTATAGACCTGGTAGAGAGGCTAGTTTTTAGAAGATTTATCTTTCTTGCTTGCTTTTCCAGTAATTTTCCACTGCTGTAAAAATTTCTAGAACCGTTGAATACTTAAATTTTTTTCTTCATTTTTTCTGTCCCCGGCAAAACATATAAAAAGGCGGATTTTTTAATGGTTTTCGCTGTTTCAGCTAAGGAGGCCTGTAGAGTAGAGGTCTATGTTGGTGGCTGTTCAGTCCAAAGGGAATTAGCAAGTAAGCTTTTTCCTGGGAGTTTGTCCTTTAGCTTAGTTACTGGATGATCAGTGGATATGTTAGTCCGTGGCTTCCTGTCCCGCTAGAGAAAGTGGTCTCTGGCCATAACTTGGGTGAATTCCAGAGTTAGGAATATGAATTAAAGAATAAAGTAGGAGTTTTGAGCTCTACGTCAGAGTAATGACTTAAATGGGCTCTAGTTAATGGTTAGAAGGAGTGAAAAGTAATTTGCTCTTGGGGTGACCCTAGGGAGAGAGTGAACCCAGGGCGCTTAGGTTTTTTAAAAATCTCCAGTGCTGGAGGTTTTTCCCCATAAAAATTGAATCCAGGTTGGGATTTTGGGTTCGTTCTTCATACAGTCAGGCAATAGTGAGGCTTGGCTGGTGTTTTCTTTGTTTTCACACTGCGACTTTCGTGTATGAAAATATTAGAGTGTGTGTTTACCTTTTAACCTAGAGTCTTGAATGGAAGACGTAATAATATAGCTGGGCCATGAGCGACGGCTGCAACTCCATATTCCCTAAGTTTACCAATCCTTTAAGAATTTAGTTAGTTTCCTTTTCTGGATTTCTCAGAGTGTTGAGAGTCCAAACCAGGTGTAGGCCAGACTGTTACTGTAGTGAAGTTAAACAGTCTTTGAAAGCAAGGAATATGGACCTAGAGTAGAGAGAGTACTTGTTTCCATATTACCGCTGTTCCCAAAGAAATATTAGAAAAATCTTTTATTCTTTATGATTAGTGATATTTAAATTAGAGTATGTGCTCCTTGAACTCTCTCATGATGAGTTTTTGGGAAGCCGAGCAAAAATATTAAAGATTTTCTTTCAAGGGCGAAGTAACGTCCTTTGAAGCTCAAAATTCTAGTCACTCACCCTACCTAAATTAGAGAAATATTAAGTTTAATAAATCTAGTTATTCATCGTAAATCACTTGAGTTGTTATTTTTAACTTAATCGTATTTTGAACCTGTTACCTAGACAACAGCGAGCGGACGATTTATTTCTTAAGGAATTTATTTCTTTTGTTGTAAGGTAAAATGGCAGACTCGTTAGAGTGGCAAGATAAAAAATCTCGATTAGGTTTATAGTTTCATATAGATATAAAGTGATCAGGTCCGTAACGATCCGAAGAGTAAAAGAAGAGATTGAAGTACATAAATTTAATTAATCATTTCTTAAATAAAAAAGTTTTACTTTACAGACATAAAACTCCAATTGAACGATATTCGGGGAATGCGCTAGCTATTGACTAGTACCTCGTCTGCCAATCCATTCATTAACATTCTAATGTAAGAATTTCACAATATTTGTATATTGCGGAGATTTCTAATGTACGTCTTGCTGCCATATGAATTTTTCACGAATTGGTTGCAGTTTTTCAAATACAATAGAGTTTGTAGCTGAAGTATCACATAACATTTTGAGACAATGTACAGAACTAATAGTGTGTTTCAAGAAACGGTTCGATAAGCCTACGAACCTATATTGATTCCCATCCTCTTACACAAGGTTCATTTGATTCATTCTGAATTTAAATGTAAGATTTCAAAATTTCAATAGACACAGTTGCCTTTTCATTCCGTATAATGTTTCTATAAAAATCGCTGTTCCTTTTTGCTATGTTATATACCATTCACAAAATGTTTGATGCCGGTCAGAATCATCCATATTTAGGCTATGAAGTAAAGCAGATTGATATGCTCTGAGCTCTAATGTTTGCAGCATTCTTCGAAGACTTATTCTTACGCTTTACGAGTTGATCTGATCAGAGATTGCACACAAAATAGGCTACAGTAAAAGATTTCCTTCTGTAGTCGCACATTTAGGGCTACTTAGTTTATGAAAATCCAATGCAGAGGCAGTCTCTTCAAATCATTTATTCATGTTATGGGTTGCTTGTTCACACGGAAATAAAGTATTCGGAAAACGCCACATAAATAACTTAATCAAATTTTAGTAATTTTGGTAATGTAACCACCAAGTTTTAAATACGAATACATATCTAATAATTTGGTAACTTTTCTATAAATGTTAAACTTACTAAATTACAAATGTAGCATCATTTAAATCATTAATAAAATCAGTTCATATTATTGTCACTTGTTGCCACGAACCACACTATAACACATTGTTCAAAATCCCCTACTGCTGTTCTATTCTATTAAGGACTGAATAGCTGGTAGTATCAAGAAATTTATGACCCACGCCCTATATTATTTGAATAACATATAATTTTTTTACACCCCTTCTCAATGCCATCACCCTTTTTCATTTTCTAAATTTTTGGGCTCCTTTTCCGCATTTTATTTCTATAGTACCTAAGCAACGATTCAGCATTATATTAATTTCGCTTGAATACAATGTTCTTAGTCAAAAGTTACTAAATAGAAATTAAAGGGTGGTATAGCAACATCAAACTGACCAATCACGGTTATCACCAATCGATATTGTTCAGTGCTTTTATATCACAAATATTTACTAAGTGATCGGATGCATCAAGACTGTATGAGACGTGAGCCTACAGTTTGCTTGGAATCTGAACTACATGAGCTTCCATTGGATCGAATCCGGGTCTTCCACGCAGAAGATGTATAGGCTAACCGCACAGCCACAAGCTTCAGTTGGTAACGGGAGTTGCAGCCTTAATAGAAAAAATATTGAAAAGTTATTGTTACATATTTATTTTAAGTTTTCTGTGCGTTGTATTTTGAGAGTTTTTTTGGGTAGCCTTTTTAATACACGAGTCATACATATATATATATATATATATATATATATATATATATATATATATATGATACAATTACTTTTGGTACCAGCAGCTAGTATGGTAATTTTTAGATATTGAAATGGTAATTTTTAGATAAAATGATCTGAAATTGAGTTCTCTTTTATTACCTGACTACGAAAGAAAGAAAGGTAATGTGGTTATGTAAGAGACCATTCCCTGGTTTCCTGGTTGACTTCAAAATGTCTAAATTAGTTTTACAAATGAAGTGTGGAGCGACTCATCTTGAACCTGCAAGTGTCAAACAGAAGCACAAAATTAAAGAAAAACAAATTGGTAGGCATTAAACTCTACATTGTTTAAATTGAAATATGACAATTGACAGAAACTTTATTTTATGTACGGGGTTTTAAGTGATGAATCTCACATATTTTATTTAAGTTACGAAACTTTGATTTTTCTATAAAGTTTTATCCGAATTGGTGCAGTGGTTCTCGACATAATACTAACAAAATGGTGTTCTGTAATCGCTGACACCTTCCGCGACAGTGTTGTATATTGTACAAGTAGAATTTTACGCTACTTAAGATGAATATAAACGACACGGCTAACTGAATGAAACAGTGTTTCGTACTCGATATTTACACTGTTTATTTGTAATGAAAGTGTAAAACTGTGGACAAATTCAGATTCAAAAAAAGACAAAACAGTATCGCAAATAAAGATTTTTATCTTTTACATACTGAGGGTTTACTTTAGTCTTTGAAACTTTCTAACATCTCAATTTAGAGATTTATAATATATATATAATAAACGCTACAATTAAAACGAAACTATTAATGAATTAATTAGTAGTGTATTTTCTACAATAACATAAAAACGAATAATACTAACTGGAAAACTTCTTCAAGTAATATATATATATATATTAGGGTGGATCGAAAAAAACTTTTTTTTAGTTTCCGAGTTGCTATACCGCGGAAAAGTTGTGGTTAGTGATGACTTGAAAAATAAAAAAAGAAGTGTCGAAATCGGTTAATATCTTCCGATCGCGCAAAGCGTCTGAAAAATTTTTAAAAACATGAAAAACTTAATTTTCTCGTACTCTTTATTAAAATAAAATACTCTCGTATTTTTTACGCTATAGTGATAAAACGTTACAACATGCCTTATTTAATAATAAAAACAGTTGTTTTATGATTTTAGAGAATATCTTCCGATCGCGCAAAGCCCATGAAGTTTAAGAAAAATATCTGTTATTCGTATTTTTTTTAAATCAAAAATTATAAACTGCGATATTTTTAATGCCTTATAGTGCTGATGTGATAACATGCGTTCTAATATGTTTTATAATGTTTAATGTTTTAATGAGAGAATTCCAAGGTTATTACATATAATTTCCAAAGCTAACACAAATGTGCAGCTCTTCGCTTCTTTTTATATATAAAAACAACCCAGAGGAGGAGGCTGCAATTCGAGTTCCGCCCACACTCTTCCCATCCACCCAGCCATAAAAGGTGTGTACTATTTACAATATTTACATATTTAAATTTGTTTTTCTTTTTTGAAAGACTTACAAAATTGAAGCGATTTTATAGTCAGATTTTGTTCTGAACTCAGGCATCAAAGATCTGGATTTCAACGTTGCTCTGATGTAGCCATCTCTTGATTTGGATCCGCATACTTTGAGCGAAACTTCTGTAACTAGCTTCACGCATCGCTCCACGGCTTGCGTATGGCAGGGGAACTTCTTGATATCCCCATCTGGTATTTCACCTCGTTGAATGAAAGAGTTGATGTTGTCGTTTGAAGCTTTTCGAAGAAGAGGTGAAGAAGAATACTTGGCTTCACTCCAGTCAATCATGTCAATGTAATCTGAGGCTTCAAAATTCACAGTTGGAGTAAGGAAGATTCTGATGCTTTTTCCTTTCGAATCAGACTGCCTGGCTTTCAACACTCTTATAAGCCCTAGTTCTCTAATGTGCTTCCTCTCATCAAAAATCATGGCTATTAAAAGATTTTCGGGGTGGGTAAAGAACGAGTTCTTTTCAATGACGGGGAAAACAACTTGCTTCAAATTGTCAGGCAAGTATCGAGATGTTTCAATTGTTCTATATACATGAATGGATCCACTTATGAAGGTATTGCTGTTTTTAATTTCAAACCACACTGGCATCTAAGATTTCAAAATGAAAGTCACTATGGTTTTTAACTCAATTTGAATGATTTGCTTCACTTATGTATAGTCTGAGAACTCTATTTGCACAAGTGAGCCATCTGGAATGTGAAAGTGGTCCGGAATCACGAATTGATAAATCACTTGGACATATGCCACTTTTGACCGCCTGACATATATCTAAAAGATATCTCTGGTCTTTACTCAAAGAATTTCTGTCAACTTCTGGAATTACACAATCTATTGGTTGAAAATCTATCGCTGGCAGTTTCTCACACCCGCTTAGATTATTTCCAATTGGTCCAGAAAATGTTGTGGGGCCAACTGTTCCTCTATCCAAATGTTGACAAAGATGACATTCAAAGATGACAAGATAATTCATTGAAATCGAGTAGGCAAATAGGCCATTGCAGAGGTCGCCCAACATGGATCTCAAGATGACGAATAACACCATTTTTCCAGCCAGTATTTGTATTAATACCATCACAACCGATGATATCCAAGTCTTCCACTAAAATTTCTTCTTCATTAAGGCAAGATACAATGTCTTCAGCAGATCCAAAGCTCGGCGACACATGGCCAATGCATGCAGAACCAAGTTCTTTGATGAGCGAGTAATGGTAATCCTTAATAGCACGACACGACGAAATTGTTTGGATTCAATCTTATCTATAACCAAGGTGTCATCCCTTCTTCCATCAAAATAAAGACCACGCAGTTTATCTAAATCATTTTCACTGTTGTTTTGCAAGTCACTTCTAATTTTGCTCCTTTCCCTTCTAATTTTACACCTTCAATAACCATAGACGTATCTGCTTTGGTTATTATACCAAAATCTTCTAGCACACTAGGTGCTCTAGCAGAACCTGCATGGTCACTGACTCCATATCGATCGTAGGTTAATGCTGTAGCTCCTAGTTTAATTCTCATCTGCCATGGAGATGGAGATTCCTTTTTCTCAGAGTCATTTGGTTTGTATTCAGGTTCAATTTCAGAAAACACTTCGGCTGAACAACTTGGCTCTTCCACAAGTAAACAATCAGGGCTATCTCTATTTAAAGTATAGCTTCTTCTTTCAAGTCTACGTTTCAACTTTGATGTCTCCTTCCGATCCAAAGCACTAATTTTTCCTAATCCATGCTCCCTCTGAAGATATAAGAATTTTCGCTCAATGACAGGAATCTTGTTAGGTTTCTCACACGTGCGCGATCGGAAGATACTCCCTAAAAACATAAAACATGGGTTGTTCTTATTAAATATTACTAGTTGTAATGTTTTCTCACTATAGCATTAAAAATAAGAGAGTATTTTGTTTTCATAAAAAGTACGAAAACATTAAATTTTTCGTGCTTTTTAAAAATTTTCAGACGCTTTGCGCGATCGGAAGATATTAACCGATTTCGACACTTTCTTTTTTATTTTTCAAGTCATCACTAACCACAACTTTTCCGCGGTATAGCAACTCGGAAACTAAAAAAAAGTTTTTTTCGATCCACCCTAATATATATATAACATTCAACAGAGATTCTTCTTCATTGCAACTCCGAGTTCTAAAGTGTAAACACTTGTAAGTACAAATAGTAAGTAGCAGATAAGCCGTTTGTAGAATTAATAAGCTATATTTTCTTTTAAATACGCTTCAATAAATTTTTGCGTTAATGATTCATTATTGACACCAACTCTCACATTGTAAGCCTTCTCCACTGGTCTAATAGTAAAAGAGCGCGCATTTGGTGCAAGAGATCCTGTGTTCGACTTTAGGTTGGGAAGCATTGAAATTTAATTGAAAGCATTATGATAGTTTGGATCCTACCTTAAACTGTGGTTCTAATATCTTTGGAGTTAAAGGGATACTCAATTTCAACAAACAACAACTACCATTGCATGTTAGTCGCACTCTTATCTCTCCTTGCATTATTGGCCTATGCTAGCTTTTTACTTTGTTTGCATAATAATGTTATTCACCATTAATATCACTTTAGGTACTATTTGTAATTAATTTGATTGACGCATTTACAAATTAAGCGGAAATTGTAATATTTAGCTTTTTTAAAAAACTATATAAACGAGCTAGCACTTTCCTATATTTTCAAATAACGTTTAATATATATAATAATCACTTACCGTATATAGTCATATCATCATAATTGTGAACTTACAACTTAATATTCCAAATTAAAATTTCAACATTTGTTTTTTAAAAAATTGTCCATAAATATTAGAAATAAAATAATTTTCTTATCTCAGCAAATTACTTATTCAGAGCTACATTCAAAGCAGATACACAGAACCTTCTTCACTTCTGAAATATTTTATTTTTCTCTCAGGGAATATATCTTATCATGCAATTTGCATGAAAGACTTGAAACATTGTACGTACAATGTCATTCTATAATCGGTATTCAGATATATTATTTCATATTTTCAGAAAGTTAATACATGTTGTTACTTCATAAAACATGTAGACTTATTCTTCTTGTTAGAATGCTTCAGTTTTCTTCTCGCGCAATCAAGTTTTTTTCATGCTGAGCTGAACACATAATTCAAAGAAGACAATCGATTTGTTCTGATAATATTTATTAACCTGATTTCTAGTAGCTGTATCATAAGCATCATGAAAGGATACACTATTTAATTTATTAAGTAATTATACTTTAGGCATTTTTCTCAGTATTCGTAATAATACATTCAACATATAATTCGTAATTAAAGTAAAACAGAAGAGTAACTGTTAATTATTAGTGTATTTTTATTTATTAAATTTCTGAGAGCGTATCTGAAGAGCTATTACAAAAAAGACATACTTTGACTTTCCATAAAATCTCTACTCATCGAAATGATTTACGAATTTATATAGATCAAAATTAATTATGTTTGTGCACACATAGCAGCTTGTAATTAAATCGTTGCTTCATGTGAAATCTTATTTTAGTAGTTAGAGAATTAGTATAGCTTTTCATTGTCAAACTATGTTATTCTAATTCCTGTAAGTCATCTTAACTATGGAATCGGTGAATTTTCTGTAATTATTTTCTGAATCTTTTGCCGTTCTTGAATCTTCATCTTTAACTATAAGAACCAGTTACATAATTCACTTCTCCAGTTATCTCCGAATCCAATTAACGCACTTAATTAGAAGTTCTCTATTAATTCACTTTCCATGTGAATAAACATCTATCTCATCTGCAACCTAGACAGACTATTCTGTCAAAAGAATCTGGTGCTGTTGTGTATGTGTTGGTATTCAATAAAAATGCTATAAACTTATTTTTTTCAAAACTAAAGAAAATAACACTTTCAAGCTGCAGTAATTCGCTTTTATACTATAGCTAAGTTCTGCCATGTATTTTTAAGTTGTTACAAAAGTTTTTCAATTCTTTGTTGTTTTACTACAGCTTTTTCTCGACTTTACTACACACTCAAAAGTACCTAAAGCCAATACTCATAAAAAACATTACCAAACTTCAGTTTTGGCAGAATTATTTTTGTGTTTGTGTGCTTGTTTAAAGTTAAACTTTTCTTTTCAGTACTAAAACGCTTGACACGTAGAGTTACAGTTTCACTTGGGATTTCAACCACGTAGGCTATAGTTTATTTGAAAATCGAACTAGGGCCTTTTGCACCTGGAAGAATTAAAACAGCTTTAGATAGAAACTAATTAAAAATTAATTTACTTAAAATTCAAAATCATGACATAGAGACGCATCAAGCAAGTATAATATCAATTTCAGTTTTCTCGTTTGTGTGTCGAACTGACTAGAGTGTATTCATTAAAAGGTTTTTCAAATGTTGCTTTGGCTTTTTTTCCGGTGCTTATATAGGTTATATGGCATTTGTAGATGTGTTAGTTGTTTCAGGAACGCGTGTGGATAGCCGAGATAGCAAAAAGCGAATCGGATTGTTGTCGCTGTCAGCGAAGTGTGAAATGTGCGACCATTCTTCTTGTCCCAGGAGAAAATGGGACGCTTTCCAAACGAATAGAGTTTTTGCTACCAAGGATGTTAAAGTAAGGCATGTGACGATGCAAGAGATGTATGTGAATGTACGTGAGGCTTTGAAAAGACATCAACGTTATGAAGTCCATACACACACACACAAAGGCAAACATACGTAGAAAACTGAAGAAAACAGTTAAGAATAAAAGAAGCAGCATGCTATTCTAACATTCTCACTGTCCACAATCCTTTTCTTCATTTGACAAGATGTTTTGTTCACTTTTAGCTTTTTCTACATTCCCGCCGACAGAAGTATTAAAATGTGCAATCAACTAAAGAATCGTGTTTGCGATTGTGAATGAGAGATTATGTGAACCAAAGCATCGTAAAGAAGATTCATTTTCCGTTACAGATATATTTGTTTTTGTACAATCAAAGGAATTGTATCTTCAAAAGTTTCTTTGTTTGGAAAGCACTAAGTAATTCAATTTTGAATACCCTTCAGTGAAGAACAATACAAACAAAAATTTCGGAGGTAACCAACCTGCTTATACAATAAATGACTTTCCGTTCATATTACGTACATACGTAAACAACCTCCAAATTGGTGAATTTTATACGAGTTGTACCACCACTATAGCTGCATATCTGCATATGAGACAACAATCTAATTTAAATTTCTACATGTATTATCTTCATAAAAGTTCCTTCATTAGAGAAACAATGAGACCTTCGAGTAACGAGACTGATACACTATCTCCCTATAAAACTGAACGGATAACAAACTGATTTAATAGTACAATTGATAAAGTGTTGGAATGGTGGTTGCGAGGATAAATTGCGAGCATGGATACGAATAGCGAAATTGGCAACTTCTTTTCTTTGCTTTCTTAATAAAGAATAAACGTTGTTTAGTAACATAATGTAAATGTATAAATATTTAACCGATTAATTTTAAATTAATATTATGTTGCTATTTCGTGTGTATGAGGATTATTCAAGAGTAGATCCTCAATACCATCTCTAATTAACTAACGAACTAACTCTATGGTCTATGGAAACCGGAGGTTCAATGCCGCGTTCACAAAAGCCCTCCACTGATTTCTATCCGTAGCCAATTGGATCCATTTTCTACTTTGTATTTCTGCGAGATCCATCTTAATATTGTCCTCCCACCTGCGCCTAGGTCTTCGTAATGGTCATTTCCCAGTTGGCCTTCCAATTAAGATTTTGAAAGCGTTCCTACTTTCTTCCTTCCTGGCTACATGACCTGCCTACCTGAGCCTCCTAGATTTGATGACCCTAACAATGATGGGTAAACCGTATAAATTATGTAGATTGTAGCGCCCCAGAGGGCCCAATCCCTGGCAGGCTACAGCTAAGTTTGATTGCTCAGTACCGGAGCACTGAGATGATAAGTATATGGTAGGAGTCGCCACCTGTGATCAACTTGTAACACAGGAGAAGAATAAAGCAAGATGCTAACACAGGAATAAACTGCGCTAAAGTAATGCTATAAAAACAAAACAAGAAAAAAAACTTTAGTACAACGGCAAACGAATCCAACATGTGCGAGACTGCCCCCTGCACACTCTACGAGTGCACAGAAAACAGTCCTTCCCTTGTGCTGTGATTTCCTTACCTATGCGTCTCTCATGAGAATGCAGAAGCTGAAAGAAGAGACAGTAGTGTTGATCTCACAAATATAACACTTATGATAGGGTGTTGCAACATTTATTTAACTGAAAGAATTTTCACAATTTAAGAGTAGTCGATCTTGCTAAATATGACAACAAAATTATATTGAGATTAAGATTGCGACTGATTTCTGAGAACCCTCTGCAATGTTATACTTCGTAACTTATTCAGGTACATAACTGAATAAACTTACACCCACAATATGACTACACTTGAGTTGAAAATAATAATACGTGATTAAACACACACACATCAAAAATATTGAATATATATATATATATATATATATATATATATATATATATATATATATATATATATATATATATATATATATATATATATATTAAAATGGCATAATGAGTGATTTATTATGACCTTAACAGATAATAGGACCAATGGCTCGAGCAAGATATAGATTTACTTACCACGACTAGTCGGGTTTACACCAATTATGTAATACTTAAAAATGCAACATGACATACTTATGAGTAACTACCATACCGATAATGAACCCCAAAGAAACATCATGCTAGATAGAGTTTCATTACTTCGCATATAAACATAAAACAAATGACTTGTCCTAACTGAATGAGGACATAAAAGTGGGCTAAGGATGGACAAATTAGACAGATGTAGTTATGAAACATTATAAATAGACCGGACAACGAGTTGCTAAAAACCAAGCCTCGATCAAGATGCTAGGTACAAATGAACGTCATAATTATGTAGACATAATGATCTGATTAACAAAAAAACCATGTAATCGTCATGTAGTGGCACACTCGGACAGAAATTAAAAGGGAAAGACCATAAAGTGATCAATATGAACTGACAAAAGTTAATTCCACGGTGACCTTAACATAGCAAACCAAAAGGACAACATTCCTGATCAACTTGTGCTAGATGGCCAAGTGCCTCTTAAATACGGAAAAACGTATTCATGTTTCAGACAGTGATAAACTCAATGAACATCGGTTAACTAGACATTCATGTAGCTAGTGGTATTCCTATGACGTACTTCAACATTGATGAGTGCTAATAGACATTTGTAGAAAATACATTCTTAAGACGTGCATCAGCAAATCCACATAAGGGTGCTATGTAAACGCGATTCCATGAATCAGGAATAGTAAAGATAATTCTGTACAAAGCAGAATTATGGTTAGCCTGCTACGAAGGCGGGCACTCATAGCACAGGGTACTTACCCCTTTGACAGGTATTAAACAAGCAGAAATTATTATACCTTTCACAAATGCACTTTCACTATTAACGGAACACATTCCTACAGGAAAATAAATGATATACACACTAACTGCTGCTTAAAGCACACACGATGCACAAAACTTGGACAAAATAAATGATCACTGTTGTGGAGAGGTTCCTCTGAATTATATGGCCTAGAAGATTAAACACAAGGAGATATCTTCATTTTTACACAACCCGGTCTGGGCAGGTGGGAGCTGGTGTGCACCCAATCCATAACGTTCACTGGACAGCTTGGAAAACGATGATAATATGCTTATTTATGATTATAAACTGCAGTCTAACTGATAGGTAGTAAGATTATAACATCATATCAAAAAAACAGGAACTGAACACTTTGTGGAGATCACAGATAGTGGATTAATGAAAACATATATATATATATATCAACTCTTATTGATTAACACTTCATGTGTGAGCCTATGCACAAAGTTCCACTTTAACCACTTGAAGCGATGATAGGTTCTTAACTTCTTGAATAGCCACCCAAAAGTGATGGATCACATAGATTACGAGGTTACGTGCGATTAAGTGGCTAAACAGCATGAGCAAGATTAGTATGAACAAATGATAACCCTGTAGCCATACTTGCCACTCAAATAACTCACAATAATAACGATGTTCTGGATTCCACTCCCAGAGTGTTATATTATTACAGGCGAAGTTACTATAAACTCTTGATGCTTCCATATTACATAAAGGCACGGATATCACTGAATAGTACAGATGAGTAGAGTGCTTTCTTTCGCCTCGCTTCACGGACATTGCGAATGAGTTGGGGGCCCCGCTGCTAAGAATTTAGTTGGACATTAAGTATATTAGTTCAAACTGCAAGTTAAAAATACAGGCCACTAACAACATGATGACCAAGCCGCTTTGAGAATGGTTCACATTAGATATCAGAATATGATGATGTGACAGGATGCAGTCCAACCTAAAAACGTGCACCCACACAAAGATGGCTCACGTGGTAGCTAGGGCGAATAAGTATTACCCAACTCCATTCAGAATTTTATACTATGCAGATTAGTGGCACATATGAAAAACATGTGAAGCAGTTCACTAGAGTATGAAGTAGATCAAACACACTTTTAAATATGACGATGGCCAATGTAAATAGAGATTTGACTTAGTTTTTGTTAACACACAAAAGTTAATGTTACCATTGCGTCTTCTTGTTCAGCTTCGAGTACCCAGAATCCCTTGCGCGAACCCGCGAACATGATGTTTCGGCAGGGTTGCCAAATACAAAAGGATTACAAGAGGTAAGTAGTAACTTGTACTAATGATACAATTGTAGAATCGTTTATATAGGGGCGTTACAAGATCCTCGTTATGAAGTTTCCGCCATTTCCCATTCCCGTTTCTCTTGAGTTCGAATATTCGTCCCAGGATCTTGTTCTCAAATATTTTCAACCTATGTTCTTCCTTCCATCTCGTTCAAGACCATCTCTACACTATAAAATCAGGACTTTTGATAAGAAATATGAAAAGATAGATATATCAAATTAATACCATTTGTAAGTTGTTAGTAATAGCATATGAACTCTTATTTATTGTATCTGAGAAGTACAATATTATGGGAGCATATAATGATGTCACTCTGAGAAATAAGTTTTTAAATTTTTTGGAGTTGTGGTTAATACGCTTACTTTATGCGCTTCTCTTGGTTCATTCCTAATGACAGGGCACTGTAAAAAAATAATATTGAGATATTGTCTAACCAAGCTTGTAATGCCCTTTAAATTATATTTATTTAAATGAAAATTTAGTTTTCTTCGCACTGGCACAGAATTACCATCCTAAGCTTTCATACTGTACTTTTATTGAAATTTTATTTCCGATTAATATTGTATTTTGTTTTATTTTTAGTGATTTTTAAAGAATTCTTTCCCACCAAATTTACACAGAAGTTTAATTGTCCTTTTTGTTAGTATCTTGGATATACAATATTTTAAGGTTTACTTATTGGCTACTTCGTGTCCCTTAATATGGATTTAGTGATTATTTATAACATCATACTATTCCATTGCATCAACATCATTTTGACTATAGCTGAGGATTGCACAACTCTCTATTAACGGACATTAAAGTGACATTCAAGAATCAAGACTTTTTCAGATTTTTATTTTAGAATGTTAGAAGTACGTTATTCAAGAATAGAATATTCAGGAATAGAATATTCAGGAACACAATATCCTATATTCAGGAATACTATTACAAACATGCAATGGGCAATGAACAACATTATATGCTATCCAATTTGCGAAGCAGTTCTTTTTATGACGACGGCAAATAAAAATATTTCTACCCAGTGAAAAATAAAACTGTCTTTATTTCTGATTTGATCTTGGTGTTTATTAATATGGAATATGATGAATAATGAAAGTGGAAACTTCGTTACCTTACTATTGAAATTCTGAAGTGTTGCGCATGTTTTGTAAGACCAAAGTAAGTTATTGTGATCTAGTTTTTTTTTCGTTTCTATTTATTTATTTATTTATTTTGCAAGATACTAGTATAGCTTGTTCTACTATTGCTGATCTTGATAAAATACATTTATGAGTTGATATTGTGATTTCAATATTTAGTAGTATTCTTATTTTTTCTTCTAGTAGAGTATCTTTCAGCAGAAATATCATTGTAAGAAGATTAAGTGTAAAACGTTGTATTGCATATTTATGTACATCTGTTTATATTTTTGGTGGAGAGTTATAAATATAGCACTGTGTAAAAATGTTGCTTCAACACATTTTTGTATACTTTTGTATAAGACAGTCAAATTCATCTCCAATTTTTGGATATAATCCTAGTATTCTTTTATGAAATTTTATAAATTATATTTTAAGTACTGTAAATTTTTTAAAATTTAATTTTGAATATTGGTTTAGGTCTAAGTATGTTATTGTTTTTGATTGTTTTATTTCATTATTAAAAATTTATATGTTTCTTTCAAGATTATAACCTCCACTTGGAAAGTTTATGATTCATATTTTAGTTTAATTTGAAAGATAAGTCATTTGTGTTATTCTTTCTAACACTATTTTAATTTTTTTCTCTTGTCACATTACTTGTATTTATTTTAGTAAATAATTCTGAAGTTGTCAACAAATATAGATTTGTATAATTAATTTCCTTCTTAGTTCAAACAGGAAGATATTAAAATAGTGTGGAATTTAATTTATCTTGTCTAACTTCTCTAGAGTTTGAAGGCGAGGTTCCTTCCTGTATTTATTTATTTCTATTAATTAAACTATAATGAATTATTTTAATAATTTTCCGCATTCATTTAATGATTTTATGGGTGAGCTGAATTATATGTTGCGAACGGTCTCAGGTTCATTCCCGATGGAGACACTTAGTCGAAAAAATGTACAACATTTTACAGGCCAGCCATTCTGAGAGGTTTTCCTCATTCACATCAAGCAAATACGATGTTGGTACGTAGCATAATAGTTCGAGACCACTTCCATCCATCCCCATTCCTTTCTTCCTCCCCAATTCCCCAGATATTGTGATCGCCGGGTGATGTCATTCCTCATACCTGACGAATTAACATGGCCATAGATGCTGAAATCCCAGAAATCTAATTCCTAATCCATAATGAACCGAATTAATTTCTCTAACAGAATTGTAATACCACTTGAGAAATCTATATTTATTAGTAGGCCCGGATATTTATGTGCTAAAAAACTGTAAATATTTATTTTTTGTGTGCTAAAAATTAAAACAAAATTAACAAAAACTAACAAGGAAAAGTATGGGAAAACGCCTAACATAAGAAACATAAATACCGGTACTCACCAATAGCTCCTATTCATCAGATGTCGAAATTCCATGGGTATTGCAGTGAACAGCTAACGTCTTTTCCAAAATGCCCAATGTAAAGGCCTGTCTATTGTCACGGAATAATGCCTTATCTTGAGAAAAGGAACGTTCTACATCACGCGATGTTAGCCTCCGTATTTGAAAAGAGGCATATCACGAATATCACACCATCAACTCCCTTATTTGCAAAGGGGCACAGCATTAACTTCATTTATGTATTAGCCTTCCAATACTTCAGGTACTTTACATATTCTTTTATAGCCAATGTTTTTCTCAAACAAATCCTTATTTTATTTTGTTACGACTTCAGCTTTCGAAGCAGAAAGAACATTCAGCTTTCGAAGCAGAAAGAACATTCAGCTTTCTTTCAACGCACTGTACTTCTTTAACCGAAATACTCAATCTACCTCCCATAGTTTGTAGTTTCTTTATAGAGTGAGCCAAGAAACCGACATTGTCAGATATGAGAGCCAAGTCACATTTCAAGCCACTGTCTCTTACTAAATTTTGAACAATTTCAATGGATGAAGTCGTCTGTGTTTAGTTCAGTTACTACAGATACAAATGCTTCAAAATTCTCCGCATAATATAGTACTGCTACTACACCACGTTCGAAGAAGTGAAAGATTGGAATTTTTTCTTTGAAAAGTTCATTGTCGATTTTACGATTTTTTTCCATTTAACACTAACTTGTCCACTTTAGGATAAAGGATTCGGATTTTTTCACACACCCGATATAGGACGTGTACGACATATGTCACGTGAATCATATTAGGGTAGGATAGAGAGTTTCACCAGCTTTCCTCGTATAAGGAGCACCATCAGTCAGAAAACACAAAACATGGTCATTTCACACTATTCGGCCACAAAATGTGCAAAGATTAATTGAACAACCTGACAATTGTCACGTGATTCGTCACTGAAAGTTCTTTAGAGACTAGCAAGAAATGGTGTTTGGAAATTATTACTTCATTTTTCAGTACACCTACTCTAACATTTCCCACTTTTCTAACACTAACAGAATCACTAGTTTCATCAATGCTCACCCAATTTTTATTTCGTTTTCACATACGGACCTAATTTGTGATAATGTTTCTTTATAGCGCTTAGGTAGATAGTTCTTCCGAAGCGTTGACTCATCTGGAGGACTTACATTCGTATATTTGATTGAAAATTTTGGAGTTCGGGATTGTTTACCTTATACAGAAGTATGCCAGAAGAAACGAACGCTTTACATAAATCTAAATAGTACTGTGTTATATTTGTTCCGACGCTGGAAGATGAGGGTTCAATAGGTTTTCCGATGCGAGTTTGTTGCGATGAAACACGTAACGCAGCAGCGATATGTTTACTACCTGACAAGTGATGCAGTACCTGGGAACGTTCATCTGCAATTATACGTTTCGAGTACGGTTGACAAAATATTTTACCGTCGGTGGTAAAAATGTTTTTAAATTCTAGTACGTACTTTTCTAAACGTTCACGCATACTCAATTTCACTTTGGTCGTTAATTCACAGATCCAAAAATATGAACTTCATCACTGTACGACAATGACTCTACAAAAGTCCCACAACTTGGTTCTGTATATAAGGCACTGGCGTCAAATGTCTAGACTGAAACGTGATAATTGTACTAAGGAAAGACGTTTGGCACCAACAAGCTTTTGGTTAAGAGCGACAATTAGAGTGGGATTTTGAAGCCGGACTGGAAGCTCTAGTATCACCACAACAGGCAATGATAACACACTGCAACGAAACCCTACTCCCTCTTTAAAAGTATAAAATATAATACTATGTCTACAACTACCTCCCTTTCATCTACGGTCACTCGTTCTCTCCTCAGTTTTGGCTTCAAAGTACAAATTGCTGCTTTAGAATTTATGACGACGCTGTTTCTGCGGGTGGGAAATTCCTTGTAAATGCGATGCATAGATTTATGTAGCTTATAATTTCCCCGATGTTAATCTCTTTCGAGTGTAACGTAGTCTGACTTTTCTTCTTTTTTTCCTATTTATTTATGAAATCGTTACACGAGAGAAAGAAGAAACAATTCGTTGTGAATTTTAGAATAAAATAACGGAAAATAATTTAAAATATGTATGTATTACAAACATGTCTAAAATATCTATTTACATAACTTTTTTTAGAAAATATGTATTTTTAAGTCAAATAAGATTTGTGATATTGCACTTACAGATACTTCATTGGGATAATAAACTTTGTTTTGGGCTTGTACGTGTTCCAAAAAAAGTTTTTACATACAAATCCGGGCCATACTTATTAGTAACAAGTGTTGCTTGTTTTGAAAAGGATTCTAAATTCTCATTATTATTTTCTAAAAAGTCTGCAGTAGATAAATTTTCCTGAAACCTGTTATGTCTTGAGAAAATAGCCTCTATGCTCCAGAAACCATGTTAATCTAAATAATACTATGTTTTGAAGTACTTTTAAAAAGAAGAAGATAATTAGACAGTAATAGTTTCCATCAGACCCCTATTCGGTATTATTTATGTGAACGTATTTCACCATCAGTTCTACGTACTGTTTCTTTTTTGTTATCTTTAAATACTTTTTGTAATTTTTATTTTGAATAGTAGTTCCACTTCAGATGTTATTTTTCCAAACATACTAACATACTCATATATTTTACAAGACATTCCCTATTATTGTTTATGTAAGGAGGTGTTAGTTTTTGATGATATATTGAGCCCCAATATTTCAATATGTCAGCAACATTAGAGTAATAATAGAATTCAAGTATTCGACGTTTCAATTACATATTATAATAAAGCAAGATAATTATTCTTAAATTTATAATTTCATATTATTTACAATCAACAGCCTACATTGCATATGTGTTAGATATGGTTGATGTCACAAGATATGAAATTAACTTAATAATAATGTTGGAGCCAATATTAAAATTACTCTTACAATATGTTATAAAAGCATATTCATTCAGACTTCAACGATATAAAAGATAATAGTAACTTTTAAATTATCAAGATTAATATAATTCTACATGATTCTAATGAAATCACAAAGATCATAATAAAGCCGGAATTGAACACCAGATTAAACGGCTAAGTAAGAGTTATATTCACGAATTATTATAAAATTATGTTGTCTTTCTTTGCACGAGGTTCATTTTAAATACCTGGCAGAATTACCGAGGATAATACATACAAGCACACAAAGATTACTTTTCATTATCATAACCGATATTTAAATATATTTTAGATTGATTAAGTCAAGTTCATAGCTCGAGAAATATTGAAAGGCCTACACTGAATTGGACACTCATGGTTAATTCAACACTCATTCTAACTCACTTACGTTCTTGACTTGTCACTACTTTGTGGAGCAAGCATATTGTCAATACATCCGACCGTGATCTCTTGGTCCATAATAGCTAGTTATCCTACTCTTACTCTGGTTTGTACGACTAATGAAACAATTATTATTACCTTTGCTGGGTCCTAAATATTAGTTTCTCGTAACGCTTTGTGCCTCAATCAGAAATACCCCAAAAATAATTCACTTTACTCTCAGAAAAGTGGATGCTCCTGACTATGAATCGAACGTTTTAATGCAATAAACAACATAATGAGTTTTCACAGAATTCAAACACTGCAGCTCTTTCTTTTCTAAAGCACATGCTAGCGTCTCGTAACACTTAATAACTTAATCACAATTACTGTTTCCAACACTTTATTTGTTCGATTAATGTCGTCAGATCTTCGTAACTCGAACATACTTTATAGATTATCATTATTACCGGGACTCTGAGATGTTAATTCTGTTAAACTCATGATTTCGATTGTAAGTGTTCATTATTGTACCAGTTATCTTGTAAGAGTTTCTAAAGTGACTACGATTTCTACTATTTTTGGTATTGACACTGGATAGACATGTTCTATACTGGGGAACTATTTTGTCTTCTAACTTTCGTGTTAACATATTATGCTTTATGTATTTGAATTTGTCTGTAATGATATATTATTTTCTGTTTTATACTTCTTAATAGTAAATGGCTGAAGTTGACACACTGTTGGAACAGAATACTTGTTATGATCGAAATTAGGTTGATGGCCATGGAGCAATTTTAATTCATTATATGCCGGTGTTACAAAGTCAGTAAGGTTTCTGTTGGTACGTAAATCGTATTTCCTATTATACATATATGAATCTCGATTGCCTGAGCGAAGTCGTTTCAAAATTATCTGAAAGATGACTGAATTCGTCATATTATACAATGATAATTTAATTCCCTTAAATCGTGTTGAGCAAGAGGAGGTCAATAGATATAGTAAGATAATGACTGAATGTCATGAATCTTAACATCTGATTCTCTCTCTCTCTCTCTCTCTCTCTCTCTGTCCTTTCACTCGCTCAAGTTCCATTCGTTCCTGTTCACTTTTCGAATCAGAATATTATCGGATAGCAGTGAAAATGGAACGTTTGTCTTTACACCGTCGTTTGTTTCGATTGTCATTTAATTAAGTTCCTCTCACCGTAAAGTTTTGTTGTTTCTAATGTTCTTGAAATGAAATCAAATTATTCAGTTTGACGTTTCAGGATTATGCCTTTTAGGTTAAGGGAGACAGATGATTAAAGCAAGTGATTGATGATGGAAGATTTGGTAGAATGATTATCTGGGAGGAAAGAGGAGTACCTCGAGAAAATCCACACACACGATGTTGTCCACCACAAACTTACTTGTCCAAGGATCGAATCAGGAATTCCACGCACCAACGCTCTACCACTGAGCCACCGTGCCAACGTTCTAATGTTTCTTTGTTAAGAGAATATGGCATTTGTGTGATCGGGAATGTTTGTGTTATATGATTTGTTTCTGATTTATTTACAAGACTTTTATAGATATTTAATAATTTTTTGGACAAACAATAACATAAAACAAAATAAATCTGTTGAAACAACCAATACAACATTGAATAGCGTTAGAAGTGAGACAATAATTATAAATAATATCTCATTATAAATATCTCATTATAAACAAATTACAATCATTTTACTTAACGACTAAATATGTTTAACTAACAATTTAATATTATTTCAATTTGTCATTGATAAGACACTAATTTTCACTGCCAATACTTAATACAATTTACAGAAATAATATAACTTTATTCTTCAAGAACTGAATTCATAATGTTTTACTGCAAATGGCAGTAGACTTTATCATGGGATTAAAAGTAAAATAATTATAGATCAAAACAATTTAAGATGGACAATTTAAAGGAAGTTGATTCTTACCGTCATATTACTGTAGTCTAGAACGATTATACACATAGACCCATCATAACACATAAAACCATTTTGCATTTATAGCACAAAGGGATCATTTATGATGGCTGCAATTAATATTACCATTAAAAGTGTTAAAGAAAGAAAGAAAAAAGACATTTTCTTTCTTCTTCAATAACTTCTTCACAGTGAATATTCTGTTCTGTTGACTTTTCACTGGAATCCATTCTTACTTTAAGTGTTTTTACCTCACTTTCAAGTTCAGCAATTCAATCTCGATTATTATTTACTCGCCGATTCAACCTTTCGAGAATGCCATTCACAGTTGTTACATCGCTATGAAGGGTTTTACGTACATTCTCCAAGTTATTAGTGAAATGTTTACCTGTTTGATGTTCTGTTTGTTCGAACTTCTACGATCATGAATAATAGTTTATATAACTGGTGTGCTGCTTTCTTAGCAGATATGAGTGCACTATTTATTTTATTTTCATTAAAACTTGTGATCTAGTCATGCCTGGCAAGAATGACGATAATTTAACTATAAGTTATAAGGTTATTTGACACATTAAATAACAAAATTCGACAAATAGACACGATATTGACTGTTTACAATTTAGTGCATACTTTATCTATGGCGAGAGTTTGTTACGAAAGTTTTAAGTGGTAAGTAGTTTGTAGTACAACAAAGTGAAATATATCGTTAATTTTTGCAGAAATTAAAAATGTTAAATGGTAATACATATTTAGATATGATATTCTAGCTTCATTCATTCTTTTTAAATTTTTAACTGAGCTAATTACATAGGGTGTTTTTTTTTATATGTATATAACTCCTGAATAAGGTTAAGAATGTATTAATGGGATCAGATTATTCTTGAAGAACTAGTTGTGAATGAGAACTAGAGGTGCTTATAAGAATTGAATTTATGATGATCGAAATGATATTTTTGTTTTAAAAGCAAAGAGTGCATTCTGCGGATTCAGTTGCCGTTGGATACATACCATTGGAAATGCAAGGAAGACGAAATGTTGTGAGTTAATTTTATGTTGTACTGATATATAACAGCGCTTACTTCTGCACTCGAACGCGTGTAGGTTAATAATAGTCAAGCACTATGGAAACAATTAATAAGAATTGAAAAGGCTTTTCAGGATAAATTACTAAAACTAAAGCGTTTTTATAACACTTTTTTATAGTATTGTATCGTAGAATATATTTGGCTAGCATAGCACACACAAACGTATGATATACTTGAGTAAAGTAGCGAAGAGTTGAGCAGGATAGTGGAGAAAGGAGTATATTTTTATGATGATTAGTATAGTTTAAAATAAGGTAGCGCCTACACGTAGCATATGTTAGATTTGAATATTGTAGAGAAGCGTAGAATAACATACAGCACAGTAGATTGGAGTGTAGTACAAGACGAGAGAAAATAAAGTTAGCGAAGAATAATCAATGTAGCATAGAGTATGAGTAGCTTCTACGAGTAATTTATATTCGAGTAGAATAGAATATAGTAGAGAAAACTAAGTAGCGTAGAAAATGGTACAATAGAGTAGGTAATATAAATATTTAATTTAAGATTTGACAATTATATCTATTAGTTTAAGTGAGACTGGTAATTAATGAAAGTGAACGATTATGGAAGAATTTGTGAAATGAAAATATTGGTGAGAATGAGAAAACGCTTGAAAATGATCTCGTCCAACATGAACTTTCATGACCTGGAATCGAATCTGGAACAACTTTCACCAGAGATGAAAGCTCTAGTACTAAGTCATTGTAACCACCAATAGAGTAGTGTAGGGTAGAACATGAGAATTCAATAGGGTAGAATAGAACAGCGTAGCGTACGTTAGAGTAGCGTAGAATAACGTAGGACAGTATTACAGTAGCGTATGGGTAGACTATCAGAGTAGAGTAGAGTAGAAATGTCTCTCCTCCACTTCTCCCTTTCTGTGTCCTTTCTTTCAGAATAGTGTTTCTTGTCCGATAATATCCCAACAAACTCTTCTTAAGTGTATTTAGTATTGTCGTTTTCGTCATTATTATTTCTAGCACTATCTAATTGGGTTTTCTGTTGACTAATGTGTAGCATTACTTTCCACACCCAAATTTCGAAAATCTCTAGTCGTTTCGTATAGCGTTCGCGTTTCTCCTAGTTATACTTCTCACAAAATATAATCAAATACCCTTCAAGTATATTGTTTTCTTCACAAATATTAATTTTGCTAGTTTTATCTTTGTTTCAATGTCACGTTCTCAATTTACGCCTTCACTAATAATACTTCTCAGGTGTCAAAAAGTAGTAACTTATTTTACATTTCCCCTGATTTAATATTTTTTTTTTTTTTTTTGCACACAGTTTCTTCCCGATTATCTACTTTGGTCTATTTAACATGTATTTTTAATTGCATTCCTTTGCAGCTTTTGCTCATACTTTCTAACATCATGTTAAAGTTTTACTCAGATTCCGTAACAAGATCCATTTCATCTGTGAACAGTATATAATTAATCCTTTTAACTCATACTAAAATACCTTCTGTCTTGTAAAGACACTTTCTCGTTATCTCTTTTACAGAGGTGTTAGACGTTGGCGATAAGCAACACTCTCATCGTGTCTCCTACCAATTCCATTCTTCTCTGTCATTTCTCCCTGTTCCAAGTTTTGTTTTTTGAGTTATATATAGATTCCTTTCGAGTTTCTGTTTCTTCCATTCCAACCTAACCTTCTTTAGAATTATTTATCAAAATGTCCAGTATAGTCGTTAAAAATTCCTCTTACATGTTAGATCAATAAACATTATATACATTTCTTTACCTCTTTCTATAAACTTTTCACTGATTATTCCCATTGCTCCTCCAGAACCCACACTGTTCCTCCTCAATCTCATTTTTTTTTAAATTTTCATTTAACCTTCTTTCTCTTCAGTATTCGAAATTCGTTTTTAGTTCCATGCAATATTATATTAATAGATTTACAGCCCTCGCGCCTTTCTGGATGCAATTTCTTTGCTCATGCTTAATTGTGTCAAGAAATTAATTTGACATTTTCCTGTTTCATACATTTCATTACAAAATCGGAACTTTCTTGTCTGTGTCCTTCATATTATTATTAAACCCAATTCGTATAGTATCTGTCCAGAGTGTGTATTGAATATTGCTTTCTTTTGAAACTCGTTCCGAATTATCGTCAACTTTATTCGCCTATAATTATTTTCTTTTACTTATCAGATTATGCAACATATCTAGTTTTATCAATTTTCAATATGTTCTTTCCATCTTTGTTAATCTTCTTTCCTCTCAGACTATCTTTTCATCCTTGTTTTCTACACAGCCATCGGGATGTTCCCTTGTTCCACTAGCATTCCCTCATATTTTGCTACCCTTTTTAATTCTTATATGTACTCATATTTGATTTTTCAGAATTCTTGCGTTGTTCTACTTGTTCTATAATTATATGTAACTTAGTTTACCCCTTTCTCTTACCCAGAATTATTATTTTCCGGCGTCTTTCTTTCTTTCATTTTCTTCAACATATTACTTTCTATGGAATCTTATTTCTTAGTCATTCCTGTCTGCAAACCCTACTACTTCTTCTGCAGCCATATAAATATGAAGATTACTATACTCCCATTTTTGACTAGCGCTCGCATCTATCCTTTCAGCATTGTAATACTTTTCTTCAAATTATCATATAAATAGTTTAATTAATTCTTTATTTCTGTATTCATATTCTTATTAACTATTTTTCTTTAGGTCTATTTTTTAATTCGATACCCACTTCTGCCAGCACAAGATTTATTGTCGGTCGAAATGTAGATCCCGAACAGGCAAAACATTTTTTAACCTATTTTGATATTTTTTTCTCTTTTCATAATGTAATGTATTTGATATTAATGGCCATTTATTGAAGATTTCCGTGTATCTTTCTCTTTGTGTGCTGGTTGAACCAAGCTTCTCCGATTATGAGTTATTTGTGTACAAAAAAGGACTAATTCAACATTTTTTCATACAGTTAGATCTATTTTATTTATGTACAATATTACCATGCTGTTTCTTCCCCATAACAGTATTACAATATTTACAATGACATGTGTGTTCTTATGTCTGCCTATGATATTCTATTTTTTAAGTATGTTGTTCTCTAGATCTTCAGTTTCTTTTGTACCAGTACTAGACCTTCTTCTTAAATTTTTAGTATCATAACCCTTTCAACAACGAATTCCACTTTCACTGTCTTCTCTTTCAGACGCTTACCCAAAATTATTAGCATACCATTACGATTACTAGAATAAAGCATCCTACATCATTTGCCACTTAATTTCCCATTATCTTTCCATCTTTCTTCATAAATACCTATCTTATGTAGTTTACCTTCTTTCTTGTGTTCTTTAATTTTTTTATTCTTTTCTGTAACATGTGAGAGTTCCTCATAGATGTCTGACATTCTGATTGTTTTACTTTCTTTATTTTCTTATATATATATATATATATATATATATATATATATATATATATATATATATATATATATATATATATATATATATGCATGTTAGTTTAACATTCAGTTTGTTGATACGATACAGTAGTAATGGCGTTACTATAGGACACTTTTTGGCCCCTGGGTCCCTGCCTCAGGACCCATGGTCCCTGGCCGGGGTCAATGACCTAGGGGTACCTAGGACCACCCCCTCTAAATTTTGGCAGGGGTACCATGGCCCACCCCCTAAATTTTGGCAGGGGTACATAGGACCACCCCCCTTAAATTTTGGAAATTGCCAAATCTAAAAATTGGTATGGTAGCCTAGGACCATAGTATGTACCTCTATTAGTATTGGGTGTCTATGTCGTTCCCTTTCATGGGTAAAAAATTGCCAAAAATTCAAATTTCGGGGGTTTTTGACCTAATTTATCCCCTTGGATGAGGTGTTATTACCCTATATAGTTATATGGGCGTATACAGGGGTCCATTCCCTTTCATAAGACATGGGTACATTAATGCACCCCTTTAAAAATTTGGGAGGGGTACCTTGGCCCACCCCTTAAATTTTGGAAATTGTCCAATTTAAACATTTGGTATTATAGTATAGGACCCTAATATGTATTATGATAAATTTGGATGGTCCACCTCGTTCCCTTTTAGGGGTACCAAATTGCCAAAATATAAACGTAAGCAATACGTAGTACCACGTGCTTGGTTTTGACCTAATTTATCCCCTTTGATGAGGTGTTATTATCCTATATAGTTATATGGTCATGTATAGGGGTCCATTACCTATCATAAGACATAGGTACATTGGTGCACCCCGGGAGGGGTACCTTGGCCCACCCCTTTAATTTTTGGAAATTGCCCAATTTAAACATTTGGTATTATAGTATAGGACACTAATATAGATCACTATAAATTTGGGTGGTCCACCTCGTTGCCCTTTAGGGGTACAAAATTGCCAAAATTTTAGTACAACCACGTGTTTGGTATTTGGTCGATTTTATCCTATATAGTTATATGGGCGTATACAGGGTCCATTACCTTTCATAACATATGGGTATATTTGTGCACTCCTTTAAAAATTTGGGAGGGGTACCTGGGCCCATCCCTTAAATTTTTGGAAATTGCTCATTTTATATATTTGGTATTATAGTACAGGACACTAATATGTATTATGATAAATTTGGGTGGTCCACCTCGTTCCCTTTTAGGGGTACAAAATTGCCAAAATTTTAGTACAACCACGTGTTTGGTATTTGGTACATTTTATCCCCCTTTGATGAGGTCCTATTACCTTATATGGTTATATGGTCATGTATAGGGGTCCATTATCTATCATAAGACATAGGTACATTGGTGCACCCCGGGAGGGGTACCTTGGCCCACCCCTTAAATTTTAGAAAATGCTCAATTTAAACATTTGGTATTATAGTACTGGATCCTAACATGTATTATGATAAATTTGGGTGGTCCACCTCGTTCCCTTCTAGGGGTACAAATTTGCCAAAATATAAACGTAAGCAATACGTTGTATCACGTGTTTGTTCCTTTGGCCCAATTTATATTCTTGGATGAGGTCCTATTACCTTATATGGTTATGTATAGGGGTCTATTCCCTATCATAAGACATAGGTACATTTGTGCACCCTTTAAAAAAATTTGGGAGGGGTACCTTGGCCCACCTCTTTATTTTGGAAATTGCTCAATTTAAACATTTGGTATTATAGTACTGGATCCTAACATGTATTATGATAAATTTGGGTGGTCCACCTAGTTCCCTTTCATGGGTACGAAATTGCCAAATTTTAGTACAACCACGTGTTTCGTTTTTGACCTAATTTATTCACTTGGATGAGGTCCTATTACCTAATATGATTATATGGTCATGTATAGGGGTCCATTTTCTATCATAAGACATAGGTACATTGATGCACCCCGGGATGGATACCATAGTCAATCCCTTAAATTTTGGACATTTTTTCAATTTAAG